>NC_084831.1:637191-937191 GCF_033115175.1 Lepus europaeus
GGGTCTCCCATGTGGGTGCAGGGGGCCCAAGGACTTGGATCATCTTCTACTGCTTCCCCAGGCACATTAGCAGGGAGCTGGCTGGGAAGTGGAGCAGCTGGGACTTGAACCAGTGCCCATATGGGATGCCGGTGCTGCAGGCCAGGGCTTTAACCTGTGCCACAGCACCGGCCCCCGGACTGAAGCTCTTCCTGGGGCGGGCACTGGGGCTGGCAGGTGAAGCTGCCACCTGGGACGCCGGCCTCCCAGGCGGAGCACCAGGGCTGGCGTCCAGTCCAGCTCCCGGCTGATGCACTTGGGATGGCAGCGGAAGGCGGCCCCAGTGCTTGGGCCCCTGCCACCGGCGTGGTGTCCCCTGGACACAGTCCTGGCTCCTGGCTTGGCCTGGCCCCATCCTGACTGCTGTGGCTATTAGGGGAGTGAAGCAGTAGGTGGAAGATCTCTCTCTCTCTTTTAAAGATTTATTTATTTGTTTGAAAGTAAGAGTTACACAGAGAGAGGAGAGGGAGAGGGGAGGGGAGGGGAGGGGAGGGGAGAGAGAGAGAGAGAGAGAGAGAGAGAGAGAGAGAGGTCTTCCATCCAATGGTTCACTCCCAGATGGCTGCAACGGCTGAAGCTGTGCTGACCCGAAGCCAGGAGCCAGGAGCTTCTTCTGGGTCTCCCACGTGGGTGCAGGGGCCCAAGGACTTGGGCCATCTTCTACTGCTTTCCCAGGCCACAGCAGAGAGCCGGATGGGAAGAGGGGCAGCTGGGGACTAGAACCAGCACCCATATGGGATGCCGGCGCTTCAGGCCAGCGCGTTAACCTGCTGTGCCATAGCGCCGGCCCCGATGGAAGATCTCTCACTCTCTGTCTTTCAAATAAAAATAAGTAAATTTTTTAAAAAGGCAGAGAGAGGTGGGGTGGGGGATATCCTCCATCAGCAACAGCCAGGGCAGGGCAGGGCCAGGCCCAAGCCAGGAGCCAGGACTGCATCCAGGGACAGCACGCCGGTGCAGGGGCCCAAGCACTTGGGCCATCTGCTGCTGCCTTCCCAGGCCACAGCAGGGAGCTGGACTGGAAGTGGAGCAGCCGGGACTTGAACCAGCGCCCATATGGGATGGTGGCACTGCAGGTGGCAGCTTTACCCGCTACACCACAGCACCGGCCTCCCAGCTTTAATTTTTATCACAGTAAAAATTGCAAGATGTAACTGACATAAACAAGAACTCCTTGGGCCTTCAACAATTTTTTAAAATGTAAAAAGGTTCTTAGGCAAACAAATCTGAGACTCAAACACAGCAAACCGTGTCTGTCTCAGCAAAAATGAATGAACAGGAATTTAAAGAACAAAGAGTCCCTAGTTACAAAGGGAATGAGACAGAGGATGGAGGGGTGCAGGGCACCGCCCCCGTCCACCCCAGGACTGACGGCAGCCAGGCAGGGCAGGGAGCTGAGCCCCACATGGCACCCGCCCGCCGGAGCCCAGCACGCGGCCAGCATCAAGGCGCGTCTCACACCGCCCATCGGCAGAGAACTAAGAACAACCTGAAAGCTTCCAGAGAGAAGACAAAAATAGATCACACTCAAAGGACTGGGACGAAAACAGCATCCGACTGTGAACAGTGACGCTGAGCGCAGAGGGCAGTGACGCTGAGCGCAGAGGGCAGTGACGCTGAGCGCAGAGGGCAGTGACGCTGAGCGCAGAGGGCCAGGGTCTGCGCTGGGGCCGTCCCAGCCTGCGCCTCCTGCTCCACTGGCCAGCCGCCCCTCCCCACTAACCGGGCCCCTCCCCTCTAACCAGGGACCCCCTCCCCTCTAACTAGGGACCCCTCTCCTCCAACCAGAGGCCCCTCCCCTCTAACCAGCTGTCTCCTCCCCCTGACCAGCGGCCCCCTCCCCTCTAACCAGCGGCCCCTCTCCTCTAACCAGGGGCCCCCTCCCCTCTAACTAGGGACCCCTCTCCTCTAACCAGGGGCCCCCTCCCCTCTAACCAGCTGTCTCCTCCCCCTGACCAGCGGCCCCCTCCCCTCTAACCAGCGGCCCCTCTCCTCTAACCAGGGGCCCCCTCCCCTCTAACTAGGGACCCCTCTCCTCCAACCAGAGGCCCCCTCCCCTCTAACCAGGGGCCCCCCTCCCCTCTAACTAGGGACCCCTCTCCTCTAACCAGGGGCCCCCCTCCCCTCTAACCAGGGGCCCCTTCCCCTCTAACCAGGGGCCCCTCCCCTCTAACCAGGGGCCCCCTTCCCCTCTAACCAGCGGCCCCTCTCCTCTAACCAGCGGCCCCTTCCCCAGTAACCAGCGGCCCCTCCCCTCTAACCAGGGGCCCCCTTCCCCTCTAACCAGCGGCCCCTCTCCTCTAAGCAGCGGCCCCTTCCCCAGTAACCAGTGGCCCCTTCCCCTCTAACCAGGGGCCCCCTTCCCCTCTAACCAGCGGCCCCTCTCCTCTAACCAGCGGCCCCTTCCCCAGTAACCAGCGGCCCCTCCCCTCTAACCAGCGGCCCCTTCCCCAGTAACCAGCGGCCCCCTCTCTAACCAGGGGCCCCCTTCCCCTCTAACCAGCAGCCCCTCCCCTCTAACCAGGGGCCCCCTCCCCTCTAGCCAGCGGCCGCTTCCCCCAGTAACCAGCGGCCCCCTCTCTAACCAGGGGCCCCCTTCCCCAGAACTAGCGGCCCCTCTCCTCTAACCAGCGGCCCCTCCCCTCTAACCAGCGGCCCCTTCCCCAGTAACCAGCGGCCCCCTCTCTAACCAGGGGCCCCCTTCCCCAGAACTAGCGGCCCCTCTCCTCTAACCAGTGGCCCCTTTCCCAGTAACCAGCGGCCCCTTCCCCAGTAACCAGCAGCTCCTTCCCCAGTAACCAGTGGCCCCTTCCCCTCTAACCAGGGGCCCCCTCCCCTCTAACCAGGGGCCCCCTTCCCCTCTAACCAGCGGCCCCTCTCCTCTAACCAGCGGCCCCTTCCCCAGTAACCAGCGGCCCCTCCCCTCTAGCCAGCGGCCGCTTCCCCAGCCTACTGATCAGCTCCAACTAAGGAGCTCCCTCTTTGAGAGAAAACAGGAATTTGAAAGACGCATTCTCCCTGAAATAATGGGACTAGGGCGGCCTCCCCGTGCCATCGTCCTCGTCGGGGCTGTGCTGTGGGCAGGGCCGGTGCCGTCACCTTCTGGAAGGGGGGAGTGGGCCACAGCCCCACTCTCAGGGGACACGGCAGCTTCCATCTCGGGAGACAGAAATCAGCTGCAAAAAACCAAACCAAAGTATGACATCAACAACGTTATGGATTTTATGAAAACCCTAGCGACTCAGACGTCCTAAGAGTGAGTAGCTCCCCTTATAGAAAGAAAGCGCCAGGGAAGCCCTGGACACAGGTGCTGTGTCCACAGTGCAGGGCCCCCACACGTCAACGACACACGTGAGAGTCTCGCGTTCACAAGTCGGTAGACTGAGGCTGACACAGGAGAGAGCCCAGAGGCCCTGAGAGGCTCCCAGGGGCTGCTGGGACGCTGGACCCAGACTCCTTACGGCGCCGCCTGCTGGCCAGGGGTGGTGGCTGCTGCAGGGCGCGCTCCGCGGGGAGTGGTACGGCCAGGTGTACCCAGGAGAACAGAGGCCAGGGCAGCCTCCACCATTGAAGCCCAACAGCGCAGCATCCGTCGCCAGGAGAGCCGATGGGCGAGCGCTGCGCCCCCTGGGGGAGAGGACACCCAGCAGCAGCACGGGGGAGCCTCAGAGGAAGCCAGACCCGAGGGCACGCGTGAGACACAGAGCATCAGAGGGGAAGGGGGCGCCAGTGCTCCGTGTCATGTGGGGAGTGGGGACACCCGTGTGTGCAGCTGTCAAAATCCACCCAGCTGAACCTTTGACATCAGCGTGTTCTATCTCACGCGCTGCGTGGCAATCACGCAGCCCACACAGGCCCCGGGCCGTTCTGAAAGAATCCCTGGACGCTCCCACACCGTTAGCGTTCCGGGGCGGAGCAGCGTGCCGGGGCGGCGGGCTGGGATCTCGCGCCTCTCCTGCTGCGATGAAGCACGAGATCTTTAGGACTTCAATTTTTCTTAGGAAAATTCAGTTTAATGCCTGGCTTCCATCTTCATTTTTTAAAGATTAATTTATTTATTGGAGAGGCAGGGTTATAGACAGAGAAAGGGAGAGACAGAGAGAGAGGTCTTGCATCCTCTGGTTCACTCCCCAGATGGCCACAATGGCTGGGCCAATCCGAAGCCAGGAGTTCCTTGGGGTCTCCCACATGGGTTCAGGGGCCTGAGGACTTGGGCCAACCTCCACTGCTTTCCCAGGCCAGAGCAGAGAGCCGGATCGGAAAAGGAGCAGCCGGGACACGAACCAGCGCCGTGTGGGATGCCGGCAGTGCAGGCAGACGCTTACCTACCACGTCACAGCGCCAGCCCCACCTACCTTTTATTCCACCTCAAGTGCATGATTGGTTTTCGTGGTTATGACTCACATGGTGCTGGCACCAAGACTCATACAGGGAAGAGCTGGTTTGTCAACCGCTCACGTCAATGGACGTGTCCCAGAACGCACCTCGCCGTGGCAACAGACGTGCTCTCACGTGGAAGTGCTGCCTAACTCCAGGAGAAACGTACATAAATGCTGACTTTGCATATAAGATGCTACAAGATTTTTTTTGTTATTATTTAATTTAGCCATTGCTCAGAATAATTTACTGAAAAATATTTTAAATGCCTAACAATGTGTCTTGGTTAAATTATTAATAAAACAAGACCAACGATTTATCATTCAAAAAGCCACAGAGAGGCGCTGGTGTTGTGGCACAGCGGGCGAGGCCTCTCATGTGACGCCAGCGTCCCCTGTGGGCGCCAGCTCGTGTAAAGGCTGCTCCACTTCTGACCCAGCTCCCTGCTAATGGCGGGAAAAGCAGTGGAAGATGGCACAGTGTTTGGGCCCCTGCACCCACAGGGGAGACCTGCATGGAGTTCCAGCCTCCTGGCTTCAGCCTGGCTCGGTCCCAGCTGTTGTGGCCGTCTGGGGAGTGAACCAGAGGATGGAAATCTCCCTCTGTCTTTCCCTCGCTCTAACTCGTATTTCAAACAAATCTTTCATTTAACAACAACAACAACAACAACAAAAGCTACAGAGACACAGTTGTATGAAAGCTGAGGGGCAGGACTTTAAGGCAAAAGATCCCCACAACGCCCCTGCCGACGGCAGGGCTGGGCCTGTGCTCACGAGCCCTGGGCCTTCGGCACGGAGGCTCCTCCAGAGCGGCCCAGCCTGTGGCTCTCTGCGCGGTGTCCCACAGGAGGGTCCACTCCCAGGTCCAGCCTCCTGTAAATGGGCAGCGGGGAGGCAGCAGCGGTGCCCCCAGCTCCTGGGCCCCTGCCACTCACACGGAGACCAGCTGCAGGTTGGCCACTGCGGCAATGGAGGCAGTGAGCCAAAGGGTGGGAGCTCTGTGTGTGCGCGCCTGTGTGCGTGCGTGTGTGTGCATGTGTGTGTCTGGCTCTCACGTAAACAGAAAAGCAGCTGCAGCTTCCACGTGTGGTCACATTGGGAGGCCAGGGGCCAGGCATCGCGCTTAAAATACTCTACATTTTTTCGAAAGGCAGAATGAGAGGCGGAATGAATCCACAGCTTCATTTCCCCAAATGGCCGCGATGGCCAGCACTGGCCCAGGCAGAAGTCAGCAGCCTGGAATTCCATCCGGGTCTCCCTCTTGGGCGCCAAGTCCTTGGGCCATGTCCGCCGCCCTCCCCGGTGTGAGCCGGGAGCGAGGTTGGAAGAGAGGTTGAACCGGCGCCCACACGCGATGCCAGCGTCCTAGGCTGCACCTGCCGCGCCAAGCCTCAGTCCCTGAAACTAGTGTGCAAAAATGTTGAATTGTATTTATAGCCTTAAAACCCCGAAAACGGACAACACGAGGGGAATTATCCGGTTAAAATCTGAGGGGACGCGAGACGAAACGTGAGCGGGTAAATGAAGCAGGAAAGGAAAATGTCGAACCGGACTTAGAAATCGGCACAGAACCAGCACGCCGCAGAGCCGCTGAGACGCGGACCCGCGTGCGGAGCGTCCACGGCGCCGGCCCAGGAGCGGGGGGGGGGGCGGGGGGGCGGGGGCGCGCGTGGGGAGGCGGGGGCGCGCGTGGGGAAGCGGGGGCGCGGGGGCGCGCGGGGAGGCGGGGGCGCGGGGCGCGGGGGCGCGCGGGGAGGCGGGGGCTCGGGGACCCGGGGAGGCGGGGGCGCGGGGAGGCGGGGGCGCGTGGGGAGGCGGGGGCGCGCGGGGAGGCGGGGGCGCGGGGCGCGGGGAGGCGGGGGCGCGGGGCGCGGGGAGGCGGGGGCGCGTGGGGAGGCGGGGGCGCGTGGGGAGGCGGGGGCGCGCGGGGAGGCGGGGGCGCGGGGCGCGGGGAGGCGGGGGCGCGTGGGGAGGCGGGGGCGCGCGGGGAGGCGGGGGCGCGGGGCGCGGGGAGGCGGGGGCGCGTGGGGAGGTGGGGGCGCGCGGGGAGGCGCGGGCGCAGCCCGAACCGTCGGAGGCGACGTCCGGGGGCGGGGAGTCACCGCAGGGTCGGGTCGGTGCGAGGCGCCCCCGCAGCCCGGCGGATGCACACGGGGCGGGCGCGCAGCGCGGGTGGGCGGCCCCTCAGGCACGCGGCGACACGCGGCGACACGCGGGGACACGCGCGGCTCGGAGGGCGCGGACCTCAGAAGGGCAGCGCCGCCGCCCTCCTGTAGTGACCGGAGCAGAACTGGATGTCCGCCCCAGGGGACCGCGCCCTGAGGTGTAGACGCCCTGAGGTGAGGACGCCCTGAGGTGACCGCGCCCTGAGGTGTAGATGCCCTGAGGGGGCCACGCCCTGAGGGGACCGCGCCCTGAGGGGACCGCGCCCTGAGGGGACCTCGACATGAGGTGTAGACGCCCTGAGGTGAGGACGCCCTGAGGTGAGGACACCCTGAGGTGACCGCGCCCTGAGGAGACCACGCCCTGAGGGGGCCACGCCCCGAGGAGACCACGCCCCGAGGAGACCACGCCCTGAGGTGAAGACGCCCTGAGGTGAAGACGCCCTGAGGTGAGGACGCCCTGAGGTGAGGACGCCCTGAGGTGTAGACGCCCTGAGGTGTAGACGCCCTGAGGTGACCGCGCCCTGAGGAGACCTTGCCCTGAGGTGTAGACGCCCTGAGGTGTAGACGCCCTGAGGTGAGGACGCCCTGAGGTGAGGACGCCCTGAGGCGGCAGTTGCGCTGGCTGCTGTTCCGCCCTGGGTGAGCCCAGCAGGGCGGGTACCCGACGTCTACACTGCGGTGAATTCTGCTTCTGCCCGCCGAGTCACAACAAGGGAACACTTGGGACCGAGACCGCCAAGGACCAAGGTGCCGGCAGAGCCCGACGGCGGCCATCACTTTCAGAGCGCGGCCGCAGGCGTTGAAATTCACACACGCAGGAGGCCTCACGCCTCGCCTCGGGGAAGGAGATCAGGATCCGTGCATTCTGGGCCAGGAAAACCCCGGACCCACGCTTTCCCTACAGGCGTCTTCCGGGAACATTTCCGAAGACCGCTCGCATGCAGAAGCCGCAAGGCTATTCCGCAGGAAAATAAATACTGTTTCTTGTTTTGCAAGATTTGATTTAAATATTCATTTGAGAGGTGGAGTTACAGACAGGGAGAGGGACAGAGAGAGCTCTTCCACCCGCTGGCTCACTCCCCACAAGGCCACAGCGGCCGACGCTGCGGCGATCCGAAGCCAGGAGCCAGGAGCTTCTCCTGGCCTCCCATGCGGGCGCAGGGCCCAAGCACTCGGGCCATCCTCCACTGCCTTCCCGGGCCGCAGCAGGGAGCTGGATCAGAAGAGGAGCAGCTGGGACTTGAACCGGTGCCCATATGGGATGCCGACACCATAGGCGGAGGGTTAGCCTACTACGCCACAGTACCGGCCCTGAAAACAAATACCTTTGAATTCCATTTCCACAAACATTTTGAGGTGCCCTAGTATACAGATACGTTGTTTCAGTCATGGCGGAAACCCAATAACGTCGCTAGACACAAGGACAATAGTAAGGGCTCAGTATACTCCCATTCACCAGAACAAACAATGAGACACTAAGAGGGAAGCTCTCACGACGGCAGCAAAAGCTCACAGTGCTCGAGGACAGACACTGCAGATGTGCAGAGCTCTGCCGGTGATGGGGGGACCAGTCACGTGCCTTCTTAGGGCCCTGGATCCCGGGTCGGGCAAACAACTCTGAGACATTTGTTAGGCAATTGCTGAACGTGAGCACTGACAGCGCTGGGTACCGCTCGGCCCTGGTGGTGCTGGGAGCAGTGCGCACCACACTCTGTGGGCCATGGGGTCCTGTCTGGGGACTTCTTAGATCCATCAGTCCCAAACTCACAGGGAGTGTGGTAGGGCTGGGGGCACCAAACGCAAGTACCAGTGTCTGTCTGCTGGGCAGGGCGGCCCCTGGGGGTACCAAACACAAGTACCAGTGTCCGTCTCTGCTGGGGCGGGGCGGTCCCTGGGGGCACCAAACGCAAGTACCAGTGTCCGTCTGCTGGGCGGGGCGGTCTCTGGGGGTACCAAACACAAGTACCAGTGTCCGTCTCTGCTGGGGCGGGGCAGTCCCTGGGGGTACCAAACACAAGTACCAGTGCCCGTCTCTGCTGGGCAGGGCGGCCCCTGGGGGCACCAAACGCAAGTACCAGTGTCTGTCTGCTGGGCAGGGCGGCCCCTGGGGGTACCAAACACAAGTACCAGTGTCCGTCTCTGCTGGGGCGGGGTGGCCCCTGGGGGCACCAAACGCAAGTACCAGTGTCCGTCTGCTGGGCGGGGCGGTCCCTGGGGGTACCAAACACAAGTACCAGTGCCCGTCTCTGCTGGGCAGGGCGGCCCCTGGGGGCACCAAACGCAAGTACCAGTGTCCGTCTGCTGGGCGGGGTGGTCCCTGGGGGCACCAAACGCAAGTACCAGTGTCCGTCTGCTGGGCGGGGCGGCCCCTGGGGCTCACACTTGCCCTCTCCCTACTTGGGGACGTTGACTTCCCGGAATCAGCGTTTCCAGAAAGCAGTGCCGCAGGCAGGGAGGTGGTGCCCACGTGTCAGCCCGGTCAGCACCGTCAGCCCCCGGGGCCGGGAACCTGCTTTCTGCCAAGGGCCATTTGGATCTTTGTTATGTAATGTGAGGGCCACGCAAAGGGACCAACTGAAACATCAGCCTGCTGCAGCCTGGTGAGTTTTGAGTCCTGCCTGGGGCGACCTTGGCCCGAGGCGGGCGCTCCCACCCCTGCTACAAACCTTCACCTGCATCTCTTCCTTGAGCTCTTCCTCTGGTGGACAGAACCTGGACCAAGCCCAGCCAGCGCCCCCACGGGAGGTCTCAACACAAGGGAAACAGAGTGGGCTGGTGCCGCGATGCAGAGTGTGCAGCAACCGCCTGCGGCACCCCAGTCTGAGCCCCAGCTGCTCCACTTCCTACCCAGCTCCCCACTAATGGACTTGGGAAAGCAGCAGAAGATGGCCCAAGTGCTTGGGCCCCTGCACCCACATGGGAGACCTGGAAGAAGCTCCTGGCTCCGGCCATCGCAGCCATCTGGGGAGTGAACTAGAGGATGGAAGATTCTCCTTCTCTGTCTGCATCTCTTTTAAAGAAATAAATCTTTTGTTAAAATAAAAAAGTAAACAGGGGCTGACGCTGTGGCCGTAGTGAGTAAGCCAATGCTTGCAGTGCCGGCCTCCCATATGGGTGCCAGTTCGAGTCCTGCTGCTCCACTTCTGATCCAGCTCTCTGCTGTGGCCTGGGAAAGCAGTGGAAGATGGCCCAAGTCCTTGGGCTCCTGCACCTGTGTGGGAGACCTGGAAGAAGCTCCTGGCTCCTGGCTTTGGATCGGCACAGCTCCGGCCGTTGCAGCCAATTGGGGAGTGAACCAGCAGATGGAAGACCTCTCTCTTTCTCTCTCTCTCTCTCTCTCTCTCTCTCTCTCTCTCTCTCTTTCTCTCTCTGCCTCTCCTCTTTCTGTGTAACTCTGACTTTCAAATAACTAAATAAATTTTTTTTAAAGTAAACAGACACTGGAAACCCCATGCTGCCATCACGCAATTCTTGGGCGTGGGGATCACACTGGTTTTAGGATTTTGGGGTTCGAGGAAGGCAGGGAGGCAGCCATTTAAAGCAGAAAAGACTTACTGAAGACAGGACAGCAGGGGGAAATTAAGGCTGCAGCCCACCTGGATCGTGGGGGGTGGGGCAGCATCTGAGAAGAGATTCGGCCCCCGACAGGAGGCAGCAACCTATTTATGCTGTTTGTGGGGAGAGGGCCGCGCAGACATCCCCCTACACTGTGTAAGGTGGGGTGAGCGGGCAGAAGACCCCCTCGACAGGGTTTATCAAAGCCACCGACCTACATGCCAGCAAGCAGGCAGAGTCTTTGGCCACAAAAGCCCATGGTGACGTCCTCAAAGTTGCTCTTAACTGGGGCTCTGTGTGCCAGGTGTGATGCTAACTATCTGTGTCCCCACAGCCTAGCGAGTCAAGTCAAGACATGGCTCAGGATGCCTGCGCCCCACAGAGCGCCTGGGCTCACGCTTCTGGTCCAGCCCCCTGCTTATGCAGACCGTGCATCCCACACAGGACAGCACACTGAGCTCCTGGCTCCTGGCTTTGGCCTGGCCCAGCCTCTGCCGTTGCTGGCGTTTGGGGAGGGAACCAGTGAAGGGAAGATCAATTTCTCTCTGCCTTCCTAATCATCATTTTATAATGAACCACCCCTGCAATTCTTTGCAAATTACCTATAGGTCAACCGAAACACCTGTCAGTCTCAACAGGAGGACGTGAATGTGTGTGCATGTGTGTACACACCCACCTCGCCTGAGAGCCGGTACAGACCTGTCCTGCCCCACACAGAGGGGCCTGCAGTCTCCAAGAAAACCCAGGACAGGGTTCCGGGAGCTCCCCGAGAACGGCACGCACGGGGTCCCTGCGGGGCGGTGTCAGAGGAGGGCCCCCGCCCCCGCCCTGTGCGCCTCTGCACCTGGGCCCTTTGTGAGAAGCCTGCAAACCCGAGTGAGCTGCTTCAGCTGTGGGAACCCCAATTTCTAGCCAGGGAAAACCACCTGGGGTTGGGTGGAGGCATCAGGACTGTGTTAAACGGGGGGAGGCCAGCCGCTCCCTGTGAGGCCGGGCTGGAGAAGTCGTAAACCAACACAAGCTGCTCACCTGAACGAGTGATCCGGGAAACACAAAGTGAAACCACGAGGTGGGGCCTGGCGTGACACCAGCGCGGGTTCAAATCCCGGCTATACACTCTGACCCGGCGTCCGGATCAGAGCACTGGGTCAAGTCCTAGCTGCTCCACTCTGATCCGGCTCCCTGCTAACGCGCTCAGAAGGCAGTGGAAGATGGCCCACGTGCTTGGACCCTTGCCGCCCACGTGGGAGACCCAGTGGAGCTTCAGGCTCCTGGCTCCGGCCTGGCCCAGCCCTGGCTGTTGTAGTCATTTGACAGCGGTTGGAAGATCTCTCTCCATCTGCCTTTCAAATAAATAAATAAATAAATCTTAAAAATAAAGGCATGAGGAATGATCCTTCGGCAGTTAGCAGACTAATGTGGTAACACACTAGCAGGTGCCAGCCAGGGCGTGAAGTGGGGGAAATGTGCATATTGGAAAAAACTGCAGGGATGTCGAAAAATTTTGCACCAAAATAAACTGTAATTATTCTATGACTATTATTATTTAAAAGGCAGAGAGACAGGGAGAGATCTTCCATACGCTGGTTCACTCCGCAATGGCAGCACAGCCAGAGCTGGGCCAGGCTGAAGCCAGGATCCTGGAACTCCATCCAGGTCTCCCGCGTGGGTGCAGGGGTCCGAGTACTTGAGCCAACACTTGCTGTCTTTCCAGGTGCGTTAGCAGGGAGCTGGATCGGAAGTGCAGCATCCAGGCCTTCAGGCGGCGCTCTGATATGGGATGCTGGCGTTTGGAGGATCAGCTTCACCTGTGGGCCACAATGCCGCCCCTAAACTTGTGTTGTAATTCCGTCTCTCTATGGACTTTGAAATGTTCTCGTGCGCTGACGGGGGAGGAAGAGCTGGGACAGGCCCTGAGGAAGGACTCTGACATCATCCAGCGAAGCTAAAACCCCCTCTCAGTCCCAGTGGCTGCTGGGAGAAACCGTCTCAAACTCAGGGGCTCAGAGTCATGACAAGTTACTGCCGCACAGCTCCGGGGCTCAGACACCCAGGAGTCTCAACAAGCTGAAGTCGGGGTGTCAGCAGGGCTGCGCGCCTCCCTGGGGGCTCCCAGAGAGCCCAGCGGACCTACTGCTTGGCTCAGGGTTTCCTTCCACAAACAGGCCGTGTCGGCTACTGTCTGTCTGTCTTCCGTTTTCTTTCTTTTTTAAGATTTTATATTCGCGAGGGAGAGTTACAGTGAGAGGGAGAGAGAGAAAGGTCTTCAACTGCGCCCATCTGAAGCCAGGGGCTTCTTCCTGTGTGTATCTCCCACACAGATGCAGGGGCCCAAGTGCGTGGGCCATCTTCTACTGCTTTCCTAGGTCATAGCAAGGAGCTTGGATCAGAAGTGGCACAGCTGGGACTCGAACCGGCGCCCATGTGGAATGCCGGTGCCACAGGCGGAGGATTAACCTGCTCTGCCACAGCGCCGGCGCCGGCTGCTGTCTGATTCTCACTTTTCTGCCTCCCGTTTCCAATGAAAAGGCGCTGTGATGGCACTGGGCCCACTCAGGAAGCCAGGACACCGCCCACCTACAGCCCCAGGTGCAGAGGTCAGGGCGTGGGCGTCGTTGGGGGCCATGGGTCCACCTGCCAGGCCCTCTGGCTCTGAGGTTCCTGTCCCCACAGGCCCCTGGGCTATGGGGCACGGTGCCCAGCCCTGGTGCTCTCCCCATCTGGTGGCTGGACGCCTGGAACCAAGGGTCTGGCAGGGCCCACCCCTGGCCTGTGGCTGCGCTTCAGGCGAGCACCAGTACTCGCGTCTGTTAAAGGGACCCCGACCCACCCGGTGCCGGGACCACCGGTCTCAGCTTTTCACAGCGATGAGCTCGCGTGTCCAGATCCTGCGGGTGGGGCATCAACAGGTGAGCGTCTCGGGGCACAAGTCATAGCCCCACAGCCGCGGAGACAGCACGGGGCCACGCAGAGCACACCAGGGTTAAACTCCCCCAGAATGGCGGCAGGTACATGGGGGTGGGCAGCGATGGTGGGCGGTGAGGGTGGTGTGGAAGGTGAGGGTGGAGGGTGGTGAGGGTGGTGGGTGGTGAGGGAGGTGAGGGTGGTGGGTGGTGAGGGTGGTGAGGGAGGTGAGGGTGGTGGGTGGTGGGTGGTGGGTGGTGAGGGTGGTGAGGGTGGTGAGGGTGGTGGGTGGTGAGGGTGGTGAGGGTGGTGGGTGGTGAGGGTGGTGGGAGGTGAGGGTGGTGGGTGGTGGGTGTTGGGTGGTGAGGGAGGTGAGGGTGGTGAGGGTGGTGGGTGGTGGGTGGTGGGTGGTGAGGGTGGAGGGTGGTGAGGGTGGTGGGTGGTGAGGGAGGTGAGGGTGGTGGGTGGTGAGGGTGGTGAGGGTGGTGTGTGGTGAGGGTGGTGGGTGGTGAGGGTGGTGGGTGGTGGGTGTTGGGTGGTGAGGGAGGTGAGGGTGGTGAGGGTGGTGGGTGGTGGGTGGTGGGTGGTGAGGGTGGAGGGTGGTGAGGGTGGTGGGTGGTGAGGGAGGTGAGGGTGGTGGGTGGTGAGGGTGGTGAGGGAGGTGAGGGTGGTGGGTGGTGAGGGTGGTGAGGGAGGTGAGGGTGGTGGGTGGTGAGGGTGGTGGGTGGTGGGAGGTGAGGGTGGTGGGTAGTGAGGGTGGTGAGGGAGGTGAGGATGGTGGGTGGTGAGGGTGGTGAGGGAGGTGAGGGTGGTGGGTGGTGAGGGTGGTGAGGGTGGTGGGTGTTGGGTGGTGAGGGAGGTGAGGGTGGTGGGTGGTGAGGGTGGTGGGTGGTGGGCGGTGAGGGTGGCGAGGGTGGAGGGTGGTGGGTGGTGGGTGGTGGGTGGTGAGGGTGGTGAGGGTGTTGGGTGGTGAGGGTGGTGAGGGAGGTGAGGGTGGTGGGTGGTGAGGGTGGTGGGTGGTGAGGGAGGTGAGGGTGGTGAGGGAGGTGAGGGAGGTGAGGTGGTGGGTGGTGAGGGTGGTGGGTAGTGAGGGAGGCGAGGGTGGTGGGTGGTGGGCGGTGAGGGTGGCGAGGATGGTGGGTGGTGGGCGGTGAGGGTGGTGAGGGTGGAGGGTGGTGGGCAGTGAGGGTGGTGAGTGTAGTGAGGGATGTGAGGGTGGTGGGTGGTGGGTGGTGAGGGTGGTGGGTGGTGAGGGAGGTGAGGGTGGTGAGGGTGGTGAGGGAGGTGAGGGAGGTGAGGGTGGTGGGTGGTGGGTAGTGAGGGAGGCGAGGGTGGTGGGTGGTGGGCGGTGAGGGTGGCGAGGGTGGAGGGTGGTGGGCGGTGAGGGTGGCGAGGGTGGAGGGTGTTGGGTGGTGGGTGTTGGGTGGTGAGGGAGGTGAGGGTGGTGGGTGGTGGGTGGTGGGTGGTGGGTGGTGAGGGTGGTGAGGGTGGTGGGTGGTGGGTGTTGGGTGGTGAGGGAGGTGAGGGTGGTGGGTGGTGAGGGTGGTGGGTGGTGGGCGGTGAGGGTGGCGAGGGTGGAGGGTGGTGGGCGGTGAGGGTGGTGAGTGTGGTGAGGGAGGTGAGGGTGGTGGGTGGTGGGTGGTGGGTGGTGGGTGGTGAGGGTGGTGAGGGTGGTGGGTGGTGGGTGTTGGGTGGTGAGGGAGGTGAGGGTGGTGGGTGGTGAGGGTGGTGGGTGGTGGGCGGTGAGGGTGGCGAGGGTGGAGGGTGGTGGGCGGTGAGGGTGGTGAGTGTGGTGAGGGTGGTGGGTGGTGGGTGGTGGGTGGTGGGTGGTGAGGGTGGTGGGTGGTGAGGGAGGTGAGGGTGGTGGGTGGTAAGGGAGGTGAGGGTGTTGGGTGGTGAGGGAGGTGAGGGTGGTGGGTGGTGAGGGAGGTGAGGGAGGTGAGGGTGGTGGGTGGTGAGGGTGGAGGGTGGTGGGTGGTGGGTGGTGGGTGTTGGGTGGTGAGGGTGTTGGGTGGTGAGGGTGGAGGGTGGTGAGGGTGGAGGGTGGTGGGTGGTGGGTGGTGGGTGTTGGGTGGTGAGGGTGTTGGGTGGTGAGGGTGGAGGGTGGTGAGGGTGGTGGGTGGTGGGTGGTGGGTGGTGAGGGTGGTGGGCGGTGAGGGTGTTGGGTGGTGAGGGTGGAGGGTGGTGGGCGGTGAGGGAGGTGAGGGTGGTGGGTGGTGAGGGAGGTGAGGGAGGTGAGGGTGGTGGGCGGTGAGGGAGGTGAGTGTGGTGGATGGTGAGGGTGGTGGGTGGTGAGGGAGGTGAGGGAGGTGAGGGTGGTGGGTGGTGGGTGTTGGGTGGTGAGGGTGGAGGGTGGTGGGCGGTGAGGGTGGTGAGTGTGGTGGATGGTGAGGGTGGTGAGTGTGGTGGATGGTGAGGGTGGTGGGTGGTGAGGGAGGTGGGGGTGGTGGGTGGTGAGGGAGGTGAGGGAGGTGAGGGTGGTGGGCGGTGAGGGAGGTGAGGGTGGTGGGCGGTGAGGGTGGTGGGTGGTGAGGGAGGTGAGGGAGGTGAGGGTGGTGGGTGGTGGGTGTTGGGTGGTGAGGGTGGAGGGTGGTGGGCGGTGAGGGTGGTGAGTGTGGTGGATGGTGAGGGTGGTGAGTGTGGTGGATGGTGAGGGTGGTGAGTGTGGTGGATGGTGAGGGTGGTGGGTGGTGAGGGAGGTGAGGGTGGTGGGCGGTGAGGGTGGTGAGTGTGGTGGATGGTGAGGGTGTTGGGTGGTGAGGGTGGAGGGTGGTGGGCGGTGAGGGTGGCGAGGGTGGAGGGTGGTGGGCGGTGAGGGTGGTGAGTGTGGTGAGGGAGGTGAGGGTGGTGGGTGGTGGGTGGCGAGGGTGGAGGGTGGTGGGCGGTGAGGGTGGTGAGTGTGGTGAGGGAGGTGAGGGTGGTGGGTGGTGGGTGGTGAGGGTGGAGGGTGGTGGGCGGTGAGGGTGGTGGGCGGTGAGGGTGCTGAGGGCGGTCAGGGTGTTTCCGGAGCAGCCGGGGGAGACACGGAGCTGCTCCCCCCCAGTCCTTGCCCCTCACAGCACCTGGGGGGGGTGCAGACCCTGGGGGGAAGAGGCCCCCTGGGGCGGTCAGCGCAGCTCGGCCGGCAGCTTCCGGACGACGTGTTCCGTGCCCAGCCGCAGGGCCAGTGTAGTTTGGGATTGACGGAGACATTTTAAAAAGGAATAAATACGGAATGACTCCACCTGTGTAGTCTGCAGCGAGGCGGCGCTTGTCCACTGTCAGGACAGCCGAGGCGGCAGGGAGTCAGCCGCAGGCCAGCCCCGTCCCGGAGGGGCTCCCTTCGGGGTCCCCGCGTGGGCAGGCAGCGGCTGCCCCTGCCCGGCGGGGCCCGCGGACCCAACTGGGGTGCCCGAGCCGGTACGTGGCTCCGGGGAGGCCGGGAGGAGGAAGACACTGGCAGGGCCCCGCGGTTCCGAAGACGTCACAGCGCCGGGGACCAGCCGGCGGCCCCGGGCCCGCGTGGGCTCGGCCGGCCAGGCTCTCCCGAAGCCCCGGAGGGCAGCAGCGCCGGGGACCCGGGAAGCCCGCAGGGGCCGGGGCCGCGCTCGCAGAAACAAACCCGCTGTACCCGGTCACGCCTCGCCCGCCGCGCTCACCTCTCGGGAGGCCGGGTCCGCGGAGGCCACGGCTGGGGTCCCGGCGCGGCGCTGCTCCGGTGGCCGCTGCTCGGCGTCCCCGCGACGGCTCCCTGGCAACGGGAGGTTCCATCGCCGCGGGGGCGCTCGGGCTCCCCCGCCAGGGCGGATGGTCCGGTCCGGCGGCTCCGCCTCCCGCGCAGGCGCAGTGTGGGCGCGGTGGGCGCGTGTCCTCGCGGCGGCCGGTCGGGGACGCGGCCCCGCGGAGGTCGCCGGGCGATGGGGATCCTGTGGGAGCCGCTTCTCCGGGAGCGCCGCGCCGGGGCCCACAGGGTGCGCCGTCGCCGCGGACCTGCCGGAGCGGCCATCGCGCGTCCGCCACTGAGGCGGCCGGCGGCGGTGCTCGGCCGTGGGCGTCTGTGCGCCGCGAGGGCGGCCGCCCGCCGTTTTCCTCCGCGGCCGCGCGCGGGGGCCTCTCTCCTCAGCTTTGCGGGGCGCCGCGGTCGTGGTGGGCGCTGCCCCGTGCCCGGTGCTGGGGCCGCGTTTCCACAGCTGCCTTGCTCGGGGGCCCAGGTGCCGCGGTCCGGCGGCCCCTCCGCAGAGAGATGGCGACAGGAACCGTTGGAACTGACAGGAAAGCCGGAGCGGCCCGGGGCCCCGCGGGAGAACGGGAAAGCGGGAGCCTGGCGGGCAGCCGAGGGCGGAGGAGCTCTGGGGCGAGTGAGCCCCTCGCAGGCCGGGCTCGGGGTCCTGCTGGACATGAGTGGCTTCTTCCTGCAGGGTGGGGTCATGCGTGGGTGCTCCCGCAGGCTGTGCCTCCGGGGCCCTTCTGCAACCCGAGCCTGCCCTTGGCTGGGAACAGGGCCCCCTCAGGCTGTGCCCCAGCCCTCTCCTGGCTGCCCGGTGGCGGCGGCGGCAGCGGCGGCTGAGTTGGGATGAGCTAGTGCTGAGTCAGTGGTGTCGCAGGTCGCTGGTTTGGACTGGGCATCGCTAGGCCCAGTAGACCAGGCCAAGGGGGAGCCACATGGGTTTGGGCCACGCCACTGAACTGACGCTTAGTGAGGAACCAGGAGAGCTGGGTCGGTGCACTGACTGGCCCCAGCTTCGTGGGGAGGAAGTCCCGGCTGCCGTGACCCTTAGGAGAGAAGTAACCTGAAGCCAGCGGTGCTGCCAGCACGCGACGCCCCATGGCTTTGCCGCGCAGGCCCGAGCCCTCGGGGGACGCCTCCGGTTCGTGAATCGCCAGCAGATGCATTACGTCTACAACTCTGTGCTGAAATGGTTTTCACATCATTGCTAAACGGCCTGGGCTCAGGACGGGGTAAGAGCTCACCGCCCAAGTGGCTTCATGTCTTCCAAACCTGACGAACACAGCCCACAGACCCAGGAACTCAACAGAAGCAGACATAATAATCAAATAGATGCAAATGAGACGTAGAAAACTAAAGCCTCAGACATGCTTTTCATACATTGCAACAAGGGAATGCAGCCAGTGCTTGTGAGCAATGCAATCAGGTGGAAGTGCAGAGAGAAAACAAGAACCAGGTCGGCGCTGTGGCGCAGTGGGCTGTCTCCGCCTGTGGTGCCAGCATCCCATATGGGCGCCGGTTCTAGTCCCAGCTGCTACTCTTCCAGTCAGCTCTCTGCTATGGCCTGGGAAAGCAGTAGAAGATGGCCCAAGTCCTTGGGCCCCTGCACCCACAAGGGAGACCTGGAAGAAGCTCCTGGCTCCTGGCTTTGGATTGGCTCAGCTCCGGGCGTTGCGACTATGTGGGGAGTGAACCAGCGGATGGAAGAACTTTGTTTCTCCCTCTCACTGTCTGTAACTCTACAATCTTTAAAAAACACAAACAAACAACAACAAAAGCAGCAGAGTGCTGATGAGCTCAGTGTGAATGCCCAGAGTAACTTTTAAAGGTGAGGGCAGGGAGCCTGCGCTGTGGTACAGCAGGTGGGGCACTGCTTGCAACATTCGTGTCCCACATTGGAGCACCAGTTTGAGTCCTGGCCACCCCACTCCAGATCCAGCTCCCTGTGAACGCACCTGGGAAAGCAACTGAAGATGGCCCAAGTAGTTGGCCCCGGCCACCCACACTGGGGACTGGAAGGAGGTCCTGGCTCCTGGCCTCTCTGGGCCAGCCCTGGCTGTTGCAGTCATTTAGGGAGTGGACCAGCAGATGGAAGGTTTCTGTCTCTCCTATCTCTATCACTCTTTCAAATTAATAAAATAAAATTTTTTGAAGGTTTATTTATTTTATTTGAAAATCAGAGTTACACAGAGAGAGGAGAGGCAGAGAGAGAGAGAGAGAGAGAGAGAGAGAGGTCTTCCATCCGCTGGTTCACTCCCCAGTTGGCTGCAATGGCTGGAGCTGCGCTGATCCAAAGCCAGGAGCCAGGAGCTTCCTCCCGGTCTCCCACATGGGGTACAGGGGCCCAAGGACTTGGGCCATCCTCCACTGCTTTCCCAGGCCACAACAGAGAGCTGAATTGGAAGAGGAGCAGCTGGGACTCGAACTGGCGCCCATATGGGATGCCGGTGCTGCAGGCTGGAGCTTTAACCCACTGCACCACAGCACTGGCCCCAATGAAATAAATCTTAATATTAAAAAAAGAAGGCAATTTTATGGCTTGGTGAATGGTAGCTCAATGAAGCTGTTGTGTAAATGTATGATATATTTTAACATGAGGGTGAGTTCTTAGCTTCTAGCTAGATGGAGTGGCAGGAACAGATGGACCTCCTGCCCGAAACAACAGAAAACCTGAACAAAACATACGGGGCACCCGTACTCGAACTATCGACCCTACAGCTCCGAGCACAGCGATCTCTGGGAGACGGGCAGTGCACGCAGGGAGTCCTCTGGTGACCCCGGTGTCCTGCCTGGGAAAGGCACAGGCCACTGTTCAAGAAAGGGAAACTAAGTTGGAGCACAAACCACAAAAGAAAAGAGATAAAATTAGTTTTGTTAAGCACTTCAACTCTTCGAAGGAACTTTAATAAACTGAAAGGCAAGTTTCCCTCTACTGCCCGTGGTAACCACGGCAGAGGTGAGTTCGTGGCAGGGCGAGCGTGTGCCCGGCTTCAACAAAGTAGCAGCTTTGGCCGCTGCCTTGGCCCTCAACTCGGATTTGGAGGCTTGCTCTCTCCTGGCTCGTGGAAGGCTGTCGCTTCTGTTCCGCGCGGTGGAGATGAGAAAAGACTGTCATCAAACTTGGATCCTATGACAAGCGGTTTTTGAAGCTATTGAAATTCTACATTTTATTGACTGCGATTCGGCAGCAATTGGCATAACTCTGGTGGATATACTCGTTGGTGAAGCTGAATCAGCAGACATGCCAGAAGGCATATCCCAGAACACTGGGAATATGACAAGCATCGTACCTCAACATGGATTGCTCGTACTCTCTTTGATCGTCCTGCTGAGAATTAATAAACAAACAGTGGCCATTCTTCAAACTGAAGCTGAAAAGGCTGAGTTACAGGTAGAGGAGCTGGAAGCTCAAAGATGGATGTGTGAGGGAGACAGTGGGCCCGGGTATCAATACATGACCACGGACGAGGCACTTACTGATCATTTACCAAAAGCGCTCCTGACAACGGATCATTTCTTTCTCCAAAATGCATCCTCTTTAGTGGGAACTAAATAATAAACCTGCTCCGTCTGCCCTGTGATGAGTCCAGGAGCCTCTTGGATCGCTCGTTCAGGCTGAGGCTGTGATTTGGGGGTTTCAGCTGCCTCGTTTAGGAAGGTTTAAAGTGTTTTTTAAAAAAAAAACAAAGAAATTGGGATTTGCGAAGTCTTTAAAAGGTTAGTGTTTTATTGACCTGCTAAATGGAAGTTAGAGAAGAGAAGTCAAACGTTGAGTGGCAGAGAGTGGTGGTTCACACCTCTGCTAGGATATCCGTGCTCAGGAATGCCTCAGCATTTTAAGTTGCCCAGGAAGTATTGAACCAGCTGTAGAAGATGATCAACGCTTTCATAAAGTTTTTCAATGAACAAAAAAATGAATAGGCAAGCTCAGGCTGGAAGAAAATATTTGCAAAACACATCCAGCAAAAGACTCGCGTGTGAAATGTAGGAAGAACTCGTGCAATGCAACAACACAAAGACCAGCAACTTAAATTTTTAAAAAGAATTAGTCAAAGAATAGACAGTTTGCCAAAAGAAGTAGTTAGGAAAATGCACATGCAGTCCACAAGGAGATGCTGCAAGTAGCCTGGCAAAAGTAAAGACGGACAATGTCCAGTGTTGGAGGTGTCCTTGGTGGGAATACAGAGGCTCAGGCACTGTGGAGGACAGATGGGCAGCTTCTTATGAAATCAAACACACATCCCCCTTAAACGCCAGCCATCCACACCTACCTATTTATTCAGAAGAAATGAAAACAAACGTCCACACAGATTTGTGCTTGAATGTTTGAGGCCGCTTTCACATAATAGCCACGACCAGACGCAACCGCGACGCCCGCCAGCAGGTGGACGTTGAACGTGCTGACGTGTGTTTATGCCACGGAATACTACGCAATAAAAAGCAAACCCCTGCCGTGCAGCCACATGGATGGGGCTCCAGAAGCGTTGACACTGGGGGAGGCGTCAGAGCTGCTGTACAAGAAGCCACCACAAGATGGCGTGGCTTCACACTGCAGGCCTCGCTGTTCTGGTTTTTGTAGGTCAGGGTTCCTGGCTCGTGGTCACTCACCGAGCTGCAATCAGGTTGGCAAGGGCCGCTGTCAGCTTGCGGATCAGTGGGCTGGATCCACTTCCAGTTTCCTCAGGGCAGCTGGCAGGGCCTAGCTCCCTGCTGTCTGGGGGCAGGGGCCAGTCCTTCTGGGCTGGTGGCCAAGGCTGCCCTCAGCACTCCGTGCCTCCAGCACATAGCTCAAAACATGACAGCCAGCTCCATCAAAGAGAACCGGCGGGAGAGTCAGCAAGACCTGATGAGCCGTCCCCTGGTGGTTATGCCTGTCGGGGTGGCGTTAGAACGAGTCGCTGCCTCCAGCCCTCACGTAAGGGAAGGAGTTTCGTGGCACTGGGGCCAGGTCACTGGGAGCCACTTTGGAAGGCTGTCGACCCCCATCTCGTGCTGTGCGACCTCACTAATGTCCTCTTCCAGGAAAGCAAAGCCACGGGGCAGAGAGCAGCTGCGCGTGGTCACCAGGGCTGGCCGAAGGGAGAGGAGATGGCGTGGGCAGGAGGGATCTCTCTGAGGCGATGGGAATGTGTGACGTCAGGAGCACGGTGTGGCTCCACAACCCCACACCCCTCTCAGAACTCATCGGATTGGATGCTTAAAATTAGTGCATTTCATCGCATATGAACTTTAATCTCAATAAAGCTGATTGCAAATAGAGCAAGGAGCAGGCAGTTGGCCCCGCAGTTAAGACACCCGCACCCCATACTGAGTGCTTGGACATGAGTCCTGGCTCTGGCTCCCAGCTCCAGCTTCCTGGGAATGGGAGGCAGTGGGGATGGCTCAAGTTGAGTCCCTGCCACTACCTGGGAGACCTGGGTTGAGTTCCTGGCCCCTGCTGTGGTTGGCATTTGGAGAGCGAACCAAATGGCCGGGAGTGCCGTCTGTGCCTCTCGACTAACCAACTGTAAAGATCATATAAAGCCCGCCTTCCAGGCCATGACCCCGCCCCCACCTGCACCCTCTTTCTGCTCTCATCCCAGCATGCACTGGCCTGACTTTGCTTCCTCTGAGCTTGCTGGTGGCCCCTGCCTAGGGTCTTTGCACCTCCTGTTTTCCTCCCGAGACCTGATGAAGCTGGCCTTCTCTCCAAGCGTCAGCTCCGTCATCACCTTCAAAAACTTCCCACTGACACCTCCTCAGTGTCTCCCAGCACAGGTAGGTTTCGCCGTTTTTTCTTGCTTAAATCCGTCCGCATCATGCAATCCATCGTGAATCAGCGCTCTTTCCTGTTTTTCAGGGGCCAGGACAGCAGGCAAAGCCGTCACCTGTGATGCTGGCATCCCCTATGGGTGCTGTTTCGCATCCCGGCTACTCTATTTGCAATCCAGCTCCCTGCTAATGGCCTGGGGAAAGCAGCAGAAAATGGCCCAAAGCGTGGGCCGTGTCACCCACCTGGGAGACCCCTGTGCAACTCCGGGCCCCTGATTTCAGCCTGACTCAGCACTGGTTGTTGTGGCCACTGGGGAGTGAACCAGTGGATGGAATCAATCAATCTGTCTCTCTCACTCTCTCTCTCTGTAATTGACTTTCAAATAAATAAATAAATATTTAAAAAATAAAAAAGGGGCCGGTGCTGTGGCATGGCAGGTAAGACCGCCATCTGCAATGCCAGCATCCCATATAGGCTCTGGTTCAAGTCCTGGTTGCTCCACTTCCAATCCAGCTCCCTGCTGTGGCCTGGGAAAGCAGTGGAAGATGGCCCAAGTCCTTGGGCCCCTGCACCCATGTGGGAGACCCGGAAGAAGCTTCTGGCTTCTGGCTTTGGATTGGCGCAGCTCTGGCCATTGTGGCCATGTGGGGAATGAACCAGCAGATGGTTCTCTGCCTCTCCTTCTCTCTCTGTGTAACTCTGAATTTCAAATAAATTTAAAAAACAGATTGATTTATTTCTTTAAATGACACAGTTACAGAGAGGAAGAGACAGATCTTCATTAGCTGGTTTACTCCCCCAGCGGCCATAAAAGGCTTGGAATCTGGAAGTCCCCCTGGGTCTCCCCTGTGGGTGGCAGGGGCCCCAAGCACTTGGGCCATCCCGCGACGCTCTCCCTGGCTCGTTAACAGGGAGCTGGATCAGAAGGGGAGCAGCAGGAGTTGAATTGGATGCCAGTGTCGCAGGGGGTGGCTTAGCCCGCTGCGCTACAGCTGCAGCCCTGTCTGTCTGTCTGTCACCTCGTGTGTACCCTTCCTCTCGGGGCAGGGAGCTTTCTCCTCTCATTCGCGCCCGAGGTCTGTCTGCTGGGAGGGTGCCCATCTGCAGAGGGCTTCCCTGGAGAGAGCTGCAGGACTGTGAACGGTGGCAGCAAATCTGCCTTCCCTTCTCCCACACCCCGCAGGGAGGAGCGCAGCGAGGGCCGGGAGGGCGGGGCTCCTCACGGTGCACCGGGCGGCCCACGCAGAGGCACCGGTCCGAGCAGCTGCAGGGCCAGTCCGTGGCAGTTCCTGGCTGCCCTGCACCCTTTGTAGCGGTTTTCCTGTACCCTTCGGAGTCTGTGTGTGCCTCCCTCGGCCCACAGACTGTGTCCTAGGAATGCTCCTTTGCGTTGGAGGCAATTCACTCTGCCGCCTTAAGACTAAAACAGATTTCTCCACCTTAAACGCCAGTCACTGTGCTGGGACATCTCTTTGGCTCAGGTGGTTGTTACCAGCTCCCAAGGCCTTGATTACTGAAAACAGCAGCGAAACCAAGCCTGGCTTCCACCGAACAGCACCAAGCCCGGCTTCCACGCGAACAGCACCAAGCCCGGCTTCCACGCGAACAGCACGCGTCGACCGAGGAGCTGGCTGGACGCGCGGCCGCTGGGAGCGTTTTGCATTCAATCCTCTGCCAGGTTTCCTGTGCCAATCTGGATGAACGGATTCCAGCTGAAATCACAGGATCCGTGATCGCGCTGTGAGCCCAGTGCAGCTCGGCTCCGCGTGATCGCCGCGTTCTCCGCTCGGCGCGCTTTCCTAGGGAAATCACAAAGCAGCCTCACCAGTACGGCAGCAGCGATTTTACATTTAGCTGGTGCAGCCCCTCCCCAGCCCCCATGACTCACCTCCACCCCCCAGGCCGCCAGGACGGACTCAGGCCAGCGCCCACCCAGGCCCCAGACTTGCACCGTCCCCCCCCCCCCCAGCTTTCCGAAGGATGACACCAACAAGGCCGCCAGCGGGGAGATCAGGCGGCTGCTGGGGACCCTTGCGCAGCTTTCTGGTGCCACTCGGGGAGGGCACTGCTGACCAGAGGAGACGGCATCTGAGACTTCCTGGAACCGACCGAAGCGGCAGGGGCCCTGGGCGTGGGGGGCGGCGTGACACCCGCCTGCCTGGGTGGGAGAGAGATGGCAGTGGTGCCCGCCTCACTCAACCTAAGGGCTCTGAACGGATCCCACCTTGGGAGAAGCCAGCGCCAGGTCAGAGGAGCAGGAAGGGAGCTCACAGCAGAGTTAGTGGAGAGTAGCCGTCAAATGCCTTTGTTGGAACTGGAAGCTTTGGCATCACTGACCTGTAGTCTCTACACACACACACACACACACACACAGAGAGAGAGAGAGAGAGAGAGAGAGAGAGAGAGAGAGAGAGAGAGAGGCCTTCTACCTGCTGGTTCACTCCCCAGATGGCCACAACGGCTGGAACTGCACCGATCCAAAGCCAGGAGCCAGGAGCTCATCCAGGTCTCCCATGTGGGTGCAGGGGCCCAAGCACTTGGGCCATCTTCTACTGCTTTCCCAGGCCACAGCAGAGAGCTGGATCGGAAGTGGAGCAGCCGGGACTCGAACCAGCACCCATATGGGATGCCGGCACTGAAGGTGGTGGCTTTACCTGTTATGCAACAGCATTGGCCCCCATGAGTCTTTAAAATTAACTTATTTGAGAAAGAGAGAGAGAGAGAGAGAGACAGAGAGAGATGTCTTCCATCCACTGGTTCACTCCCCAAATATCTCCAACACCCAGGGCTGGGCCAGGCTGAAGCTGGGAGCCAGGAACCCAATCCAAGTCTCCCACGTGGGTGGCAGGAGCCCAGGTACCTGGACCATCACCACTGCCTTCCTGGATGCACATTAGCAAGAAGCTGGAGTCAGGAGCGGGAGACAGGAGTTGAACCCAGGCACTCCGATGGGGGCTGCAGGTGTCTTTTAACAGCTGGGTCGAAGGCCCCCCTGAGACGCCTTTCAATAGTCCAGCATCAGGGGCAGTGCTGTGGCATAATGGGAGGGGAGGAGGAGGAGGAGGGAGGGGGTAGGAGGGAGAGGAGAGGAGGAGGAGGAGG
Organism: Lepus europaeus; assembly: GCF_033115175.1. Lineage (NCBI taxonomy): Eukaryota > Metazoa > Chordata > Mammalia > Lagomorpha > Leporidae > Lepus > Lepus europaeus. Next base: position 662,791 of record NC_084831.1, read on the forward strand.
TGGAGGTTCGAGTCCCGGCTGCTCCACTTCTGATCCAGCTCCCTGCTAATGCACCTGGGGAAGCAGCGGAAGATGGTCCAAGTGCTTGGGCCCCTGCACCCATGTGGGAGACCCGAAGAAGCTCCTGGTTCCTGGCTTCAGCCTGGCCCAGCTCTGGCTGTTGTAGCCACTTGGGGAGTGAACCAGCAGGTGGAAGATCTCTCTCAATAAATCTTTAAAGAGAAGCTAAGTCAACTACATTTTTCTTTAAAAAAAAGATCACTTTTTTTTTAAAGATTCATTTATTTATTTGAGAGAGTTGCAAACAGAGAGAGGGAGAGACAGAGAAAGGTCTTCCATCTCCTGGTTCACTCTCCAAATGGCCACAACGGCTGTAGTTGCGCTGATCTGAAGTCAGGAGCCAGGAGCTTCTTCCGGGTCTCCCACGTGGGTGCAGGGGTCCAAGCACTTGGGCCATCTTCCACTGCTCTCCCAGGCCACAGCAGAGAGCTGGACTGAAGTGGAGCAGCTGGGACTCAAACCAGTGCCCATATGGGATGCCAGCACTGCAGCCAATGGCTTTACCTGCTATGCCACAGCGCCAGCCCAACTACATTATTAAATTAAAAAACAAAAAACAAAAAGAGTTCAGCATCTTGGTCTCACGATGCAGAGGAAGCAAACTGCTACTCTCACCCGCTCCTGTCAGTGGAGAGCTCAGCGCCAGAAATGACTTCCCTGGGTCCCACACACGGCCATCGGCAGAGCCAGCACCAGCACCCAGACCTCTGGTGGCGGCACTTCCCGAATTCCCAAACAGCGGAGAGCAGGTGCTGCTCCCGCCTCACCCGGGTCTGCCTCAGCCTGTGGCCACACAGCACCACGGCTCCGGCCCTGACCCTGGGTGGGCTGCTCCCCACTGGGTTGGAGTAGCAGGAGCTGCCCTGGGTAGGGAGCAGCCGGGGAAAGGGACTGGGGTCAGCAACGGTGACAAAATCTTGAAAACCTTGAAGAAGCAATCGCAAGGACTCCCGTTCTGCAGATCCAACCGAAACGCAGGGCTGTGCAGAGACGCGCAGGCTCTGGCTTCCGGGCTGCTGGACCCTGCAGGTGTTCCGGGAAACTGCGAACACCGGGCTGACAAGTCTACCGCGTCCGCGTCCGCGTCCGAGGGGGCTTCACCGCCTGCTTCTCCAGTTTGTAGCTGGCCTCGGGGAGGAGGGGTGCTGACGCCAGCAGACAACCAGTGCCGGGGCGGAAACGCCGGTCCGTCCTCCTGAGCTGTGCTCTTCGCTGCCCTGGGAACCCGGTGTTGACTGTGTCACAGCAGAGTGCAGAGCAATGGGTTCTGGTTTCTCCCGAAGGAACTGGTGAGCTCGCCAAGGTCAATGTGCTAACCGGGGCTCGGCACTGAGATCTGTGAGCGGGGGGAGGGGTGACCTCGGGTCAGAGCTGCAGTGTCCCAACGTGTAAAGGAGGCGCTGATCACTGTGCAGACAGAGCCTGTGTTTTTCTGTCCTTATTAGGCACCAATGGTATGCCACACTGTTAGACACAGGAGCTCCACAAAGGGGATGAGATGATGAACGCAACCCGCGGGCAGCCTCAGCTCCGGGGGGCCAGGCCGGGCCCTGGGCCCGACTCTCCCAGGGCCTGTGTGGCCGGCACAGAGTGGGCTGTGTAGTGAGGGCCCGCTTCCCACCGAAGAGCTCGCTCCAGCTGGGAGCCAGGAGGAGCTGAGAGGGGGCGTTCACGCTGAGACCAGACCAGAGGGGCTCTGTGCAAGCCCCATCCCTGAAGGCCCGGGTGGTGTAGCCGGTCCAGTGGTGGCTTGCAACGCTGGCCTCCCGTAGTGAAGGGCCAGCTTGAGTGCTTCTGATCCAACTCCCTGCTTATGCCCTGGGAGGGGCCGGCGCTGTGGTGTAGCGGGTAAAGCCGCCGCCTACAGTGCCGGCATCCCATAGGGGCACCAGGTCGAGTCCTGCTGCTCCACTTCTGATCCAGCTCCCTGCTATGGCCTGGAAAGCAGTAGAAGATGCCCAGGTCCTTGGGCCCCTGCACCTGCGTGGGAGACCTGGAAGAAGCTCCTGGCTCCTGGCTTCAGATTGGCTCAGCTCCGGCCGTTGGCGGCCAATTGGGGAGTGAGCCAGCGGATGAAAGACCTCTCTCTCTCTCTCTCTCTCTCTCTGCGCCTCTCCTTCTCTCTCTATGTAACTCTGACTTTCAAATAAATAAATAATTCTTTTAAAAAAATGCTCCTGGGAAGGCAGGTGAGGACGGCCAAGTGCTTGGGTCTGTCCCTGCCATCACACGGAGACCGGATGGAGCTCCCTGGTTTCAGCTTGGCCCAGCCCTGGCCATTGTGGCCTTTTGGGGGAAGTCACCCAATGGATGGACAATTCCTCTATTCCTCTCTGTGTCTCTGCCTTGCAAATACATAAATAATTTTTTTATTTATTTATTTATTTATTTATTTATTTTAATTTTTGACAGGCAGAGTGGACAGTGAGAGAGAGAGAGACAGAGAGAAAGGTCTTCCTTTTGCCGTTGGTTCACCCTCCAATGGCCGCCGCGGTAGCGCGCTGCGGCCGGCGCACCGCGCTGTTCCGATGGCAGGAGCCAGGTGCTTATCCTGGTCTCCCATGGGGTGCAGAGCCCAAACACTTGGGCTATCCTCCACTGCACTCCCTGGCCACAGCAGAGAGCTGGCCTGGAAGAGGGGCAACCGGGACAGGATCGGTGCCCCGACCGGGACTAGAACCCGGTGTGCCGGCGCCGCAAGGCGGAGGATTAGCCTGTTGAGCCATGGCGCCGCCCATAAATAATTTTTTTTTAAAAGAGAGGCCGCTGAGAGGCATCCTGGTCGTGAAGACGCCGTGTCCCACACCAGAGCCCTGCGTCTGGTTCCCTGCTGCTCCCAACCCCAGCTTCCGCTAACACAGACCTTGGGAGGTGGCCGTGCTGGGTTCCTGCTGCCCGGGTGGGAGACCAGGACTGAGCCCCCGGCCCCAGCTTCTGCCCTGGCCCAAGGCAGGCCTTTGGGGGAGTCGCCATCGGACACGAGTGCTCTGTCTCTCTTGGCCTCTCAGGTAAACACAGAAAGCCAGCAAACAGAACCAGCCCGGTTCTACACCCACACCTACACCTAGCCGGGGCTAGGAAAGCCCAGCGCACACTCCTGTCCACACGGCCCTCCCCTGCCTGCCCTGGCCGGGGCCACAGGCACCTGCGCGGACTCAGCTGACGACGTCGGGAGAAGTTCCACCATTTTTCAGCGTTTTCACAAGTTCCGTTTATGCTGCCAGAAACCAGAAGTGAGGGACGAGACTGAACAGAAGTTAAATTTTTTATCATCTTTTTATAGGGAATTGCCCCAGAACTTCAAGTTTAAAAGAAAAACGGAGGAGGGGGAGTTTGGCTTGCGAGTTAACCCAAGCCCGGGGCACCTGCCTCCCGCGTGCGGAGTGCCTGGGTTCTACCTGGAGTCCAGCGTCCTGCTCAGGGCGCCCTGGAAGGCAGTAGGGGTGGCCCAGGCACTGGGGTCCCTGCCACCGGTGGGAGACCCAGCTGGACTTCTGCCTTGCTTGGGCCTCTGGGGAGTAAACCAGCAGATGGACGATTTGTCTCTCTCTTTATCTCTCGGTCTCTCTGCTTTTCCAACAGAATGGAGAAAAAAACAAAAACAAAAAACAAACAAGAAAAGCCCCTTCCACTTTCTTAGTTCTCTGGGTGTGGTGGGGGTCTGGCCAGCCCAGGCCGCGACGTGACCGCTCCGGGGCCGGAGTGAGTCCAGACCGCGGGACGTCGCACGTGAGCGGCGACAGAGCCCCCGCCCCCCGCCCGCCGTTCCTGGACCCTCCCCCTCAGCCCGCCCGCGTTCCAGGACCCCGGCCCTGGCTCGAGCAAGGGCCCCCGCCCCCAGCCCCGTCTGCTGCCCGCCGCCCCCACGTGGACACGCGGCTGCAGCGGGCCAGGGCAGCCGCCGGGGGTCCGGCCTTCGGGCGCGGGGCGGGGCCTGGGGCGGGGCCGACGCCAAGCTCCGCCCCCCGCCCCGCCGGTGCCGCCGCGTCGGCCGTGGAGGACAACTTCGCGCCGCCCGAGGCCGCCGGGCGTCCCGCGGAGCCGCCGGGGCGATGGCTTCGTTGCGCTGGCTGCTGCCTGCGCTCCTGCTGCTGCGCGCGCGGCCCCGCGGCGCCAGGTGAGCGGGGGTCCTGGCCCGAGGGCTCAGGGAGGGCGGGAGTCTGCACCCCGGGGCTGCAGCTGAGCGGTGGTCCCGGCTCGGGGGCGCCAGGAAGGCGAGGGTCCCCACCGGGGACACCTGGAGGGCAAGGGTCCGCACGTGAGTGGAGATCTCCGCACGGATTCGCCGCGGTACAGGGGTCTCCACCTGGGGGCACTTGGAGGGGCAGGAGTCCCTACCCGGGGAGCCAGAAATCTGGGGGCTCCGCGCGGGCCGAGACCGAGCTGGAGCGGAGCTGCGGACGCGAACCTAGGCGCGGGGACCGCGGGTCTCGGTCCCCGGTGTCCCCGCGGGCGCCCCTGCCGGCCGGCGCTGGCCGTTGGCCGATGCTGGCCGCAGCGCCCGGCCGCCCAGCTGCTGTCAGCATCCGCGGCCCCCTCCAGCGGGGGGAGAAGGGAGGAGAATCCGAGAACTGGGGCGGGGGCGCTCCCCTGCGGTGGGAGCAGGGCGGGACGCGGAGGCAGGTGCGTGGGCCGCTGGGGAGCTGGGGCCGGGTAGCCGTGGGCCCCCTTTCAGGAGCCACTGAGCTCCCGGTGAGTAGGTGGCCGGTGCCCAGCTGCCCGGCTGGGAGAAAGACCTCTGGGTCTCCGTGAAGTGCTAGCCGAGCTTGGGGGAAAGGTCCCAGCTGTGGCTCATGTGGGCTCCACTCTGCCCTCTGGGCGTCTGAATGGCCCCTGCACCCCTGGCCACCGTCCACAGCCCGCGAGAGGGGTCTTTCCTGGAATCATCTCTGTGCAAGCAAAACAGGCGGCCCGGCGAGGGGACTGCACCTGCCCGGCTGATGGCCCCTGGTGGCCGTTGGGACAAAATGGCTGGCCTCAGCCGCCGGTGTCTAGAGAACGGGGCGGGGGGGAGCTGGGGAAAAGGGGGTGTCACTTCCCTTGCTGGGGCAGGGGCCTGAGCCCAGAGGCCTGGGTCTGGCTGCAGGGCTGGAGACCACGGGAGCCGTGTCCTGCGGGACTCCCAGGTGACAGCAAGGGCCGGGGGTGAGGCGTGGCCAAGCTCATCCACGCTGGCTGGAGGGTCCAGCCCAGGCCCCCTCCACGGAGCCACGGCCTGAAGTCCCCCAGCTCTGAGCACACAGTTTGAGCCCAAGTTTGACTCCGAGACTCGCCGCCTGGTAAACCCCTCCCGGTGCTGGCTTCACGTTTGTGTGCCCTGCTCGCAGGGCCTCCAGATGCCCCTCCCAGTCCACGCGTGCACGGAGAGGCCTCCTGCAAGGCGCTGACCGGCGTCTGGCTCCCAGGGTGTCGCGTGCCGGGCACAGGGCCGCCGCACTGCCTCCCTCCCGTCAGCGTCAGGCTCCTCGTCCCTGGAGCTTTGCCGAGGGGTGGGGCCTGGTTCTAGCCAACCCTCCCCAGCCCAGATTCCTGTGGGCGCTGGCGGGGTCAGGGGCTGGGGCCTGCTTGGGGGCGGCCCTCCTGGGTTGCAGGCGCCCCGAGTCCCCGGAGAGGCTGAGCCGCGGTGCCTGCCGTGCCAGCTCACGGTCGCTGCTGCACGCGGCTCTTTGCCTTGGTAACTGAGATGCTGGCGGGCCTCGCGTTGCTCTAAAAGTGGAGCTGTCAGGATCCGTAGGCCGCGTGTGCGGGGGAGGATCCCACCGCAGTGCTGGGCTCGGTGATGCCCACCCTCCCCAGGGGCGCAGTGACGGGGGCGGCTTTGCTTCTGTGGGGTGGGGGCAGGAGGGAACCAGGCCCGATACCCAAGGTGCGCCCTGGGCAGAGGCCGTCGGTCCTCATGGTGCCCCTGGGGCCCGATGTGCTCGAATTTGAGTCTGAGTGTGGGCGCAGAGCCGCCTCCCCGAGGGCAGCCCCGAGGTCCCCATGTGTAGGGGGGGTGGACTAGGGAGCCCCTGCCCCTGCCAAGCTCCCCCAGCCCCGCCCGCTGCGGAGTTTGGGGCCGGTGCAGAGGGAAGGGGGTCGACGGGCAAGAGATGCGCCAGGGAGGACGTGGTCTCCTGGTGGCCTGGTTCCGGACAGGCTGGACGGCAGCTGGGCAGGTCCAAAAACAAAGCCCAATTCAAATCCCTTTGCCTCTGGCCTCAGGGGGACCTCCACTTGGCGTTCTTCATTGTAGGCCCAGGACTCCAGCTCTTTCCCCTGTCCCCAGCCCTGGCCCTGGGGACCAGCAGGGAGCAGCGGCTGACTGGGGTGGACAGCAGAGCCGCAGGCCTTGTCCAAGGTCACTTCCCCCACCCGTGACGATCAGAGGTTTGCAAAACGCCTTAGCAGAGGGACGTTCTGTTCAAAGACGGCTCCTTCAGAGCCCAGTCTGTGACAGAGACATGGCTCTGTGGGGGGGTGTCTGTGACAGAGACGTGGCTCTGGGGGGGGGGCGTCTGTGACAGAGATGTGGCTCTGTGGGGGGGTGTCTGTGACAGAGACGTGGCTCTGTGTGTGTGTGGGGCGTCTGTGACAGAGACGTGGCTCTGTGGGGGGGCGGTCTGTGACAGAGACGTGGCTCTGGGGGGGGGCGGTCTGTGACAGAGACGTGGCTCTGTGTGGGGGGGCGTCTGTGACAGAGACGTGGCTCTGGGGGGGCGGTCTGTGACAGAGACGTGGCTCTGTGGGGGGGTGTCTGTGACAGAGACGTGGCTCTGGGGGGGGCGTCTGTGACAGAGACGTGGCTCTGTGGGGGGGGCGTCTGTGACAGAGACGTGGCTCTGTGGGGGGGCGTCTGTGACAGAGACGTGGCTCTGTGGGGGGGGGCGGTCTGTGACAGAGACGTGGCTCTGTGGGGGGGGCGGTCTGTGACAGAGACGTGGCTCTGTGGGGGGGTGTCTGTGACAGAGACGTGGCTCTGGGGGGGCGTCTGTGACAGAGATGTGGCTCTGTGGGGGGGGCGGTCTGTGGAACAGAGAGACGTGGCTCTGTGGGGGGGCGTCTGTGACAGAGACGTGGCTCTGTGGAGGGGGGGCCTCTGTGACAGAGACGTGGCTCTGTGGGGGGGGCGTCTGTGACAGAGACGTGGCTCTGTGGGGGGGGCAGTCTGTGACAGAGACGTGGCTCTGTGGAGGGGGGGCCAGTCTGACAGAGACGTGGCTCTGTGGGGGGGCAGTCTGTGACAGAGACGTGGCTCTGTGGGGGGGGCGGTCTGTGACAGAGACGTGGCTCTGTGGGGGGTGTCTGTGACAGAGACGTGGCTCTGTGGGGGGGCGGTCTGTGACAGAGACGTGGCTCTGTGGGGGGGGGGCGTCTGTGACAGAGACGTGGCTCTGTGGGGGGGGCGTCTGTGACAGAGATGTGGCTCTGTGGGGGGGGGCGTCTGTGACAGAGACGTGGCTCTGTGGGGGGGGGGCGTCTGTGACAGAGACGTGGCTCTGTGTGTGTGGGGGGCGTCTGTGACAGAGACGTGGCTCTGTGGGGGGGCGTCTGTGACAGAGACGTGGCTCTGTGGGGGGGCGGTCTGTGACAGAGACGTGGCTCTGTGGGGGGGCGTCTGTGACAGAGACGTGGCTCTGTGGGGGGGCGTCTGTGACAGAGACATGGCTCTGTGGGGGGGGGGGCGTCTGTGACAGAGACGTGGCTCTGTGGGGGGGGCGTCTGTGACAGAGACGTGGCTCTTTGGGGGGGCGTCTGTGACAGAGACGTGGCTCTGTGTGTGTGTGGGGCGTCTGTGACAGAGACGTGGCTCTGTGTGTGGGGGGCGTCTGTGACAGAGACGTGGCTCTGTGGGGGGGGCGTCTGTGACAGAGACGTGGCTCTGTGGGGGGGCGTCTGTGACAGAGACGTGGCTCTGTGTGTGTGTGGGGCGTCTGTGACAGAGACGTGGCTCTGTGTGTGGGGGGCGTCTGTGACAGAGACGTGGCTCTGTGGGGGGGCAGTCTGTGACAGAGACGTGGCTCTGTGGAGGGGGGGCCAGTCTGTGACAGAGATGTGGCTCTGTGGGGGGGCAGTCTGTGACAGAGATGTGACTCTGTGGGGGGGGCGGTCTGTGGAACAGAGAGACGTGGCTCTGTGGGGGGGCAGTCTGTGACAGAGACGTGGCTCTGTGGGGGGGGGGCCGGTCTGTGACAGAGACGTGGCTCTGTGGGGGGGGCGGTCTGTGGAACAGAGAGACGTGGCTCTGTGCGGGGGGGGCGGTCTGTGACAGAGATGTGGCTCTGTGGAGGGGGGCCAGTCTGACAGAGACGTGGCTCTGTGTGTGGGGCGTCTGTGACAGAGACGTGGCTCTGTGGAGGGGGGGCCAGTCTGTGACAGAGACGTGGCTCTGTGGGGGGGCAGTCTGTGACAGAGATGTGGCTCTGTGGGGGGGGGCCAGTCTGTGGAACAGAGAGACGTGGCTCTGTGGAGGGGGGGCCCACTCCTGGTGCCTCTCAAACCCAGGCTGCTCCGGGGGCTTCTAGAACCCCCGAGAGTGTGATGTAAGGACCAGAGTCCAGGCAGGACGCACCGCCCGGCTCCCCAGGCACGCCTGTGGCCTCACCAGAATCCTGGCTCATCTCTCAGCTCCTCGTTCATGACCTCGAGTTGACCCGGGGGGAGGTCAGCCCTGGGAGGGGCCCCACCCCCTTCAATCCCGCCCTCAGCCTGGAGCCCTCCCTGCTGCCCCCTCTGGCCTCTCCCTGGACGCTCGTGCTCTCTGGCTTTGGGCTCTGGTGTGGCTTTCTCAGGGTGGTGGTCTCCTCCCCAGACTCCTGGCAGGCAGGGGCCTGACCTCCCCTACCACAACGCTTGTCAGTCTAAAGCCACTTGCCCGCCCCTCCCCCATGACACTCGGACCTCCACATGTGCCTGGTCTGTGACTCTGCCCATGGCGCAGCCACATTTCTGAAGTGGAGCCCACACCAGGGAGTCGGTCACCTGACGCGTGGACGGATGGGTAGACTGATAGATGGGTGGGTGGATGGGTGGATGGTGGGTAGGTAGTTAGATGGTGAATGGTTAGGAACAACTATTTTTTTAAAGATTTATTTTATTTTATTTATTTGGAAGAGTTACACAGAGAGAGGAGAGGCAGAGAGAGAGAAGTCTTCCATCTGCTGGTTCACTCCCCACATGGCCACAATGGCCGGAGCTGCACCGATCCAAAGCCAGGAGCCAGGAGCTTCTTCCAGGTCTCCCATGTGGGTGCAGGGGCCCAAGGACTTGGGCCATCTTCTGCTGCTTTCCCAGGCCACAGCAGAGAGCCGGATCAGAAGTAGAGCAGCCGGGTCCCCAACTGGCGCCCATGTGGATGCTGGCACTGCAGGCCAGGGCGTTAACCCGCTGCACCACAGCGCCTGCCCCAGGAACAACTTTTTAAAATGGTGTATGTGTTTACTTTTTGAAAGATAGGGAGAGATGTCTTCTATCTGCTCATCTGTTCCCCCCAAAGGCCCTCAACAGCCAGGGCTGGGCCAGGCTGAGGCCTGGAGCCAGGAGCTCCACCCAAGTCTCCCACGGGGTGGCAGGGACCCAGGTACTTGAGCCATCACACTGCCTCCCAGGGATCAAGTGGCGCTGGGTGGGGCAGAGAGGGAACAAGCCATCACTTGGGATGCCTGCGTCCCACGCTGGAGTGCTGGTTAGGGTCCCACCTCCGCCTCTGGTCCAGCCCCCTGCTGTTGTACCTGGGAAGGCAGCAGAGGGTGGCCCAAGTATTTGGACCCCTGCAGCTCCCACCTTTGGGTCCCGGGTGGGACACCCCACCCCCGCAGCCCAGCAGAATGAGCTCCCCTCCCCCACCCCTGCAAGGCCCAGGGCCAGGCTGAGCCATAGGAGCACTCGGCTGACGGGGGCGGGCCCCAGCATCCTGGCCACGCTTCTCTACTAACAACCACTCCTGGGGGCGGGGGTGGCGGGGAGTTCTCTGCCAGAGGCCGGCAGGGTGGCCGTGTGTCCCTGAGAGGGTCCTCCTGGGCAGCCTCCCCTGCGGGTCCATGGAGACGGGGGAGGCTGAGCACAGGACGGTGCAGGGGCTGAGGACGCCCTGGGCTCCCCTGTGTCCAACTCCTCATCCTGGCCCAGGTGCCCAGGCCGGTGCTGCCGCCCCGGGCCCTGTCGGTGACCACTTGGCCTTGTGTTCCCAGAGCCATGAACGATATTGGGGACTACGTGGGCTCCAACCTGGAGATCTCCTGGCTCCCCAACCTGGACGGGCTGGTGGAAGGCTATGCCCGCAACTTCCGGCCTGGCATCGGAGGTGAGGGGCCAGCTCAAGCAGTGGCTTGGCTGTGGGTGTGTGCCCGAAGGGCTCTGGGTCTCCCTGGGGGGCTCTGTTGGGTCGCAAGCCCCAGGCCCCCAGGGAAGCCGCAATGCGATGGCAGAGGCACACGGAGACCCAGCCCCCACAGAGGCCCCAGCTACGGCCACCCTGCTCTGCCGGGCTGGCCCTGGGTGGGGGGCCTGGCCTCAGCCTCCCCCCTTGCACTCCGTCCCCTCCTCACAGGCCCCCCTGTGAATGTGGCCCTCGCCCTGGAGGTGGCCAGCATCGACCACATCTCGGAGGTGAACATGGTAAGTGTGCAGCCGGCTGGCGCCCCGGGCTCGTGCCCCGGGCGAAGAGCAGGGGCTGAGCAGCACCCGCCCCGCCCGGCACAGGAGTACACCATGACCGTGTTCCTGCACCAGAGCTGGAGGGACAGCAGGCTCTCCTACAACCACACCAACGAGACCCTGGGCCTGGACAGCCGCTTCGTGGACAAGCTGTGGCTGCCCGACACGTTCATCGTGAACGCCAAGTCGGCCTGGTTCCACGACGTCACCGTGGAGAACAAGCTCATCCGGCTGCAGCCGGACGGCGTGGTCCTGTACAGCATCCGGTGAGCGGTCTGGGCGCAGGGCTGCTCCTGGCGGGCGCTGGGCGGGGGGCGTTTTGGCCCCCGGCCCTGGCGTCTGCTGGTGACGCCTCAGCTGCAGGGTCCCCAGGGCCGGAGCTCCTGGCACGTTAGGTCCGCATCTCCGAGTGGACGGTCTAGCGGCACGGAGCTTGTCTGCCAGGCCGTGCGAACCTCCGCTCTGTGCCGACAGCCCAGCCCCTGTCTCTGTCCCGTGCGTCTGGCGTCTGGCGCTGAGGTTCGTCCGAGCCGCTGCGAGCGTCACTCCCCTGCCTCCGCGCCCTGTGGTTGCTTCGTGCGCACGAGGGCGTCCGCCGCTGGTGACTGTGTGCTTTGCTCACACACGGGCCTACTGAAAATGGAGTTCTTTCTTAACATTGTCAAAAGCAGATTTTACGTAAGCTTTTGACTTCTGGCCGCCCCCGGGCCAGCAGGGCCCTGGGCAGCTCTGGGCCTGCTCCCACGTGGCCATCTGCAGCTGCTCGGGCCAGAGCTGGGCTGCTCCGGCTGGGCCCTGCCCCAGAGGTCCCCGGCCGAGCTGCACTTTGAAGGACGGACGGATAAAATCCCGTTCTTGAAGGCCCAAGCGCCCCCGGCCTTGAGCACGGCTCTCAGATATCAGAGAGCCTGAGAGGGCCCCTGAGCCCACCGTGGGCGGCAGGGGGCAGGGGAGCTGCCGGCTCCGGAGGGCTGGCCTTGCCCAGGTCCTCACTCCACGCTTGTCTGGGCAGAATCACCTCCACGGTGGCCTGCGACATGGACCTGGCCAAGTACCCCATGGACGAGCAGGAGTGCATGCTGGAGCTGGAGAGCTGTGAGTGGGCCGGGGGGGCCGGGGGGGGTGCCGACGAGGCAGTCGCAGGCCTGGGCAGGCCAGAGCGTGGACAAAGCCAGCTCAGGGGATAGGGCGGTGCCCAGGGCAAAGCTGTCACAGGAGTGGAAGGGGCCTTGGGGGGCGGTGGAGTGGGGAGAAGGCCGGGCTGAGGACTCCAGACGCCTGTGTGGCGCCGGCCCCGGCTGCCGGGACACGGTGTGCACCTGCTGACGATGGTGACCCTGCTTCTGCCTGCCTGGAGGTGCTGGGGGCTGGGCCCGTCCGGTCCTGCCCCTGAGGGCCTGGGGTGTGGGGCTGCCCGGGGCCGGGGCCCACTTGTGGGCCTGCCTGCAGATGGCTACTCTTCGGAGGACATCGTGTACTACTGGTCGGAAAACCAGGAGCAGATCCACGGGCTGGACAGGCTGCAGCTGGCCCAGTTCACCATCACCAGCTACCGCTTCGCCACGGAGCTGATGAACTTCAAGTCGGGTAACGCGGGCGCCTCCTGCTTGTGGCGGGACCCCGGCCGGCCGTGCAGGGCCCTGGGCGCAGCAGGAAAACCAGACTTCACAACCCGCCGAGGGGCACGGGCTCCCCCGGAACCAGGGCCTGGGGTGTGCGCCTTGCCGAGGTGGCCCTTTCTCCGTTCCCGGCCCTCGGGGTGTGGGGGCCTCTCTCAGGCCTCCCCTGGCCCTGCCTGTCCCCTCCACTCCTGCTGCCCCTTCCCCACCCTTCCGTGGGGCTGCGCTGTGCGGTGGGTGGCTGGCAGAGCCGGGGAGCCCTCGCCCCCTGCCCCGGGGAAGCCGAGGCACTGACAACGCTGGGCCTCCCCCATGCTCCCTCTGGGCGACCCTGCAGCCAGGCCTGGCCCGTCAGCCGGCGTGGGAGCTGGGGAGGGCAGGGTCCGGGGCCGCCCTTCAGCCTTGCAGTGGCCCCAGTGCCCACCACAGCCCCTCCTGCCCCGAGCCCCGGGGCGCAGCGGCCTGGTCTGACCGCAGGCCGTGCCCGCCCCCAGCCGGCCAGTTCCCCCGGCTCAGCCTGCACTTCCGCCTGCGGAGGAACCGTGGTGTCTACATCATCCAGTCCTACATGCCCTCCGTGCTCCTGGTGGCCATGTCCTGGGTCTCCTTTTGGATCAGCCAGGCCGCGGTGCCCGCCAGGGTGTCTCTAGGTAAAGCGGCCTCCCAGGGGCTGGCTGGAGGGCAGTGCCGGGGGCAGGACCCCCACCACGCCCGCCGTGAGCTCGGCGCCTCGTGCCAGCTGTCCGGGGCCAGCCTGCTCATCGGACTCTGACCTGCATGGAGTGGGGGGGCAGGGAGGCTGGTGGACCCTCGCTGTCTGGGGCCCAGGCCCACCGAGGCCGGGCTCCCACACGGCACTGCCCGCGTGACCCCCGCAGGCATCACCACGGTGCTGACCATGACCACGCTCATGGTCAGCGCCCGCTCCTCGCTGCCGCGGGCCTCGGCCATCAAGGCGCTGGACGTGTACTTCTGGATCTGCTACGTGTTCGTGTTTGCCGCCCTGGTGGAGTACGCCTTCGCACACTTCAATGCCGACTACAGGAGGAAGCGGAAGGCCAAGGTCAAGGTCACAAAGCCAAGGGCGGAGGTGAGGCGGAGTGCGTTCCCCAGGCCCCCGTGCAGGCCCCTCTTGTGACGGGGGCAGCTCTGGCGCCTCGCCTCGGCCCGCCGTGGTCGCGGCCGCCCTGACCCCAGCCCCTGCCCGGGCAGGTGGACGTGAGGAACGCGATCGTCCTCTTCTCCCTCTCGGCCGCCGGCGTCACCCAGGAGCTGGCCGTCTCCCGCCGGCCGTGCCGCGTCCCTGGGCACCTGCTGGGCTCCTACCGGTCAGTGGAGGTGGAGACGGGGGAGACCAAGGAGGAGGGGCCGCCCCGCCCCGGGGGCCCGGGGGGCCTCCGCGCCCGGTTCAAGCCCATCGGCGCCGACACCATCGACATCTACGCCCGCGCTGTCTTCCCCGCCGCCTTCGCGGCCGTCAACGTCGTGTACTGGGCAGCCTACACCATGTGAGGCGGCACGCGCCCCTCCCGCCAGGAAGACCCCGCTTGCCTGTTTCCCACTGGCCCTGGCAAACGAGGACCCCTGGGCCTCCCTGACTCCGACCGCAGCCTCCCCCAAAGCTGGCCTGCGGCTCTCTGCGGAGCGGCCGCCCTGGCTGCCAGGCCTCGCTCTATGGGGCGTTTGTGGACGGAGGTGGAGTGGGCGGTGGAAGCCGCGGGAGGCCACTGTCCCAGCATGGAATAAAGCCCTGGCCGGGGGCTGGCTCTGCTCCGACTGCACTGTGTCTTCTGGTGCCTGGACCACCCCCCACCTGCCTCCTCCCAGCCCGGGGCTCAGAGGATGCTCCTGGGTGGGGCCGTCTCTGCAGGCCCTCGGACCCTGCCCAGGCTCGCAGGGGGCTCGGGCCCAGGCAGCGGCTGACCTGGCTGGGGGACAGCTTGGGGAAGAGGAGTAGCTGGCCTTTGTAACAGCTGCAGGTGCGCAGGGGCGGGGCTCTCAAGTGGGCACAGCGGAAGGGAGGGAGCCCAGGGCTGGTGGAGGCCAGAGCCACGTGCTTCTGAGACCGGCCTGAGATCCCAGGGCTTGGGGCCAGCCTTGGGCCGGGCTGGAGGCCTGGAGAGCTTGAGGAGGCACTAACCCCTTGGCCTGTGGTCCCCAGCACCAGGGCACCGGGGCGGTGGTGACAGGAGCTCAGAGGCCCCAGCGACACCGGATAGATCCTCCCAGGAACTCAGGGTGATGGCGCTACAGCCTCTGACGAGCAGGCTTCCTGCTGGTCACTCTGTGCAGAAGAGGCATGGGGCAGCGTGCCGAGCAGCCGTCCGTGGCTGGGGTGTGGTGCAGGCCCGGCTGGAGGCCAGTGCCGGAGCACCAGGGTCCTTCTCAAAGCTCAGAGGGGCCACAGGCCAGCACCCACCGTCTACTTCTGATCAGGACCCCTCCCCTGCCAAGGACCCTCCCTCCCGGTGGTGGTGGTCCCTGCCCTAAAGGACGAGGCTGTTGGGGATGGGGTGGACGGGGCTGCAGTGACCGGGAGCTGCAAATGGAACGGAACGGGCCTTGGAGCCAGCAGAGAGCAGGTGGCCTCCCAGCAGAGACAGATCTGGGTCAGCGGCTGCGGGCACCTCCCGACGCGGGGAGGCAGGCGGGGCCCGGCCAGGGCGGGACACAGGGCAGTGACGTCCCCTGCTGTCCTTCTTCCCACCGTGGCAACCCGCAGAGCTGCCAGCCCAGATGGCGCACACGGCAGCCCGGCGGCCCCCTGCTGCCCGCGCGTCCTCTCACCCCGAGGGTGGACCTTTCCCGGGTGGCAGGGTCAGCGCTCCCTGGGCTTTGGGGGTGTGGGGGTGGGTGGGTGGGTTCCAGCTTTGCAGAGCTGCTGCGGGCCAGCAGGCTGAGCCCCTCTGGCCGGGACCCTGCCCCGCCCTGCGCCGCGCGCCGCCTCCCGCCCTCCTTTCGGCAGCTATTTAAAGCCAGCCTTTGTGCGGCCCCGGGCACCGCGGCCAGGCCCACCCGGGCAGCGCCTTTGCCGACTCCACAGCAGCCGCCGTGGCCGGCAGCCTGCGGGCTGCTCTTCTGCCCGCGTGCTCACAGGGCCGGGGAGGGGGCGGGAGGCTGGGCGCTTTGATGGCCGGCTCTCTTCCGGGGGGGGCCACAGCGAGGGCCGAGGGGATCCCCGTCTGCAGCCCCAGGAGCCGGCTCAGCACTGGGCAAGGCCGCTGGGGTCTTGCGTCTCACCCCCCAGGGATGGCCTTTGGGCACTGGCGGCTTCCTCACCCTGTCAGTCCCTGAGGCCACGTGAGAGGGGTGAGGGGGCAGCACCCAGCCCCTCTCCTGTGGCAAAGCCACGACCACGCCGGGGGTGGGGTCCTCATTTGCTGCTCGCCAAGCAGAGCCTGGGGTGAGGGCTTGGGTGCGGGGCGTGGGTCGGCTGCGTCCCTCCCAGCTCTGGTGGCCAAATCCAGCCTCAAGGTGTGGGTGCCTGGGTCCCGCTGGAGGCTCGGGGCAGGTTGGGGTGGGGGCGCGGGATCCGACCCAGGCCCTGTCCTGTTTTCCCGTGGGTGTCTCCTCCTGGTGTGGCGCCGCCTGGAGGGTCAGGCCCAGCCCACCCTGGGGCGACCTCTAAGGTCTGTGAAGGCCCTGCGGGGCGGGAATTTTGGGGACCCCATTCATCTTAGCACAGAGAGTGACCCCAGAGCCGCGGGCTGAGGTCACGGGGAGGCTGGGGTGTGAATCGTGAGGGGCCCCAGGGGGAGGGGTGGCCTTTCGAAGAGTGGGGGCTGGGGGATTTATCCTCCTTCACGGGCCACCCCCAGCCCCGCACGAGCCACCAGTGTCCGGCAACACCAGGGGGCGCTGTGGCCAGCACCAGGAGCTGCAGGGCTGCGGCTTGGGCACCAGGTCCAGCTCATCTGTGACTAAGCAACAGCCAGGAGAAGGCAGCCAGAGAGCCACTGGGAGGGCCATCTGTCCCCATGGGGCCACAGTCAGACTGGCCACTGCCTCCCCCACCCAGCCCGGCCGGCCAGCAGCCTGTGAGCTCAACTGCGATCGGTGGCCCTGGCCCGGTCGGGAGCTGCTGGCCACCTGCTCTCATCGCCGTCTTCGTCGTCGTCCCCTCTGTGCCCATCCAGAGTGGAGACCCAACAGGAGGCCCTGCTGCCTCCGGCGAGCTCTGGTTGCCCACGGGCAGTCCCTGGCGTCGTGCCGCCTCTGCCTGGGGGCTGGACTCTGCAGGGCGGGGGACAGGAGAGGGTTCTTGGGGCCCTGGGTGTGACCTCGGGTGGTCCCATGCACCCTCCGCATCTACGAGGGGCACGTGGGCCAGGGCTCCGTTTCTCGCTGGGCTTCCCTCAGCCACCTGCGCCTGGGGTCCTCCCTGCCCCGGCATCGCCATCGGCAGCCTCCAGCCTGCGAGCCTCCCGCCCCAGGGCCCAGGCGCTCTGATTGGCGGGGGCAGGGAGAGGCGTCCTGCCTGGTGGGGACCCCGGGCCCCTTCCCCGGGGTCTGGGAACTCCCGTAGCTCTGCAAGCGGCAGCTTTGTCACCCAGGGCCACCTTCCGGGAGCCCCCAGCTCCTCAGACCTCCTGGGGCCTCCCCGGCTTCCTCTGCAGCGTGGGGCAGCCGCGGTGCCTTCCTCCTGGTTGTCGTGGTCACCAGGCACAGGGCCCAGCGCCCAGCGCCACGCGGTGCCATTTTGCTGCTTGGCCAAGCACGTGGCTGCGATGGAACCTGATCAGCCGGGCTGGGGGAGAAATGTGAGGGCTTAGGCTTGGCTGCTCCTCTTCCAGGCCGGCTCTGCTGGGGCCCGGGAGTGCAGTGGAGTCTGGCCAGGTCCTCGGGCCCTGCACCCGCATGGGAGACCAGGAGAAGCGCCTGGCTCCTGGCTTCGGATCAGCGCAGCATTGTGGCCATCTAGAGAGTGAACCAGTGGATGGAAGACTCTCTCTCTGTCTCTCTCTCCTCTGCCTCTCTCTCTCTCTCCCTCTCTGTCTCTCTCTATCCCTCTCTGTGTAACTCTGCCTTCAAATAAATAAATAAATCTTGAAAAAGAAAGAAAAGAGAGCTCGTGCTTGGAGGACAGCCATCAGACCAGCAGAGGGTGTGGGGATCCCGGCCCTGTCAGCTCCTGTGCAACCCCGGGAGGGCGGGCCTCCGGGCGTGGCGCTGTCCGTCCACGAGGCCTCCCAGCCGAGACGCGGGGCGAGCCCACCTCCCCCAGGCCCGGGCTGCAGGAAGAGGCGAGCAGCCCTGGCCGGCAGCCACACGGGGTCAGAGGGCGGAGAGACGGCGGCTCCCCAGGGAACAGAGCTGCCAGGGAGCAACGCGGGGCTGCCCTGTGGGAGTTGCACCCTGCCAGAGGAAGGCGGGGTCAAAGGTGAAGCGAGGGGCCAGGCGCGGCTCTGCAATGAGCACCCGGAGGAGCAGCTCAGGGAGAGGGTTGGGGGGGGCATCCGTGCAGAGGCGTCTCCGCGGGAGGCTGTGGTTCTCCGAGTGCCCCAGGGTGTGTGTGAGAGTGTGTGCACACGTGTGTGAGAACATCACACGCATGAGAGCGTGAACACATATGTGTGAGCACACGTGTGTGAGCGTGTGCACGTTGTGTGCATGTGTGTGGGAGTATGTACACGCCTGTGAACATTGCACACATGTAGGAGAGTGCACACATGTGTGCATGTGTGTGAGCGTGTGCACGTGTGTGAGAGTGTGTACACGCCTGTGAACATCGCACACATGTAGAAGAGTGCACACGTGTGTGCACATGTGTGAGCGTGTTCACTGTGAGTGTGTGCACGTGTGTGAGTGTGTGCATGTGTGCAAGAGCTTGTACACACATGCATGAGTACATGTGCGCATGTATGAGAGCGTGCACACGTGTGTGAGCGCTGCATGTGTGCGCGCACATGTATGCACGTGTGGGCCCCTCCTTCACGGCCTGGGGCTCAACTTTTGGGGTTTGGCATGGGTGACTTCATGTTTTAGATGAAGATTTATTTATTTATTTATTTATTTGAAAGCAGAGCGACCTTGCTGGGCAGGGGTCACCAGGGGTCAGTGGGGCCGCAGCGGGCAGCTCCTGGAGGGGCAGTCTGGCCTCTGCCTGTGGGAGCCCCGGCCTTCGGAGACGAGGGGCCCCGGGAGCTGCTCCCTGCAGGGGAAGCTGGACGCTCTCCAGTGAGAGGCCCGGACACAGCCGGGCCACGTGGCCTTCCTGCTGGGCAGGGCCCTGGCCGCCCATCTGCTGGTTTGCCGGGGCCAGCATCAGTCGGCAGGGGGCCGCCTCCTTCCGTCCGGCCGGAGCTGCTCCCACCTGGCCGGAGCGAGTGCCAGGACGTGTGTGCTCGCCTCCATCCCAAAGGCCACGGCCCTGATGGTCACAGGGAGCCCACGATGGACTCGGGTCCCCTGTGCTTCTGGCTGCACTCACTTTGCCCTGGACGCCATGGCCGTCCCAGGTCCTGCCCTCCCGCCGTGGGCGCCACGGCCTCCAGGACTCGTCTGAGCGGAGCCCGAGCCCCGGCAGCGTCTGAGCAACGCCAGGTGTGGGGGGGCGTGGCCGCAGCCTGAGCTCCCCTCGACACACTGGGGGGAGGGGTGCAGCCCTGGGCAGGGGGCTCAGGCTGTGGGCTGGGAGACCCTGCCCACCCCACACCCCCCAGTCCCTCTCCGCGATCACTTGAGGTAACCACGATTTTGTCTATTTTTATGAAGCTAAAATAATACTCGTAGCAGCCCCACGCGCCTGCCTGCATTGCCATGGCGACCGTGGTCCTGGCACAGCCCCTCCGACCGGCTCCCACCAGGTCTTAAATAACCCCAGGCGGGGGATGGGGTGCCGGCGGGCAGGGTCCGACGCTGAGTGGCCACACAGGAGCGCAGCTGCCCATCCACCCACGAGGACCAGACGGGTCTGGCCCAGGCCCGGTCCTCAGTCCCCATGCAGGCCCCATCTGTGGCCATGTCCAGCCCAGAGAGAAAGCCGGGCAGCTCCCCTCCCACACCCTACAGCCTGGGTCCTGGAGCCGCCGCCTGGCTCAGAGGGGTCCTCCAAAGGGGCAGCACAACACAGCAGGTGCTGCTGGGTCCCAGCCGTGGGGCTGGGCCCCCGTGAGACTGGGGTGTGGGGAGCCCTGCCCAGCAGTGTCCAGGCCTTCCCTGCCGGGGCCTGGCGCCCTCCCAGCCCCTCTGCCCCTGCGCCCAGCTCCTACACAGCCCCTGCCTTGCGCTCTCCCCTGCTAGGTGGGGCCCCACCCAGCCTCCTCCAGGGCATGCACTTGACACACGGGTGTACACAAAGGATTCCACAGATGCACGCTGAACACGCGCACGCACATGTGTGCACACACGGGTTGTTGGGAACAGTCCTGGATTTTCTTTTTTTTTTTTTTGACAGGCAGAGTGGATAGTGAGAGAGAGACAGAGAGAAAGGTCTTCCTTTTGCCGTTGGTTCACCCTCCAATGGCCGCTGCGGTAGGCGCGCTGCGGCCGGTGCACCGCACTGATCCGGTGGCAGGAGCCAGGTGCTTATCCTGGTCTCCCATGGGGTGCAGGGCCCAAGCACTTGGGCCATCCTCCACTGCACTCCCTGGCCACAGCAGAGAGCTGGCCTGGAAGAGGGGCAACCTGGACAGGATCGGTGCCCCGACCGGGACTAGAACCCGGTGTGCCGGCGCCGCAAGGCGGAGGATTAGCCTAGTGAGCCGCGGCGCCGGCCCACAGTCCTGGATTTTCAACAGGGACCACGTAAAAGTAACCCCGTGACAGGGGTGACTGCTGAGGTGGCACCCTGGGGTCCATGCTGGAAGGGTCCTAGACCTGCCTGCTGGCCACCTTGAGGGTGGAGCTCCATCCACTGCAGGCCCTTGTTGGGGGGTCCAGGCCGGCCAGGGTTTTGAGGTTGCTGAGGGTCCCGAGTCCTGGACCCCAGGCTGGACAGAGCACCCCCCACATCTGCCACTCACCAGGACCCCCCAGGAGGCTGCCACCACCCAGGGAAGGAGCCCCTGCCTCCATGGCGCCCCTCCTGCGCCCTCTCCTGGGGAAGCCCAGTACTGCATGGGAGGGTCATGGGTGGAGCCGGGACCCAGCCTAGGGCCCTGCAGTGCCAGGCTAAATGTCAGCATGCAGGCTCCTGCCAGGAATGCAGGTGGGGCAGGTGCACCTGGGGCCGAGACGCTGAGTGAACATGCACCCAGGGTGCAGGCAGACACACGGACACAGACCCACAGACACAGACACACGGACACAGGCACAGGGACCCAGGGGTGCAGACGGACACAGACACAGGCACAGGGACCCAGGACCACAGGTGGGGCAGGTGCACCTGGGGCCGAGACGCCGAGTGAACATGGACCCAGGGTGCAGCAGACACACGGACACAGACCCACAGACACAGGCACATGGACACAGGCACATGGACACAGGCACAGGGACCCAGGGGTGCAGACACACAGGCTCAGACACAGGCACAGGGACCCAGGGGTGCAGACGGACACACGGACACAGCACACAGACACAGACACACGGACACAGGCACAGGGACCCACGGGTGAAGACAGACACACGGACTCAGATACAGGCACAGGAACACAGACACACGGACACAGGCACAGGGACCCACAGACATACAGACACAGGGCGCAGACACAGGCAGTTATACACCGGGACTCGGCCCAGCGGCCGGGGAGTGCAGCAGGTTAAGCCCCCACCTGAGATGCTGCAACCCGCCTGGAGGCGCCAGTTCGAGTCCCTGCTACTCCGCTCCGATCCAGCTCACTGCTGTGCCCGAGGGGAGCAGTGGTGGCCCAGGTGCTTGGGCCCCTGCACCCACATGGGAGACCCGATGCAGCTCCTGGCTCCTGGCTTTGGCTTGGCCCAGCCGGGACCACTGCAGCCATTCGGGGAGTGTCTCTCCCTCTCTCTTTGTCACTCTGCCTTTCGAATAAATGAATAAATCTTTTCTGAAAAACAGGCTCTTCACAACCTGTGGACACAGACACGTGTACACACACAGACACTGCACACACACGCGGGGGAAGTGGATGTCACCGTGTGACCCATGATCTGTGACACAGAAAGGAAACATCTGTGACACATGTCCTGTGCCGGTGTCCGCCGCGGCTCGCATGCCAGCACCTGTCAGTGAGCGCTCTGGGCTCTTCCTGTGCCCGCACGGCCGGTCGCACACTGGCAAGCCACCCCGCCCCGACCCCGCAGGCGCCTCCAGACACAAGTCCACATGCCGGTCCCTCTTCCTGGGGTCCCCCTCTGGAGGCGGGGTCAGAGGAGCGGGCTGGCCGCCTGTGTCTGTGACTTCGTCTTGTGCTGCTGAGCCCCGGCTCAGGACCTTGACGGAAGGAAACCGGGCGCAGGGCCGGCTGTGCCGCAGCAGAGCCAGGGACAGGCCCTCCCCCAGGGCCCCCTCGCCCTTCCCTCGGCTGCCACTGGGCGGCCACCCGGACCTGCACTGGCCAGGGGCGAGGCCCGGAAGTGGACCTCCCAGCTGTGCCTTCACCTCTGCCCACGTCCCTCCCCGTGGCCATTTCACACCCAGCCTGTGTCACCTGTGTCACCTAGGGGCACTTTCCATGCTGGAAACAACAGGTGTCTGTGGTCGGGAGAGGACAGTGGTCTGGGCCAGTTCTGTCCGGAGACGGCCGGGGTGGGAAGGACGCACCCTTGCTGCCCCAGGGCCCTGCCCTGCAGCTGCCCCTGCTCTGGGCTAGGGCTCCAAGTGTCACCTGCAGGCTCCGCCCACCCCAGGAGGCCCAGGCAGACCTGGAAACCTGAGCGGCAGCTCCAAGCCCAGCTCCCGCCAGGCCAGGCGCCCCAGCCTCCCCTCACCTGCGCTCCAGGGGACGGGGCCAGTGAGGCGGGGAGTAAACAGCCTGTTCTGTCACCAGGGCCTCCCCATGTGGCCTCGGCGACTCCTCCCCCTTGGCCCGCCCCCACCTGCCCAGAGGCTGCCCAGCCGGTCAGTGCTGGAGGAGGGGGCTGTGGACCCCGGGGGGCTCAGAGAAGTTTTCCACGAGCCCCTCCTCCTTGGGAACCTGCTATGTGGCCCTGGGGTGGGGTGCGGTGGGGAGTGGGACCCAGCAAGGCCTCCCCCAAGGTCAGGACCGCTGCCCACACCCCGCCCTCCAGAGCCAGACCAGAGGCCCCCTCTGGCCTCCCCTCATCGGGACAGGGGCTGGCACAGGGCTCCCTGCGGGGCGGCCAGGATCAGAGCCGGCACCTGCTTCCCTGGGTAGAAAGGGCTCCCGGGCCAGGCTTGCCCTTGTGTCCGGCAGGGCCTTGGGTGGGGCCTGTCCAAGAATGCTGTCCAGTGGACAGAGAGGGCCGTCCTGCCTGCAGGGGCAGACACTGTGGGGGGCAGTGGTGCTCTGGGGGTGTGGGGCCCTGTGGGGGGCAGTGACACTGGGGGTGTGGGGCCCTGTGGGGGGGCAGTGACACTGGGGGTGTGGGGCCCTGTGGGGGGGCAGTGGTGCCCTGGGGGTGTGGGGCCCTGTGGGGGGCAGTGACACTGGGGGTGTGGGGCCCTGTGGGGGGCAGTGGTGCTCTGGGGGTGTGGGGCCCTGTGGGGGGGCAGTGGTGCTCTGGGGGTGTGGGGCCCTGTGGGGGGCAGTGACACTGGGGGTGTGGGGCCCTGTGGGGGGCAGTGGTGCTCTGGGGGTGTGGGGCCCTGTGGGGGGGCAGTGACACTGGGGGTGTGGGGCCCTGTGGGGGGCAGTGGTGCTCTGGGGGTGTGGGGCCCTGTGGGGGGGCAGTGACACTGGGGGTGTGGGGCCCTGTGGGGGGCAGTGGTGCTCTGGGGGGTGTGGGCTCCCTGTGGGGGGCAGTGACACTGGGGGTGTGGGGCCCTGTGGGGGGCAGTGACACTGGAGGTGTGGGCCCCTGTGGGGGGCAGTGACACTGGGGGTGTGGGGCCCTGTGTGGGGCAGTGGTGCTCTGGGGGTGTGGGGCCCTGTGGGGGGCAGTGGTGCTCTGGGGGTGTGGGCTCCCTGTGGGGGGCAGTGACACTGGGGGTGTGGGGCCCTGTGGGGGGCAGTGACACTGGAGGTGTGGGCCCCTGTGGGGGGCAGTGACACTGGGGGTGTGGGCCCCTGTGGGGGGCAGTGGTGCTCTGGGGGTGTGGGGCCCTGTGGGGGGCAGTGGTGCTCTGAGGGTGTGGGGGCCCCTGTGGGGGGGCAGTGACACTGGGGGTGTGGGGCCCTGTGGGGGGGCAGTGGTGCTCTGGCCCTGAAGCCAGGTGCTCCTGGGGAGGTGGGGGAGGGGGACTGCAGGTGCCAAGGCCCTGGGGCAGCAGGGGGGGGGTGGGTGGCTACGGTGCCGTGAGCCAGGGTGGGGACTTGGCTTTTCTCCGAGAGTGAGGGGAACCTTTGGGGAACTTGGAACTCCTGATGGACAGATGGACGGACACACAGACTGGAGACAAGCCCGGCGTGGAGAGGGCGAGGCTTGGCCAGGGGTCACAGTGGAATCGAGGGCTCCACGTTGGGTGCTGGGACCGTGTTGGTGCAGCTGCCAGGGCCTGCAGACATAGAAATGTGTTGGAGGGAGGGGCCCCAAGGAACCCCTGGAAAGACCCTGGCCGGGCAGGGCTGGGGAGGAGGAGTGCCCAGGGGCAGGGGCCTCGGAGCTCGGAAGAGAACCGGCTGAAGCTGCAGTTCTCAAGTGGGGGCAGCCAAGGTCCGGTCAGGAGGAGAGTGACCCCTGAGGTGTGTGATCAAGTGCCCGCAGAGGGGAGGGGCAGAGTCTGTGCCACAGGGGCGCAGGGGGCGGGGCTGAGCGGAGGACCCGCAGCGCCTGGCCGGGCTCGGGGGCCTCAGCCACCGCTCGGGAGAGGACAGTGTCCACCAGGCCCTCCGCGGTCAGCCCACGGATCCGGACATGAAAGCTGAAGCACCGCGCAGGAGCGCCTGGCTCCCGCTGCCCGCCGATGCGCAGGTGCCGGCCGGGCTCTGCGGCCTGGGGGACCCTGGTGCAGCTCCTGGCTCCCGGCTCCGGCCTGGCCATGGCTGCTGCGGGCACTGGGGAGACCCAGCGGATGGAAGGTCTCTCTCTCTCTCTCTCTGTGCCTTTCCGAGACAACGCGGACGGCTGAGAAGCCCTTGCACCGGGTGTGGCCCGTTTCCCCCCGTCGCGGCGTCGGGCTCCGGGCTCCGCGGGCCGGGGCGGCCACACCTCGCTCTCCGCGGCCGCACGGCGCGGCCCCCGCCGGCTCCCTGCTGGCCGGACCGAGCCCGGGCCGGCGGGGCGGGGCCGGCCGCGCGCTCCCATTGGCCGCAGGTGCGGCCGCGCCCGCGCGCAGGTAGACACCTCCGCGCCCGCCATTGGGCGGTGCCGCGGGGTCCCCCGGGGATTGGCCCAGGTGGCCGCCCCGCCTCGCCCTCATTGGCCGCAGGTGCCACCGCCCCCGCCCCGGGACCGCCCGCCCCGGGACCGCCCGCCCCGCCGATTGGCCGGCCACTCGCCCGCGTCGGCCATATTCGGGACGGGCCGGAGCCCCGCGCGTCCCCCGCCCCCCGCGCGTCCCTGCCGACCGCGCCCCCGGCCCGCGCCGGGCTCCGAGGACGTGGCCCGTCCGGCCCGGGACTCCAGCACCGGCCGCTGCGCTCCGCGCTCCGGCCCCGCCATGGCCCGAGGGCGCGGGACGCGGCGCTGACGGCGGCCGGCGGGGCGCGCCATGCCCAGCAGGGCCGGCCCCAAGATGGACGGGAGCGGCGGCCGCGTCCGGCTGAAGGCGCACTACAGCGGGTGAGCGCGGGGCCGTCGGGGGCCGGGCCCCGGGCTCGGCGGGAGCGGCCCGCGGAAGCCTCCCGGGCGCGGCGGCCCGGTTGTTGACGTTTGCCCCGGGAGGTGGACCGCGGGGCGGACTGGACGGACGCCCGTCGGCGGGGACCAAAGTTTCCATCCGATTCTGGAAGCGAGGGCGGGGTTTGCGGACTTTCCGCCGCGCACCGAGTTTTAAAGCCGGGCCGGGACTTCGCTGCGGCCCGCGGTGCCCGGAGCGCCGCGCAATGGGGCGGGGAGCGGAGCCGCCGGCGGTCAGCGGCCCCAGGAGCGCAGGACGCTTGGCCGCCGCCCTGGGCAGCCGCGGCGCCTGGTGCTGCCGGAGGATCCTGGACAGCAGCCGGGGCGGCCGCGGCTTCCCGCTGAGGGTCGGCCTCGGGGTCCGGGGGTCCGGCACCCTCCTGGCGCCCACGGTGGCAAGCGGAGCCCCAGGCACGGGCGCAGGCGGCAGGGCTGGCACCTAGCGGGATCGCGCCCTGGAGGACACGGGTCAGCTTCTGGCCTCAGGGTGGACGTTGGGGGTCTGCAGTGGGGACTCAGGGGGCCGGCGTTTCTCCTGCGGTCCCCGGCCTCCTGCCGTGCTGCGCCTGGGAGGCCCCGGGGTGGGGGTTGGTGGGGTTGGTGCCGTTGGTGCCAGAGCCGGAGGGAGCAGGATTTCTGGGAGACTGACCGGCCAGGCCCCTGCCCCAGCAGGTCTCAGCCCTGGCTGGTGGAGTGTCCGCCCCGGGACGGAGGCCTCCGGCTCATGGATTCCATGCTGGGTGCCCCCAGCCTCTCCCAGGCTGTCCAGGTCCATCCTGGCCAGGAGCCAGCATTCTCAACAGGTGCTGCTCAGCAGTGCGGCCTGGTGGGAGGCACCCTGGGCTCTGACCTGGAGGACCCCCAGGCTCTGGGCTGGGCTGTTGGCCACCCCCTCCCTCTCTTTGGCCCCTGGGGAGGCTTCAGTTACTGGTGATGGGCAGGGGAAATTCAACCTGCGCACTCTGGTTTCTCGGCTGAGGCGGAGCCCCTCGCCCGTCCTTCCTCCCCCTCCCTTGCCTGCCCCTCTCTTTCCCTTCCCTTTTCCTCTTTTCCCTCCCCGCCCTTCCTCTCCCTCCCCTTCCTCTGCCTCCCTCCTCCCTCCCTCCATCCCCGCACCTTCCACGCTGAATGAAGTTCTGTCTGGCGGGAAACTGAGGCCTGGCCAGGTGGAGGCCCTTCTTTGGAAGGGGGGGGGGTCTTCGGCCACCCCTTCCCCTTTGTCCCCAGGGCCTTTCCCTGTCAGAGGGCCACCGGGAGCGAGAGGGTCCCCGGTGAGGGCGCCAGGCTTCAGGACCCTGCTGCTGCCTGCCCTGTGTCCAGCCCAGCTGGCGTCCTGGGGCCTTGGGCTTGAGGAGCTGGGCCCAGGACACGGGGGCCAGGGAGGGCTCACAGCAGCCCGCATGTCCCTGCCTGTGGCTGCTGGCACCGGAGGCCCACCCTCGCGCCCAGAGGGGCTGCTTCACCCAGGCCTGGGCGGGGGCTGGGCTGTGGTCCCCCGCGGCTGGGTCTTTGCCAGACCCTGGAGTTTCTGGGAGCTGCTGACCTGACCTCCGGTGCGGAGGCAGCAGGGGATGGGAAGAGGTCAAAGGTGAACCCCTGGGTCAGGCGGCCAGTGTGCGGGGCAGTTTGGGTGACCCCCACTGATGAGCCACATGACGGGCAGTGTGGCTGGGTAGGCAGCCGGGGGCACTTCCGGCCAGCACTGGGGTGGTCGTCCCGGGTGCCTGAGGCCAGGGGCTGCCGTGCAGAGGGACCCTGGGTGCCGGGGGCTCTGGGTGTTGTGTACAAAGCTCTGTGTAGAAACGTGCTGGGGTGTGCGTGAGCTCCGGCTCGGGCTGTGCTGGGCCTGGGGGTGAAGCGTGGGGGGAGGGCCTCCTTGTCCTTCAAGTAAACAAGTAAATAAGCAAGAACAGAGGGGCCTGTAGTAACCGAGGCCTCGTGGGGAGACGGGCAGCACCACGCAGGCACCCCTACCCCATCACTGGGGGGGCACCAGCAGACACCCCCACCCCTGCCCCACCCCTACCTCTGGGGGCACCAGGCAGACACACCCCCTACCCTGCCCCTACCTCTGGGGACACCATGCAGACACCCCTCCACCCCTACCTCTGGGGACACCATGCAGACACCCCTCCGCCCCTACCTCTGGGGGCACCATGCAGACATCCCTCCCCTGCCCCACCCCTACCTCTGGGGACACCAGCAGACACCCCCACCCCCACCCCTACCTCTGGGGACACCATGCAGACACCCCACCCCTACCTCTGGGGACACCATGCAGACACCCCTCCACCCCTACCTCTGGGGACACCATGCAGACACCCCCACCCCTACCTCTGGGGACACCATGCAAACACCCCTCCACCCCTACCTCTGGGGGCACCAGCAGACACCCCACCCCCGCCCCTACCTCTGGGGGCACCAGCAGACACCCCCACCCCTACCTCTGGGGACACCATGCAGACACCCCTCCACCCCTACCTCTGGGGACACCATGCAGACACCCCCACCCCTACCTCTGGGGACACCATGCAGACACCCCTCCACCCCTACCTCTGGGGGCACCAGCAGACACCCCACCCCCGCCCCTACCTCTGGGGGCACCAGCAGACACCCCCACCCCTACCTCTGGGGACACCATGCAGACACCCCCACCCCTACCTCTGAGGACACCATGCAGACACCCCCACCCCTACCTCTGGGGACACCGTGCAGACACACCCCCTACCCTGCCCCTACCTCTGGGGACACCATGCAGACACCCCTCCACCCCTACCTCTGGGGGCACCATGCAGACACCCCTCCACCCCTACCTCTGGGGACACCATGCAGACACCCCCACCCCACCTCTGGGGACACCATGCAGACACCCCTCCACCCCTATCTCTGGGGACACCATGCAGACACCCCTCCACCCCTACCTCTGGGGACACCATGCAGACACACCCCCTACCCTGCCCCTACCTCTGGGGACACCATGCAGACACCCCTCCACCCCTACCTCTGGGGGCACCATGCAGACACCCCACCCCCGCGCCCCTACCTCTGGGGACACCAGGCAAACACACCCCCTATCTCTGCCCCTACCTCTGGGGACACCATGTAGACACTCCCACCCCCACCCCTACCTCTGGGGACACTATGCAGACACCCCACCCCCGCCCCTACCTCTGGGGACACCAGGCAAACACACCCCCCACCTCTGCCCCTACCTCTGGGGGTACCATGCAGACACCTCCCACCCCACCCCTACCTTTGAGGACACCATGCAGATGCACCCCTACCATACCCCTACCTCTGGGGGTACCAAGCAGGTACACCCCCACCCCCACCCGTACCTCTGGGACACCATGCAGACACCCCTCCACCCCTACCTCTGGGGACACCATGCAGACACCCCCACCCCTACCTCTGGGGACACCAGGCAGGCACCTCCACCCCACCCCTATCTCTGGGGACACCATGCAGACACCCCCCACCCCTACCTCTGGGGGCACCACGCAGACACATACCCCTACCCCTACCTCTACCTCTGGGAACACCATGAAGACACCCCTGCCCTACCCCTACCTCTGGGGACACCATGCAGACACCCCCCCACCCCTATCTCTGGGGACACCATGCAGACACCCCCCCACCCCTATCTCTGGGGACACCAGGCAGGCACCCCCACCCCACCCCTACCTCTGGGGACACCATGCAGACACCCCCCCACCCCTACCTCTGGGGATACCAGGCAGACACCCCTCCACCCCTACCTCTGGGGACACCAGGCAGACACCCCCCCACCCCTATCTCTGCGGACACCAGGCAGGCACCCCCACCCCACCCCTACCTCTGGGGACACCATGCAGACACCCCCCCACCCCTACCTCTGGGGACACCATGCAGACACCCCCCACCCCTATCTCTGGGGACACCATGCAGACACCCCCCCACCCCTACCTCTGGGGACACCATGCAGACACCCCCCCACCCCTACCTCTGGGGACACCAGGCAGGCACCTCCACCCCACCCCTACCTCTGGGGACACCAGGCAGGCACCCTCACCCCACCCCTACCTCTGGGGACACCATGCAGACACCCCCCACCCCTACCTCTGGGGGCACCACGCAAACACACACCCCTACCCCTACCTCTACCTCTGGGAACACCATGAAGACACCCCTGCCCTACCCCTACCCTCTGGGGACACCATGCAGACACCCCCCCACCCCTATCTCTGGGGACACCATGCAGACACCCCCCCACCCCTACCTCTGGGGATACCAGGCAGGCACCCCACCCCCACCGCCGCGGGGGTTGGGTCCAAGCCTTCCAGCGCCTGTGCTTGGAGACTCCTGGACTGCGAGCTCTTGGTGAGGCTGCGATTCCTTCTCGGGCCTGGCCTTGAGGGAGTCCCTTCTGTCCACAGGTCGGGGCAGGAGGGGTGGGGCCACTGTCCCCTTCACCGGGTGTCCAGTCCCGCGGTGGTGGCCGCCTCCGACCTGGTCTTCCAGGGGCCCGTGCCCGTGGGGTCACAGCTGCAGGGCTGCCGCCTGCCATTCCCCCAGGGCTGAGAATTCCAGACCCCCCATTCATGCCCTGGGGTGTGGGAGGGGCTGTGGGTCCTTCACCTTAAAGAAGCCCGGGGGCGGGGGGGGGGCCTGCCCTCCCCATCCCCCAATGGTCACCTTTGGGCAGACGGAATCTGGGAGCCAGCAGGAGCCACTGTCTGGATTCCTCCTGGGGGCGTGGGGGGCCTCCCTGACCTTTGCTCCCAGGAGGTGGAATTTGTGCTGTTAATTTTTAAACACTGCACTCGGCCAGCGTTGCTGGTAAAGCCCCTGCCTGTGACCCCGGTGTAGCCCATGGGCGCCGGTTCGAGTCCTGGCTGCTCCACTTCGATCCAGCTCCCTGCTATAGCCTGGGAAAGCAGTGGAAGGTGGCCCAAGTGCTTGGGCCTTGGTACCCATGTGGGAGACCCTGATGAAGCTCCTGGCCTTGGCCTGGCCCAGCCCTGGCTGTTGCAGCCATCTGGGGAGTGGACCAGCCGGCGGAAGAGCTCTCTCTGGCACTCTGTTTTGTTTGGGACTGGGAGGGCTGTCGTCTTGGGCAGAATTTTGTCTCGTTGATCTGAGCAATGATGCGGTTCCTCGGGGATCCGCCTTTTTTTTTTGACAGGCAGAGTGGACAGTGAGAGACAGAGAGAAAGGTCTTCCTTTTGCCGTTGGTTCACCCTCCAATGGCTGCTGCGGCCGGCGCATCGCGCTGATCCGAAGCCAGGAGCCAGGTGCTTCTCCTGGTCTCCCATGGGGTGCAGGGCCCAAGCACTTGGGCCATCCTCCACTGCACTCCCGGGCCACAGCAGAGAGCTGGCCTGGAAGAGGAGCAACCGGGACAGAATCTGGCACCCCAACCGGGACTAGAACCCGGGGTGTCGGCGCCGCAGGCAAAGGATTAGCCTATTGAGCCGCAGCGCCGGCCAGGGATCCGCCTTCAGCCCCTGGTGACGGGCGTCCGTGTTCTCTTTGCCCAGGGACATCTTCATCACCAGCGTGGACGCGGCCACCACCTTCGAGGAGCTCTGTGAAGAAGTGAGGGACATGTGCGGCCTGCACCAGCACCACCCCCTCACCCTCAAGTGGGTGGACAGCGAAGGTGCGGCCCTGCCTTGCCCCGGACGCGGGCGCTGCTGTGGGCTCTGTGCCGTGCAGCGGGCAGGTCCTGCCTGCTCCGTCCTGTGCTGGGCGTCCCTGGCAGGTGGCTCGGCGAGGGGGAGCCCACCTCCCTCCCTCCCTCCCTCGCTCCCTCGCTCCCTCGCTCCCTCGCTCCCTCGCTGCCTCCTTTCCTCTCCCTCCTCTTTGTCCCCATCGCCCCCATGTCCTCCCCATATCACAGTCAGACACCCATCCTAGAATCTGGGGAGTGGGGAGTCCGTCCAGGGTGGACCCCTTCCCATTGGCTGACTGAGGATGCACCGAAGTGGGCGGAGCCTTGTGGAAGCTGTGTCTCTGTGTCCAGCCTCATGGTGGCCGTGTCTCTGTGTCCAGCCTCATGGTGGCCATGCCTTCCAGCCTCATGGTGGCCGTGTCTCTCTGTCCAGCCTCATGGTGGCCGTGTCTCTCTGTCCAGCCTCATGGTGGCCGTGTCTCTGTGTCCAGCCTCGTGGTGGCCGTGTCTCTGTGTCCAGCCTCGTGGTGGCCGTGTCTCTGTGTCCAGCCTCGTGGCGGCCGTGTCTTCCAGCCTCATGGTGGCCGTGTCTTCCAGCCTCATGGTGGCCGTGTCTCTCTGTCCAGCCTCGTGGCGGCCGTGTCTCTCTGTCCAGCCTCATGGTGGCCGTGTCTCTGTGTCCAGCCTCGTGGTGGCCGTGTCTCTGTGTCCAGCCTTGTGGTGGCCGTGTCTCTGTGTCCAGCCTCGTGGCGGCCGTGTCTTCCAGCCTCATGGTGGCCGTGTCTTCCAGCCTCATGGTGGCCATGTCTCTGTGTCCAGCATCGTGGCGGCCGTGTCTCTGTGTCCAGCCTCATGGTGGCCATGCCTTCCAGCCTCATGGTGGCCATGTCTCTGTGTCCAGCATCATGGTGGCCGTGTCTCTGTGTCCAGCCTCATGGTGGCCATGCCTTCCAGCCTCATGGTGGCCGTGTCTCTGTGTCCAGCCTCGTGGCGGCCGTGTCTCTGTGTCCAGCCTTGTGGTGGCCGTGTCTCTGTGTCCAGCCTCGTGGCGGCCGTGTCTCTGTGTCCAGCCTCGTGGTGGCCGTGTCTTCCAGCCTCATGGTGGCTGTGTCTCTCAGTGTCCAGCCACATTGGCTCTGGGTTCGCGGCTTGTGCTGTCCAGTGAGAGAGGACAAGGACCCTTCCCTGCTGTTGTTGCTCCTGTCCTGCTTAGTGGTCAGCGAGGGGTGGACTTGTGTCCCATCTGGGGGCTGGCTGGGTCTCACACAGGGGCTGTGGGCTGCGGCTGTCCCGGGACCGGTTTCGGGGTGGCTGAGCCCCAGCAGCCGACTCTGGCCTCGCATGCCCCCGACCTCCAGCGGTGTCCTTGCCCACACAGGTGACCCTTGCACGGTGTCCTCGCAGATGGAGCTGGGGGAGGCCTTCCGCCTGGCCGGCCAGCGCAGGGACGACGGGCTCATCCTTCACGGTGAGGGACGGCCGGCGGGGGGCCGGGGGCTGCCCACGTGGGCGCAGCTGTGCCTGGGACCAGGGGACAGAGGAGGCGTGGAGACCTCACCTTAACAGAACTGAAGGTGCTGGGTCCGTGCCGTCCGGTTTGGGTTTTCTCCCACCGTCTTGGTACTGCAAGGGGAGCTCGGTCCCCGGAGAGTCCAGCTGGGTGCGGGCGGGGGTCCTGGGCCCCTGCACCTGGCACCCCCACCTGTGCCCCTCCCTGGGCTCAGGCTGTCGGGTTGCCCGGCCTGCCTGCAGCTCTGGGATTGGGGTGGGGCCTGGGCTGCCCGCTCCTCGCTCCGCTGTCTGCCCCTCGGCCTTCCTGACAGCCGGTTTGCCGCTCTGCTTCCTGGGGGAGGTCGCAAGTGGCAACGGCTGCTGCAGCCACGTTTAACCCTTTCTGAGCCCCGGCTCCGAGCATCCATCGTGCAGGCCCAGAGTGTTAGGTGTTTAGTGCTGGGTGCTCCCTGTGCAGGCTCAGTGAGTGTTAGGTGTTTAGTGCTGGGTGCTCCCTGTGCAGGCTCAGTGAGTGTTAGGTGCTTGGTGCTGGGTGCTCCCTGTGCAGGCTCAGTGAGTGTTAGGTATTTAGTGCTGGGTGCTCCCATGCGTAGACTCAGTGAGTGTTAGGTGTTGAGTTCTGGGTGCTCTCGTGCGTAGACTCAGTGAGTGTTAGGTATTTAGTGCTGGGTGCTCCCATGCGTAGACTCAGTGAGTGTTAGGTGTTGAGTTCTGGGTGCTCCCGTGCGTAGACTCAGTGAGTGTTAGGTGTTTAGTGCTGATGCTCCCTGTGCAGGCTCAGTGAGTGTTAGGTGTTTAGTGCTGGGTGCTCCCTGTGCAGGCTCAGTGAGTGTTAGGTGTTGAGTTCTGGGTGCTCCCATGCGTGGACTCAGTGAGTGTTAGGTATTTAGTGCTGGGTGCTCCCGCGTGTAGACTCAGTGAGTGCTAGGTGTTTGGTGCTGGGTGCTCCCGCGCGTAGACTCAGTGAGTACTAGGTATTTGGTGCTGGGTGCTCCCTGTGCAGGCTCAGTGAGTGTTAGGTGTTTAGTGCTAGGTGCTCCCATGCGTAGACTCAGTGAGTGTTAGGTGTTTAGTGCTGGGTGCTCCCGTGTGTAGACTCAGTGAGTGCTAGGTATTTGGTGCTGGGTGCTCCCTGTGCAGGCTCAGTGAGTGTTAGGTGTTTAGTGCTGGGTGCTCCTGCGCGTAGACTCAGTGAGTGCTAGGTGTTTGGTGCTGGGTGCTCCCTGTGCAGGCTCAGTGAGTGCTAGGTGTTTAGTGCTGGGTGCTCCCTGTGCAGGCTCAGTGAGTGTTAGGTGTTTGGTGCTGGGTGCTCCCTGTGCAGGCTCAGTGAGTGTTAGGTGCTTGGTGCTGGGTGCTCCCTGTGCAGGCTCAGTGAGTGTTAGGTGTGTTTAGAGCTGGGTGCTCCCTGTGCAGGCTCAGTGAGTGCTAGGTGTTTAGTGCTGGGTGCTCCCTGTGCAGGCTCAGTGAGTGCTAGGTGTTTAGTGCTGGGTGCTCCCTGTGCAGGCTCAGTGAGTGTTAGGTGTTTAGTGCTGGGTGCTCCCTGTGCAGGCTCAGTGAGTGTTAGGTGTTTAGTGCTGGGTGCTCCCTGTGCAGGCTCAGTGAGTGTTAGGTGTTTGGTGCTGGGTGCTCCCATGCGTAGACTCAGTGCTAGGTGTTTAGTGCTGGGTGCTCCCGTGCGTAGACTCAGTGAGTGCTAGGTGTTGAGTTCTGGCTCTGCCCTGTGAGGCAGAGCCGGAGTCTGGGGGGCGTGGAGATTTCCTCCCTGTCCTGCGTTGCTGTCCCACCACGGGCTCCCCTGACGGTGCCTCCGGGACCCTCCCATGCTTTTGCCCTGAGGTTTCCAGGGGTCTCGCTCTCCCATCGGGGGTCTGGGCCGCCTGCATGGACGCTGACTCTGTCTCCCTCCCCTGCAGTGTTCCCCAGCACGCCGGAGCAGCCAGGCATGCCGTGTCCCGGGGAAGACAGTGAGTGCCCCCTGCCCCACCCCTGCTGCCTGCGAAGGCGGCGCTCGCCGTGACCCTCGCCCTGGCCTGGAGCCTGGCGATGCTGAGCCAGTGTCCGGAGGATTTCGGAGGCCCAGTGCCGTGGGCCCGCACGCTGGCTGCACGGGGAGTGGCCAGCCTGCTCACTTGATGGCAAAAATGCCGAGGGGCCTTGACCCATGGGAGGGAACGGGTCAGCCTGGGATGGTCAGGTGCTGGCCACGCCCCGCCTGAGTGGGGGCACTTTCCCTGGGTGTGAGGGATGGGCCGGAGGGGGCTTCTCGCCTGGGCAGGACCGGGTTTTGCCTGTGCTGGCCTCCAGGGCAGGGCCCCCTCCCAGCAGGGGTTCCCCAAGCCCAGCTCCCAGTGGGGGCTGAGGGTCGCACAGAGGCCAGGCGGGGATGAGTGTGGTGCCTGGGGGCTCCTGTGCCACCTGTGTGGGCAGCTTTCAGGTCCTTGCGCGCGTGGGTCTGGCCCTGGTGTGACCGTTCAGTGGGCATTGCCTGCGGCTGAGACCCTGTCCTCCACGCGTGTGGCCGTCAGGAAGGGTCTGGGCACCGTGGGCCTGCTGCTAAGGTGATCTTGGTGGAGACACTGCCCCACCCCAAGGGGCTCCGTCACTCAGGCCAGGGCCCCTGGGGGGATCCCTGCGAGTGGAGGTGGGGTGAGCCTAGGAGGTGGGGGTGGGGTGAGCCCAGGAGGTGGGGGTGGGGTGAGCCCAGGAGGTGGGGGTGGGGTGAGTCAAGGGAGGTGGAGGTGGGGTGAGCCGTGGGGGTGGGGTGAGCCGAGGCGGTGGGGGTGGGGTGAGCTGAGGAGGTGGGGGTGGGGTGAGCCCAGGAGGTGGGGGTGGGGTGAGCCGTGGAGGTGGAGGTGGAGGTGGGGTGAGCCATGGAGGTGGGGTGAGCTGGAGGTGGAGGTGGGGGTGGGGTGAGCCCAGGAGGTGGGGGTGGGGTGAGCCGAGGCAGGGGAGTGTGGAGCGCGTGGCCGAGCCTGCAGGAGGGCGCCATGGGCAGAGTGGGCCCTTGAGATGCTTTCCCAGGTGGCTGAGGCTGGGTGTGGGGGCAGGGCAGGCGCCTCCCTGCCCGCGGTCCCACTCCAGGCTCTGGCGTCCACCCACTGGGCACCCAACGAGCAGGAGTGACAAACAGTGCCAGCGTGAGAGTTCGGCTCCATCCTGCCACCAGTGGCCCCGTGGGTGGCGCCCTCCAGGTGTTCACGGCTTCCTGTCCACAAGCAGCGCTGCCCAGGGCCAGGGGTCAGTGTGAGGGCCGGCCTGCTGGGGCGTGGCGCTCACGAGGGCACCGGTGGAGGACGGTGGCAGCGGCAGGGGCTGAACACCTTCCGGCGCATTCCGCACATACTCCCCCCCTCACTTGTGAGTGCACTGGAGCGAAATATGCAGCCGCAGCCACTTGAGAACACTCACTCGTGGCGTCTGGTCCACTCACGGGGCTCTGTCTCCTCTGCCTGGCTGCGTACCTGTGACCTGCCCCAGCCCCGCCGCCCTCGGTACCACATGTAAGCAGGACCCCAGACCCACAGTCTCAGCGTGGTCACCATGGTAGCGGCTGAGTGAGGTCCCCCTGCTCGGCGGGACCTTGGGCGGCGAGAGACGCGTGGCGCTGGCCACACGCTGCTCTGGACACTGTCGGCCTTTGCTGCTCCTGTCCCTGCCTTCCACACTTGTTGCTTCCCAACAACCCCCATCCTGGCGGGCTGCCCGTGGCTCTTGGGCTGCCCGTGGGCTGTCCTCGCGGCTGGGCGTGGGCTCTTGTCCTGGCAGGCTGCCCGTGGCTCTCGCGGCTCTGAGGTCAGTAGAGTTGGGCATCTTTCAGGTGCTTCTCGGCCATTTGTTCATCCCCCTGGAGCAGTGTCTATGCAGGTCCTCTGCACGTAACATCCAGACACCTTTTGACGACATGAGGCAGACACAGGCGGGAGTGAGGGGAGCGAGTGGGATCTTCCACACCTGGGTGGGGCTGGGGCTGGGACCTCACTCACGTCTCCCATGGGGGTGGCAGGAGCCCCATCACACGAGCCACCACCAAGCCACCAGCACCGCGTCCCAGGTCTGCAGGGTAGAGAGCCGAGTCGGGCACCAGGCCCTGCACCCGGGGGGCCGAGTCAGGCGCCAGGCCCTGCACCCGGAGGGCCGAGTTGGGCACCAGGCCCTGCACCCGGGGGGCCGAGTTGGGCACCAGACCCTGCACCCAGAGAGCTGAGTCGGGCACCAGGCCCTGCACCCGGGGGGCCGAGTTGGGCACCAGGCCCTACACCCGGGGGGCCGAGTTGGGCGCCAGGCCCTGCACCGGGGACTCCCCGTGGGCTGTGGCGTCTTCACCAGCAGGCTGAGTGCCCTCTGCTGTGAGTGTGTTTTCCTGACAGCGAGTGCTGCCAGTTCTTTCTGTGAGAGTCCTTCAGAAAGTAGAGCTGAAAGATGCTCCCTTCGATGCAGGTCCTCACACTGCGCGTTTTCCGCGAACTTTCAGAGACCCCTGGAGTTCTGCGTGTTGAGTCCTTGCCCGATATACGATGTTTTCTCTCCTTTACTGGCTGAATTTTTACTCTATTAATACATTTTATTTTATTTTATTTTATTTTTTTTTTTTGACAGGCAGAGTGGACAGTGAGAGAGACAGAGAGAAAGGTCTTCCTTTTTGCCATTGGTTCACCCTCCAATGGACACTGTGGCCGGCGCACCGCGCTGATCCGAAGCCAGGAGCCAGGTGCTTCTCCTGGACTCCCATGGGGTGCAGGGCCCAAGCACTTGGGCCATCCTCCACTGCACTCCCTGGCCACAGCAGAGAGCTGGCCTGGAAGAGGGGCAACTGGGACAGAACCCGGTGTGCCAGCGCCGCTAGGCGGAGGATTAGCCTAGTGAGCCACGGCACCGGCCTGATAATACATTTTTAACAATTTATGAATTTATTAGAAAGGCAGAGTTACAGAGGCTGAGGCATAGAGACAGACAGAGGTCTTCCACCTGCTGGTTCACCTAGAGCCTCCTCCAGGTCTCCCACGGGGGTGCTGGGGCCCAAGCACTGGGCCATCTCCCGCTGCTCTCCCAGGCCACAGCAGAGAGCTGGCCTGGAAGAGGAGCAACCAGAACAGAATCCGGCGTCCCGACCGGGACTAGAGCCCGGTGTGCCGGTGCCGCAAGGCAGAGGATTAGCCTATTGAGCCACGGCGCCGGCCCCCAGTAATGCATTTTAAAAAATTATTTACTGGGGCTGGCATTGTAGCACAGTGGGTTAAGCCACCACCCACAATGCTAGTGTCCCATGCTGGTTCGAGTCCCGGCTGCTCCACTTCAGATTCAGCTCTCTGCTATGGCCTGGGAAAGCAGTGGAAGATGGCCCAAGTCCTTGGGCCCCTGCACCCACGTGGGAGACCTGGATGGAGTTCTAGGCTCCTGGCCTCGTCCTGGCCCAGCTTGGCTTTTGTAGCCATTTGGGGAGTGAACCAGCAGATAGAAGATCTCCCTCTCCCTCTCTCTCCCTCTGTCTGTAACTCTGCCTTTCAAACAAACAAGTCTTTTTTTTTTTTTTTTCCCAAAATATACTTGTTTGACTTACTTGGAAGGCAGAGAGACAGATCTTCCGGTCTGCCATCTGCTAGTTCACTCCCCATGTACCTACAAGCGCCGGGGCTGGGCCAGGCGGAGGCCTGGGGCTCCATCCAGGCTCCCACGTTGGGGGCAGGGCCCCCGGCACTCGGGCCACCATCTGTTGCCTCTCAGGGTTGGAAGCAGGCACGGGGATGTGGGTTGCAGGCGTGAGGGGCCACTGGCCTGCCACACCCGGCCACTGTCGCCTGGGGCCCTGTTGCGGGGTCGGCTCTGTCCTCTGGAACAGCACCGTCCTCTCCACTGGACATTGCTGGCACCCCTGAGGGGCCCTGAGGGATTACGTCTGGGCTCTGTCCTGTCTCCGTGGCCGGCCTGTCCGTCTGTCTGCCCACGGCAGTGCCACCCTTGTGATTGTTGCCTTTGTCGTGAGTTCTGCCACCAGGACCTGTGGGTCTTCCAGCTTTGTGCTTTTCCAGGGTCCCGGCGGCGGCTTTTCTGAGCCGGGGTTGGCTGGATCTGCTGAGTGGCCCGTCTGGACAGCTTTGCGCCGGCAGCCGTGGCCGGGGCCTGTCCCGCTGCCCTCTGCGTCCACGTCCCTGCAGTGTTTCTCACGGCTTGCCCCGAGTGTCTTTCACCGCCCGGGCCGGTTCCTGAGCGTTTTGTTCTGATGCTGTTGTAGGTGGGATTGTTCACGGTTGATGCCCAGAAAGCAGCCGATAGAGACAGAGGGGCAGCGACACGAGAGGGAGGGAGACAGGCAGAGAGAGGAGCCTCTGTCCGCTGGGCCGCCCCCAGACGTGTGCAGCAGCAGGACTGGGCCCCCGGGGCGGCAGAGACGCAGCTCCTTGAGCAGCGCCGGGACTCGATCCCAGGCCCTCGTGGGTGGGACGCTGGTGGCCAGGGCGCGGCCCGGCCGCCGGTCCCTGTGCCGAGCTCGTGTCCTCGTGCTGGGCTGCAGCCACCTACGTTTACGATTGTGCCGTCTGTGAGCCGACGATTTTACATCTCCTCTCCCGTGGCCTGCATGCGTGGACGTGGGAGGGCCAGTGTCCTTGCCTGCCCCCGGGCGGCTGGGGGCTCCTTGTTTCTGAGGGTTTCCCTCAGGAGGGCGCTGGGTTCTGCTGGGTGCCCCCCTTCGTCCTGGCAACCAGTGTCCTGCGTCGATGGACCTTGTGTCCCACGAAAAGTGCCACGTGGCCCTGGTGTGCCTCATTAACGTGGCGTCACATTGGCTTTGCTCCTGATCTGTGGGCAGCTGAGTGCGTCGGGGTTTCGCAGCGTGAGCGGGGTCAGCGTCGGCCGCTCCGAGTGTTGCTGAACTTGCCCACGGGGCTGCCTGGCCAGGGCGTCTCCGCCAACCGGTCTCAGGCCTGCCCAGGTCTCCGAGCGCCGGTCCCGGTCGATCTCTCTTTCCTCCAGGCTGTCAGGTTGTTCATGGAGCTCTTCGGAATCCTTGTCCTTTCCGAGGGGATTCTGGGGACGGCCCACTTGTGTCTGATGGAAGTGGTCCCACCCTCTCTGAGAGCCAGCCGCGGCCCCTCGCGCCCCAGTCACTCTGTCTCCTCTCTTTTCGTCGCTGGCCCCTCCTCCGACCTCTGGCTTTTCCCGGCCCGGAGCTGGACGCTGGTGGTGGGTTTGAGAGCACCCTTCCGTGTGGACGCCGGTCGGGGTGGACTTCCCGGTCAGTGCTAGGTCGCTGGGCCCCCGGGCTCTGTGGGTTCTCACTTCTGCTCACCTCTCGGAGTTCCGGGTTTCCACTGTGATTCTACCTTTGACCCGTCTTGTGTTTAATTTTCATGAATTTCCCAATTTTCTCTGTTACTGACTCATGTATTTATTGTTATTTGAGAGGGAGGCAGACAACAGATCTATCCACTGATTTTCTTCCCAAATATCTACAATGGCCAGGGCTGGGCCAGGGTGAGGCCGGGAGCCAGGAGCTCCATCCAGGTCTCCCCGTAGGTGCTAGGGCCCAGGTGTGCGTCAGCAGGGAGCTGGACTGGAAGGGGAGTGGCCGGGACTTGAACCCAGGGCACGGACGTCCCAGCCAGCGTCTAAACCACTGCCAGGACACTCGACGCCAACACTGGGTCGGACGCGGCCTGTGCGGTTGAGGTGCCTCAGAGGAAGCCTCAGAGGCAGTTCGGGGTCCCCCCTCCACGGTCAGACCTCAGTCCAGGCCGGGGCCCCGTGTGTGTGGACGTCAGGTTCATCTGTGGGGGTGCGGACAGTGGCTGGGCGCTCTGGTCAGCCACAGGGCTGGCCTTGTGTGTTCCGGGCACTGGGGGGGGACAGGCGGGACAGAGCAGGCGACGCCATAAGGGATCCAGGCTCCTGGTGGTTTGGTGGGCGGCAGGTCAGGACCTGCGGCAAGTCACGTGGTCTTGCATGGCTTGCTGGCACGGATGAGTGGCAGCCTTGTGGCCTGGGGGATGCAGTGGTCAGACCTGGGCCACGCACTGCAGGGACTGGTAGGCGTGGCTGCCCTCCTGGTGACACACGGCAGACGAGTCCCTAGCCCAGGAGCCATGGAGGCGAGATGCGTGTCCCCATCCCCCCTCTGTGCCTGTGGCCCCTGGGCCCCTGGGCCACCCTTGCCCGCCCAGACACAAGGC
This sequence comes from Lepus europaeus, assembly GCF_033115175.1. Taxonomy (NCBI): domain Eukaryota; kingdom Metazoa; phylum Chordata; class Mammalia; order Lagomorpha; family Leporidae; genus Lepus; species Lepus europaeus. The sequence goes on from NC_084831.1 coordinate 703,251, forward strand.
AGGGAGGCTGTAGGGAGCACCCAGCCCCAGCCTGTGCAGTGTCCAGTGCCACCGTGAGTCCTTGTGTCCTGGACACCCTGGCTTGTGGACACCTTGCTCCCGTCCTGCCTGTGTCCTCACATGGCCTTCCCTGGTCTCTTCTCACACGGATGCTGGATTTAGGGTGCATCTGGGTAGTCAGGGACAGAGCCCCCACCCGGCTCGTCTCAAGACCCTCAGCTGATGACATCGCCCACGGCTCTCAGCTTTCTGGGGTCACCATGAGCCCCACCACAGCGCTGCCCTCAGGTCCACCTGCCCCGTCTCCTCGTGGGGTTGGTGGGGCTGAGCCGAGGCTGGGGGGCCGTGGCCTGGGGCTGACGGTGGGTGGTGGGTTCACACCAGGCAGGGCGCTGGCCTGGCCCTGCTCGTCACAGCCCCACCCCCATGGCCCCGCCTGCCTTCCGACCCTGAAGCCGTGCCCTTCCTACACAGGTGAGCCTGCAGCAGCCCTGGGAGGGCAGGGGGCCGTGGCTGGGGCCAGTCCCAGCGGGCACGGTGGGAGCCTGAATGTCCATGGTGGCGTGTGGGCCCTGGGCTCTAACGTCCAGATGGCGCTCACTGCCGGCCCAACCCCAGCTCAGCCAGGAGCCTGCTGGGCCCGGTTTGTCCTCTGTAGGCGGGGCTGTGTGAGTAGTCGCCACTCAGGGAGACTCCCGCCGCATCCAGTAGGAGAGAACGTACCCCCCATGGAGTGCACGCCAGTCTGGGGTGGGGGTGGGGCTCCTGGGTGGCTGTTGGTGGGTGTTTGGTGAGTTGTCACACTGAGCTGTCGTTGGTTGTAGGTTTGGGGTTGATGCTTTGTTGTTGGTTAATGATGGGAGGTTGTTGGTTTGTTGTTTGCTGGGTGGTTGTTGAGATGTGAGTTGTTCGTTATCAGTGGGTGGGTTGTTGTTATTGGTGGGAGGTGGTAGTTTTGTGGTTTGCTGGGTGGTGGTTGAGATATGGGTTGTTGGTTATTGGTGGGTGGCAGTGGTTGTGGTTTTGTGGGTTGCTATTATTCATTCATTTATTTATTGACAGAGTTAGAGAGAGAGACAGAGAGTTATAGACAGAGAGAGACAGAGAGAAAGGTCTTCCTTCCGTTGGTTCACTCCCCTAATGACTGCTACGGCCGGTGCTGCGCCGATCCGAAGCCAGGAGCCAGGTGCTTCCTCCTGGTCTCCCGTGTGGGTGCAGCGCCCAAGCACTTGGGCCATCCTCCACTGCACTCCTGGGCCACAGCAGAGAGCTGGCCTGGAAGAGGGGCAACCGGGACTAGAACCCGGGGTGCTGGCCCCACAGGTGGAGGATTAGCCAAGTGAGCCATGGCACTGGCCTGGGTTGCTATTGAGATGTGAATTGTTGGTTACTGGTGATTGGGTTGTTGTTTATTGGTGGGTGGTGGTGGTTTTGTGGTTTTCTGGGTGACTGCTGAGATGTGGGTTGTTGGTTAATGGTGGCTGGGTTGTTGGTTGGATTTGGGGGTTGTTGGTGGCTTGTTGTGGTGGGTTCCTGGGTTGTTGGTTAATGGTGGCTGGGTTGTTGGATGGATTTGGGGGTTGTTGGTGGCTTGTTGTGGTGGGTTCCTGGGTCGTTGGTTATTGTGGGTGGTGGGTGGAGGGCTGCGAGCCAGCAGTGTCCTCCACGTGCGGCTGGGCAAGTTATCATGGAATCCTCTGGAATCCTTCGGAGCTAACAACTCGTGTGAGTCCCTGGAAGTTCTTTATTTATGGGTGTGTTTGTCCATTGTTTAGTAAAAACCCAATCTCATTCAGCTTTGTCTTCAATTATTTACAACAAACTGGAAAAGCTGGTTTTCCACCTAAAATAGGGCTCCAGGGAAGAGCAAGTGTGGGTTCAGCCTGGACGCCCTGGAGCCTGGTGTCCAGGGCGGACTTCAGGAGAGAAGGTGGCAGTGGGTGGGGCCGGCGTGCGTGGGCGTCACACGGGACACGTCTGCCTTCCCGCTCTAAGCCGCCTGTGGAAACGGTGGTCGTGCTGTTTAACGATTTCATTTTCCTTTATTTTCAAGATTGACTTAATAATTATTTGAAAGGCAGAGTCACAGAGAGATAGACGGATCCTTCATCCGCTGGCTCACTCCCCCAGATGGCCACAGCTGCCAGGGCTGGACCTAGCCACGCCTGGAGCCAGGAGCTTCGTCTGTGACCCCGTGTGGGCAGCAGGGTCCCGAGCATCTGGGCCATCACTGTGCCTCGCAGGTGCACTGGCGGGGAGCCCCGTGTGCGCGCGGATGCTGGCGGCCCCGATGCCACTTCTCAGTCGCGGTCCTGCTCTCTTGGGCTCTGCGGGCCACGTGCCCTCTCTCATGGCCGCACGGTGCAGCGCTGACGCTGTGTGGCAGCGGGGGCTGTTGCTGCCTGGGGGGCCTTGTGGGGCTCAGCACCCCAGTGCCCCTGCCTGCCAGGCTTCGGCCGCTGTGTCGTGTCGGGACCCAGGCTCACGTTTTCAGACGTGCCTCTGCACAGCGGCCCGGGAGCTGTGCTCTCTGGAGAAACGACCTAGGTCACACAGGGAGCAGCCGAAGGAGCTGGAGTTTGAACCCGGGCTTTGGCCAGCAGTCCACGCCCGAGTGCCGACAAACAGGTGGCCGAGCCCAGCTGTCCGGTGCTTAGGTTCTGTCCCGCAGCTGTGCTGAGGCCAGTATCAGGAGGGGCTTCCAGAGAAGGCTGTGGTCGCTGAGTTCCCAGGGGAGGGGCCTCCACGGCCACATGGGGGCACCAGGGGGGAGGCAGCGGGACAGAGAGAACCGTGTGGTTGCATGGGAAAGACTGGGTGTGGTGGTGGAGAACTCGGGCCGCCCAGCGTGAGTGGGAGCTGCAGCCCGGGGCCACTGGCTTGCCCTGGAAAGCCTGCTGAAGGGCAGCGCTGACCGAGTGCCAGGGCCACCCGGTGTGGGAAACAGGAAGAGCAGCGGGCGCTGTCGCCTCGCACCTGACGTCCCCTCCCCGGCCTCGCCCTGGCCCGTGCCGCGGTCCCCGGGGTGCGGGGTGCGGGGTGCGGGGCCGCCTCTGCTGTGCCGGCCGGCGTGGGTCAGCACCCCTCGGGCGGGCACGGTGGTCAGCGTGTGAGGTCCCGCGGGGCCAGGGGCCGCCCCCGCCTCGCGCTGGGCTGCGCGCGCCCCCGGCCTCCCCCGCGTCAGCCCCGGCGCTGCCCCGGCCCCGGCCCCGGCCCCCCGCGCCCCGCGCCCCGCGCCCCCGCCGGCGCCCCAGCCCCTGTTTGATGCGGAGCGCGCGTTTTCCTGTGACGTCAGCCCCTTCCCGGCCCGCCGCGCTGTAGCGCGCGCCTCAGCGCCTCCGCGCCTCCGCCGCCGGCCGCAGCTTCCCGGGGGAGCCGGCGCCACGGCCGGGCATGAGGAGGCAGGGGCGCGAGGGGCGGGCGGGCCGGCCCGCGCGCCGCTGAGGACCCGCCCGGCCTGCGGGAGGAGGATGCCCGGGAGCGCGGCCCCCGCCCCGTAGCGGAGCCCGCGGGAGAGGGTGAGGACCCGCAGGCCGGGGGCGCGCGGCGGGCGGCGGGCGGCGAGGCCGTTGTCCGCGCGGGTGACAGATGCGGGCGACGGCGGGGCCGGCGCGGGGTGCAGGGCGGCGGCCGCGGGCGCGGGTCCTGGGGCGGCGGCCGCGGGGCTGCGGGCCGCCGGTCACCTGTCTCCTCGGCCCGCGCCGCGCCGCGCCTGTGGTCTGGCCCGGCTCCGCGCTGACGCCAGCGTCGTGCTGGGGCCGGGGTGGCCGTGACGGCGGCGGCGTGCACGGCTCGCCCCAGCGGGTCCCGGGTGTCGGGGAGTGCGCGCGGCCTCCGCTCTCGCGTCCCGACATGGTTGGAGGTAGACCCGGGGCTGCGGGGCGGGGGGTTGCGGACGTCCATTTTGCAAGGTGTTTGTGGAAATAAAAGGAAAACAACAGAAACAACAGCAGCCTCCCTGCCGGCGCGGAGCTGCGGGGCGCCCCTCCCCCAGCCGCCGGGCCGGGGCTGCGGGTGGCTCCCGGGTTGGGATTCGGGAGCGCTGCGGGGCGGGGAGGGGGGAGCCCGAGCTGGAGGCGAGCTCGCCCGCCGGGCCAGGTGTCCGGAGCGGCTTGGTGCCGCACGGGCTGCACTGGCCGTGCCTGGCCCAGGCCAGCTCTCGGGTGTGAGTGCGTTGCCAGGGCACCGGCGCCGGCTCCTCCCTGCAGTCGGTGGGCTGCTGGCAGAGCCGAGATGGGGAGCAGAGGGCCCCCAACCCAGAGAGCCCTGGTGCACAGGGGCGGCCGGGCTGCTGGCGCCGAGTCTGGGTCTGCAGGGCCTCACCCCGTTCCCGTGCCGGCTCTGTGAAGTTATGTAAGGAGTTGTGCGCCCCTAGCCGGCGCGGGCTCTGCTCCCACCTTCCCGATGCCACCTTGGAGGCCACCACCCTGGCTCCCACTTTCCCGGGGGGTTGGGGGCACCTACGGGGAAGGCGCCCCATGTCTGCGTCCCACGTGTGCTGTCTCCAGCGTGGAGCTGGGGCCCGGGCAGCCTGACCGCCTCGAGCCAGCTGTGAGCCCTGCAGGGGATCCCACACGCGGCCCCCGCTGCCTCCCTCGCCCAGTTAGCCATGTGGTGAGGCCGAGGCCCGGCTGAGCACGGCACGGTCCCAGGACGCCTGTGGACGGAGCCCGGGGCAGCCCTGTGCCCTTGAGGGGAGGCCGGAGAGCGGCCTCGGGCTGGGCTGGGCTGGGCCAGGTCCTCGTTGCTCGGGGAAGGAGGGCTCTCGGGTCTGGGGGTCTTGGCACAGGGCAGCTCTGGCCTCTGGCTCCAGCCTCTTGCTCTTGTCCCCCTGCCGCCTCGTGCCACAGGCCCCTGCCTGTGCCATGCCCTGTGTTCTGGGCAGGGGAATGGCACTGCGGGGGTAGGGCCCCCAGCTGTGACTCCACGGAGCCAGCCGGACAGCCCAGCCCTGGCACCGTGGCTCAGGGAAGGGGTAGGTGGCGCCGGGTCCCGAGGCCGTGAGGCTGCGGCTCGCCTGCCCTCAGGCGCTGGGGTGAGACTCCGTCCGGAGCTTCCTGCCCGACAGTCACAGCTCCGCAGAAGCCCACTGGCGGATCTGGACATGGGGTGGTTTTAGGATCCCCCCGAATACACCAAGCAGGGCCCCTCCCCTGCAGCCACGGTCGCTGCCCTGCAGAGGGAGGCGAGAACGCCCTGCGGGAGCCATCAGAGCCTATGGCGGCCGTGCCCGTTCCCGCCAGTTCACGAGGCACAGGTGGGTGGTGCGGGGGGGGGGGGGGGGGGGAGACGGGAACCTGGCCTCGCCCTCGGTTGTTTAATTTTGTTTGAATGGCCCGTTTCACGGCTTGCTTTTTAAAATGTCGTCTGTTGGGGGCTTGGAGCCCTGGTCAGCTAGGTGTCTACCCCTCCCCGGGTCCCCCACCACCCTGGGTTGCTCCCTCGGTCTGCCCCTCTGTGGAACCGGTTGGTTGAGCGTTCGAAGGAGGCCGTTGTCGGCACAGGCGGGCGGCCCTGGGCCTGCTGCGCGCTGCGGGTGAAGTGTGGACGCACATGGGAGCTCGCAACTTGCACTTTTTGTCCCCAGGTGGGACAGGCTTGACAGGGAGATGCCTGCCCCCGCTTCAGGCTCCGGAGTCCTAAGAACGCGTTTGCGCGGCGGTTTCTAGACCTTTCCATCTGGGACGGTGCTGGTCTGGTCGGCTCCTGTGCCCTGGGGGGACCAGTGAGCGTTTGCAACCTGGGAGCCCTGCAGTGTTCCCGTGCGTGCCTGGGAATTCCGCGTGCTCCGCCCGTCCTCGGGACTCCGCGTGCTCCCGTGTCCTCACGTGTCCCCTGCTTGTGCAGCTCTGGTTGTGCTGATGCTGGTCCTGGTCCTCTCGGAGTTTTCTGGAAGTCCTCGTCCCGGGCCACCCTGAGCCACCTTGCGCCCAGGTGGGGGTTTAGTCCCCGCACTGCCAGGTGCCAAGGGGCTGGGCTGTGGTGTCTGGAGGTGCAGTCCCTGTGGTGGGTGCTGGTGGCTTGAAGGGTGGGGGGAGAGAGAGAAACACCACCTAGGCACACGCCTGTGAGGCCTGGCGCCCCCTGGGGACTCTGCCCACAGGGAGCCCTCAGCCGTGCACCTGCAGAGCGGGGAGCTGCACGACCCCCTTCTCTCTGCAGCGTGGCCTCAGGTGTCTGAGGACAGTGACGCGGGGAGACCGAGGCGCCCGCGGAAGCCACAGCCCTTCCCCCTCCTGCTGCCAGTCCCTCCCCTCCGGCAGGGCTGGGGCCTCCTGGCCCTCTCTCCTCTCCCTGCTGTCTGTGTCTCTCTCTCTGTGTGTGTCTCTCTCTCTTTCTCAGAAAGATTTATTTCCTTATTTGAGAGGCAGAGATAGAGAGATGTTCCATTCACTGGTTCACTCCCCACATGGCCACAGCGGCCAAGGCTGGGCCAGGCCAACGTGAGGAGCCAGGAGCTCCATCTGGTCTCCCGAGGGTGCAGGGGCCCTCGGGCCTGGGCCATCCTCTGCTGCTTTCCCAGGTGCAGTAGCAGGGAGCTGGATGGGAAGTGGAGCAGCCGGGGCTCAGACGTGCTCATGGAGGATCCGGCACTGAGGTGGTGGCCTGGTCTGCTATGCCACAGTGCCGGTCCCTCCCTGGTCCCTGCCCTGGGCCCCTGCCTTCCTCTCGTGGCCCGCTCTGTGACCTCAGCGTGGCCATGGCCTCATGGGACGTCTGATTCTGCGTCCGAGTGGACGTCCCCTCGGGTCGTGGAGGTGTGACTGCAGACAGATGCCATCTCAGTTTTTACATGTGTGGGGTTGATTTGCTTCTGGAAGTTTCTAGAATTTTCTCCGTATCCTCAGGTGGTGGTGCGGCCTGAATCCGGTGCTGGGAATGGCCAGGGTGGAAGCTTCAGTCGCCCGAGGACTGACCCTCTTTTGTCCTTGGGAGCTGCCCTGTTCCAGGCTGACCTGGACTGGCCCTCGGAGGGGCCTGCTGGCCGTCTTCTCGTCTGCCCGTTCGGCCGCCTGGCACGGGCAGGTTCAGGATTTCTCGTCCAGAGCATCCACGGAGTGTGTCCCTGAGACGTCCCACTTCCATGAGCTGTCTTGTGTCCTCTCAAGCCTCCTTTCTGAAGTGGAGCCCCCTGCCCGCTTCTGGGCTCACTCCCCGTGGCCAAGACACGGTGACATTGCTGGTGTGTTGTGGGCTCCCGGCTTCGTGTGGATGTCCCGCTAGTGCTCACGGCGCCCTGAGGCAGGCGAGAACGGGACCCAAGGCCCGCAGATGGGGTAGCCCAAATCACTCGGCTGGCGTGGCTGGGCCTGGGGCCTGCCGTTTGCCGCTGTGGCCCCCAGGGCACGGCTCCAGCGCCCTGCCCACTGATGCTGACAGGCGGTGAGGCCACTTGGCGGTGGAGTGGGTGGGGACACCGCTTTCTGGTGCTTTCCTCGGCCTCTTACGTGGCTGTTCCCACCCAGCTCCCTCTTGTCCACCTTGTGCCCGGAGGCCTTTCCCGGACTGTGGGCCCTCGCTTGCCTGCCCAGGTCCACTTAGCGGCCACAGCAGGGGAGCACCTGCCCGGGGCAGGCTGGGAGGAGCCCGGCCCCCCAGTGTGAGCTTCCAGCTGTGTGGGTGAGGAAGGGGCTCTGGGCACGGCCCCTGCTCGGCATCTGGCAGCCTGTGTCAGGGCCTCCACCCTTCCTTGGGGCCTGGTCCCTGTCCCCGTCCCAGCACTTGCCACCGCCACGCCCCTTGGCAAGGTTTGTGGTCCTGGCACTATGGTCCTGCCGGGGCTCTCAGTGTTCACCGGGACTAACTTTCCTGAAGCCAAATCACACAGGACACTGGCGCTGGGAGAGACCCCTGTGGGCGGCTGTGGCCGTGGCCTGGGTGGGCAGAGGATGGAGGCAGTGTTGGGGTGTGTGTGGCCTTTCCTGTTTGCTGTGGATCCGTGTGCGTTGGGAAGAGGGGGTCAGGCTGGGTGGCCCGGGTGGGGGGGGGGGCTTAAGCATGCGGCTTTGCTGGACCAAGGTCTGTTTTTTTTAATAGACTTTATTTTTCAGTGCTTCCTTGGGTCCATGGGAAAACCCAGGTGGTAGCAGGGGGCCCAGAGCCCTGTCCATTCAGTGCAGTGCCTCAGTGACGGCGGGGGGCCCGGCTCGGCCTCCTCCCTCCCTCGTGTCTTCCCCCTGCCCTTGGGGTGTCCTGGCATCCCTGGGGCGTCCTGGGGCGCTCTTCTCGGGGGCAGACGGTGGCTTCAGGTTGGGGCCGTGGCAGCTCTCGGGCTGTGGTGGCCCTGGTGCTGCCATGGCCTGCTGCTTCCTCCCTGAGGCTGCGCCCCCCTCTGCCCTCTGGACAGAGTCGCTGTGTAGCCCCGTGGCCCTGGGTGCGAGGGGTAAGGCATCCACGTGATCGCTGCCGTGGCCACACAGGGGCGCTCTCCTCTCCCGTTGGCTCGCTGCTTGAGTGATCTGTGCCAGTGTGGACGCACGGGCATGGTTAGAACCCAGTTGTTCCAGCCTTGGGCTCTGGGATGTTGGTGGGGGTGGGAGTGAGGGGAATGAGGGCCAGGCCCCAGCAGGGGTGGGGAGGGAGGGTGTATGGACAGGGTAGGGGCCACAGGATGCCCGCAGGGCCCAGGTCAGCAAGAGGGCCTTAGATGTAGGGGGCCGTGAGAGGGTCCTGGGGGTCAGGGGCCTGGGGAGATGAGCGGCCCAGCTCCGGGCCCTGACCGTGCCTCTCTGTGTCTGCTGTTCTCGGGCTGTGCCCCTCTTGGTTCACCCTCTGCGGACGGACGGGCGAGATCCTCTTGTCCTGGTCTCCTGTCCACCCTGCAGCGCCTTTCGCACCGACCGCTGTGGCTCCCTCAGGTTTCCAGATCACGCCAGGAAGGTGCTTCGGACACACAAGGGGTCAGCACACTTTGCCCAGCCTGCCCTGTGCCGGGTCCACCAGGAGGGCGGGAGGGGCCCTGTGCTGTGTCCACCAGGACAGAGGGGCTGGGAGGGGCCCTGTGCCGTGTCCACCAGGACAGAGGGGCTGGGAGGGGCCCTGTGCCGTGTCCACCAGGACAGAGAGGCTGGGAGGGGCCCTGTGCCGTGTCCACCAGGACAGAGAGGCCAGGAAGGGCCCTGTGCCGTGTCCACCAGGAGGGCGGGAGGGGCCCTGTGCCGTGTCCACCAGGAGGGCGGGAGGGGCCCTGTGCCGTGTCCACCAGGACAGAGGGGCTGGGAGGGGCCCTGTGCCGTGTCCACCAGGAGGGCGGGAGGGGCCCTGTGCCGTGTCCACCAGGACAGAGAGGCTGGGAGGGGCCCTGTGCCGTGTCCACCAGGACAGAGAGGCCGGGAAGGGCCCTGTGCCGTGTCCACCAGGAGGGCGGGAGGGGCTGGGAGGGGCCCTGTGCTGTGTCCACCAGGAGGGCGGGAGGGGCTGGGAGGGGCCCTGTGCCGTGTCCACCAGGAGGGCGGGAGGGGCCCTGTGCTGTGTCTACCAGGAGGGTGGGAGGGGCCCTGTGCCGTGTCCACCAGGACAGAGGGGCTGGGAGGGGCCCTGTGCCATGTCCACCAGGAGGGCGGGAGGGGCTGGGAGGGGCCCTGTGCCGTGTCCACCAGGACAGAGGGGCTGGGAAGGGCCCTGTGCTGTGTCCACCAGGACAGAGAGGCTGGGAGGGGCCCTGTGCCGTGTCCACCAGGAGGGCGGGAGGGGCCCTGTGCCGTGTCCACCAGGACAGAGGGGCTGGGAGGGGCCCTGTGCCGTGTCCACCAGGAGGGCGGGAGGGGCTGGGAGGGGCCCTGTGCTGTGTCCACCAGGAGGGCGGGAGGGGCCCTGTGCTATGTCTACTAGGAGGGTGGAGGGGCCAGGAGGGGGCCCTGGCGCTGCTTCCTGAGCGTCGTCCCACATGGGCTCGTGGCCCCATGGCTGTTCCACGTGGACGTGGCGTGTGCCACCTTTCCAGTTGATCTTTGTGCCTTAAAGAATAAGGCACTGCAGGAAGGTGAATTGGTGTGGGAACCATCACCGGTTCCTCCCTGCGGCTGACTCCTTCGTGCCTGGTGCTGAGTGCCCAACACCCACTCTCTGGGGAAGGGCAAGGTGCAATGGGGAGCCTAGGCCGATTCCCCGGGTGTGAGCTCCCGCACGGCCGATTCCCCAGTGTGAACTCTGGCACAGCCGATTCCCCGGGTGTGAGCTCCCCCACGGCCGATTCCCCAGTGTGAACTCCCGCACAGCTGATTCCCCGGGTGTGAGCTCCCGCACGGCCGATTCCCCGGGTGTGAGCTCCCGCACGGCCGATTCCCCGGGTGTGAGCTCCCGCACAGCCGATTCCCCAGTGTGAACTCCCGCACGGCTGATTCCCCGGGTGTGAGCTCCCACACGGCCAATTCCCCAGTGTGAGCTCCCGCATGGCCGATTCCCCAGTGTGAACTCCGGCACGGCCGATTCCCCGGGTGTGAGCTCCCGCACAGCCGATTCCCCGGGTGTGAGCTCCCACACGGCCGATTCCCCGGGTGTGAGCTCCCGCATGGCCGATTCCCCAGTGTGAACTCTGGCACAGCCGATTCCCCGGGTGTGAGCTCCCGCACAGCCGATTCCCCGGGTGTGAGCTCCCGCATGGCCGATTCCCCAGTGTGAACTCTGGCACAGCCGATTCCCCGGGTGTGAGCTCCCGCACAGCCGATTCCCCGGGTGTGAGCTCCTGCACAGCCGATGCCCCAGTGTGAACTCCCGCACAGCCGATTCCCCGGGTGTGAGCTCCCGCACAGCCGATTCCCCGGGTGTGAGCTCCCGCACGGCCAATTCCCCAGTGTGAGCTCCCGCATGGCCGATTCCCCAGGTGTGAGCTCCCGCATGGCCGATTCCCCAGGTGTGAGCTCCTGCACAGCCGATTCCCCGGGTGTGAGCTCCCGCACAGCCGATTCCCCGGGTGTGAGCTCCCGCACAGCCGATTCCCCGGGTGTGAGCTCCCGCATGGCCAATTCCCCAGTGTGAACTCTGGCATAGCCGATTCCCCAGGTGTGAGCTCCCGCACGGCCGATTCCCCGGGTGTGAGCTTCCACACGGCCGATGCCCCAGTGTGAACTCCCGCACAGCCGATTCCCCGGGTGTGAGCTCTGGTACAGCCGATTTCCCGGGTGTGAGCTCCCGCACAGCTGCCTTTGTGACGGCAACACCAGCAGATTTGGGGGGAGATGTGCACAGTCGGCCCTCGAGAGCGCTTCCAGCCCCCTACGCCCTGTCCCTGGGTTGGGGGCTCCTCTGTTGGGGAGGTGACGAGGGACCCATCTGTGGGCTCATCACTGGAGCGTCAGAGCCCACGTCTGTGGTGTCTGACTCGGGAGCTCACAGCAGGGCATCCGTCCCGCCACCCTGCCCCTCCACAGAGCAGACTTACAAAGATGGCGGGCAGCAGTTGAAGGACAGGTGTCACACCTGGGCGCGGACCATCCTGGCGCTGTAGGTCTGAGGGTGAGGTCTCCTCCGGGGCTGCCACACCGTGGAGTCCGGTGGTGGATTCCTTGTCCCAGTTCTCAAATGATGTCATTCAGTCTTTGGCTTGCGCTGACCTAGAAGCATTGAAGTATTTTTAATTAGAGAGAGAGAGACAGAGAGAGAGAGAGAGAGACAGGGAGGGGGGAGAGACAGAGGGAGAGAGGGAGAGACAGAGAGGGTCTCCGTATGCTTTTGGTTCATTCGCCAAATACTTGCAGCACCCAGGGCTGGGCCAGACCAGCGCTGGACCCTTGAACCCAGCCGTGGTCTCCCACGTGGGTGGTGGGGATCCACGTGCTTGAGCCACCCCCCGATGCCCCCAGAGTGGGCACCGGCAGGAAGTGGGAGTCAGGGCAGACCACCACCCCAACCACTGGGCCACACCCGCCCTCGCGTGGCTGAGTGGGCTGCGTGTTGGGTGTGCAGTATCTGGGGCAGCACGGGGGAGCTGCTTGATGGTGCAGACCCGGGGCTGTCTCCCAGGCCCCTGTCCACTGCCGGCCCAGGCTGGGGGCAGGGCTGGTGGTCTCGGGAGCCCCCACTACGCTCATGAAAATCCTTGAGGTCATTTGGGGTACGTGAGCTTTAGCTACCAGTATTTCTTTACTCTGGAAATTTAAAATGAGTAATCTTTATGTCTTCATTGAGTTGAAAATTGTAAACCCATTACATGCTAACATAAATAACATAATTTTAATGAAAAATGGCTGTTTTCTAAGACAACCCCCCCAGGAAAGGAAAATGTAGTGAGGGGGTGGCTATACTGTTGTGGCTGGCTGGTGGCCGGCTCTGGGCTCCCGTGGCCGGCTCTGGGCTCCCGTGGCCGGCTCTGGGCTCCGTGGCCGGCTCTGGGCTCCCGTGGCCTGCTCTGGGCTCCCGTGGCTGGCTCTGGGCTCCGTGGCCGGCTCTGGGCTCCCGTGGCCTGCTCTGGGCTCCCGTGGCTGGCTCTGGGCTCCGTGGCCGGCTCTGGGCTCCCGTGGCTGGCTCTGGGCTCCGTGGCCGGCTCTGGGCTCCGTGGCCAGCTCTGGGCTTCCGTGGCCGGCTCTGGGCTCCGTGGCCGGCTCTGGGCTCCCGTGGCCGGCTCTGGGCTCCCGTGGCCGGCTCTGGGCTCCGTGGCCGGCTCTGGGCTCCGTGGCCGGCTCTGGGCTCTGTGGCCGGCTCTGGGCTCCGTGGCCGGCTCTGGTAAACGTGGACTCCTCCTTTGTTCTTTCTCTGAGACAACCGTCGCTATTCGTCAGCCTCCCTGTCACTCACTGATCTCTGGCAATCTTTCAAAATTGGTGGGAGACGCCCCCTGCCCTTGAAATCATCAGCCAACATGGCCCCCACGGGTCTCTGGGGACCCCCCCGGGGCCCTGGCCCCACCTGGGCTCAGCCTCTTACCCCTGCCCCCTCATCTAAGAGCACAGTACACACCATCCTGTGTCCTGTGTGTTGGGTGTATAGGATTTGGGGGGCATGGGGGTGCTGCTGGGCAATGCCCCTGCCCGTGTCCCTGTGTTTGCTCCCCCTGCCCTGGTTTCTGCCTGGGCATTCTGAGTCCACTGCTTCAGCAGCCACGGCACCTGGGCTGCCGGAGCCGACCTGCACGGCTGTGTCCTGTCACCAGGTGGGGGTCAGGCACTGAAGGTGGGACAGGTTTCAGACGGCTGTTTGCACCCCCAGATTGACACGAGTGGGCTTGCGTGCAGTGGGATCCCGCCATCGGCTGGGCGAGGAGGGCAGGGTGTTGTGTGTCTAGAAGGTTCTGTGCCTGTCTGCACCACCCGTTGCAGGCAGAGGTTCAGCAGGGAATGGTGTGGCCAGAGGGCGCTGGGAGCCTGGCGTCTTCTGAGAGTGAATGACGGACGGAGGAGTTGGAAGAGCCTGGCTCCACTCCGGTTCTCCTCCAGACCCCTGGGCTTTGCTGCTTAGACATCTGGAATGTTCTGTGTCGTGAAGTGCTCCCGCGGGGGGCGTTTTCCTGAAGGACGTGGGACTGTGCGGCAGTGACCCACGGCCACGGCCACAGCCAGACAAGCCAGAGTGAAACACAGCAGAGGAAGCGTGGCTGCGCCACACGTGGCACCGGGCACAGCGTCGGCCCCTCCTCGGAATCGGAGCTTGGCCAGGGACAGGGCTCGGCTTCACCCCTGGCTCCCGGCTGCATGGCTGCACCTCCCCTTTGCCGTGGCCGGTGTTTGTTTATGGCAGTTCTCAGAATCTTGTCTGGAGGCGGCATGTGGGAGGGTCTCAGTCCCTCCCGCCCAGATCCGGGTTTGCCTGACCCCGGCCGTGCCGTCAGGGTTCCTTGTCCTGCCCCGCGAGGAGCAGCCGTCCTCCCCACTCCCAGTGGGATGGCAAGATTCCCAAAGGTTGAGTTTGTGGTACCACCTCTGCCGTCGCTCGTCACTTGTTGGAGACTAACTGCCCGACGTGGCTGACGAGAGCTTCGCGGAGCGGGTGTGCGCCGCCTGGCCATCGGGTTCCGGGCTCATCTCTGGGTCTCCCTGCCCCAGGCTGGGACCGGCTGTTTCTCCTAGGAGCCGGCTTCCTCTGTCTGGGGCGTGGTGTTCGGGTGCCAGTCCACGTGCTCACTGCTTCTGGGACGTGGCAGCTGCCAGGGCTGTGTGTGTGCCCACGTGAGTGATCTGTGCTCAGTGCAGGCTGTGGGCTCCACCCTGCAGTCCTGGGTTCGGTTTCCTTTCCCTGTGCTGTGGCTCCAAATGCCGGTGCCACGGGTTCAGAACCACTCCACACAGAGCCGAGAGGACACAGGGTGCTCACGGTTCCCGTGCAGTTCTGTCTGTGGGACGAAGCCCATGGTGTGGGGTGCACCCTGCAGACCTCCGCGGGGCTCTTTCTCCCATTGTTACAGTGCTGTGCACAGTGGGGTCCACGTGCTGCTCACACCCGTGTTACCGGCTCTCCTCCACTCTGACTTGTCGTTCATTCATTCATTTTATTTATTTATCTATTTGTAAGGCAGAGTTACAGACAGAGAGAGAGCGACCCTTCTATCCACTGGTTCACTGGCAAAATGGCCACAGCAGCCAGGTCAGCCAGGCCGCAGCCAGGAGCTCCATCCGGGTTCCCACGTGGTGCAGGGGCCCGAGCATCCGGCATCTTCCGCTGCTCTCCCCGCTGGGTCACAAGTGGAGCAGCCGGGACTCAAGGTGCAGCTCCGGTGCAAGCGGTGGCTTAGCCCGCGGAGCCACGCGCTGGCCCATGTGCTGACTTTACACAAGTGGATGAAATGCACGACTTGATTCAATGTTTTTATGAAAATGCATGAGGGGCCGGCGCCGTGGCCTAGCGGGTGAAGTCGCTGCCTGCAGTGCCAGCGTCCCTTGTGGATGCTGCTCCACTTCCCATCTAGCTCTCTGCTACGGCCTGGGAAAGCAGTGGAAGATGGCCCAAGTGCTTGGGCCCCTGCACCCACGTGGGAGACCTGGATGAGCTCCTGGCTCCTGGCTTCGGATTGGTGCAGCTTCTGCTGTTGCGGCCAGTTGGGGAGTGAACCAGTGGATGGAAGACCTCTCTCTCTCTCTCTCTCTCTCTCTCTCTGCCTCTCCTTCTCTCTCTGTGTAACTATGACTTTCAAATAAATAAATAAATCTTAAAAACACACACACACACAAAGCTTTCTGTAAAGAGCGAAGTGTGAAGACTGTGTCTGTGGGCTGAGGCCCGGCCGGACCTTGCGTCTGGGTTCCGCGGCACCTGTGTCTCTGCCGTGGGCGGCTTGGGCCTCATCAGTCCCCCAGGAGATTCTGGCTTGTCATTCCAAGAACAAGACAGGGCTCTGGGCCATCTGGGGTTTCCCTAAGAGGGGCTCCTCCCAGCGACCCATGCACCAGGAGGGGCCGTGTTTGGCCTCGGACAGCGTTGGGGTCCCTGGAGCAGCCTCCAGGCCAAGTGGTGACTGGCACGTGTTGGCCGCTGGGCCCAGGGTTGAAGGCGCCCTTTGTCCGGCCTGCTGAGGCCCTCCTGAATGGCAGCTTTCTCCCCTGCTGCGGGGGGTGGGGCCGGGGAGCTGGGCTGTGGTTCTGCCTGTCCCTAGCACAGCCCCAGGGAGGTCACCTCCTGGCTCCTCCTCCACCTGGCCGGGCCCCACCCCCGCACCAGCCAGGCAGCCAGCAAAGCCAGGACCGCAGCCCCGCTGCCCCTCACAGCCTCCACCTCCCCCATCCCGGGAATCTCTGCTCAGAGACCTTCCAGTGGCCCCCGCTCACCTGGGCCCCACTCCAGGTGCCTGGGGTGATGCTGTGACCCCCCCTTCTCCTTCCTGGGAGCCTCCCGGACACTGTGGCTCCCAGCAGCCTGGGGCTCCACCCCCCTCTCCTCCCTGGAGCACAGACGTCCGATTGGCCTAATACTTACACGCCGTGACGGAAGGACGCTTACAGTCCTCCCTAGTTAGGAGCCCCCGGTTCCTGACTCCACGCCCACGGGCCCCGGGGCCCCCATGCTGCCTCCGAGTGACGGTAACACCCAGTTGCTCTGCAGAAAGATACATGTGCATTTCTTTTTCTTTTTCTTTTTTTATTGGACAGGCAGAGTGGACAGTGAGAGAGACAGAGAGAAAGGTCTTCCTTTGCCTTTGGTTCACCCTCCAATGGCCGCCGCGGCCTGCGCACCGCGCTGATCCGAAGCCAGGAGCCAGGTGCT
The DNA here is from genome assembly GCF_033115175.1 of Lepus europaeus. NCBI lineage: Eukaryota > Metazoa > Chordata > Mammalia > Lagomorpha > Leporidae > Lepus > Lepus europaeus. The sequence continues at coordinate 719,379 of NC_084831.1, forward strand.
TCTCCTGGACTCCCATGGGGTGCAGGGCCCAAGCACTTGGGCCATCCTCCACTGCCTTCCCGGGCCATAGCAGAGAGCTGGCCTGGAAGAGGGGCAACCGGGACAGAATCCGGCGCCCTGACCGGGACTAGAACCCAGTGTGCCGGTGCCTCAGGTGGAGGATTAGCCTAGTGAGCCGCGGCACCGGCCACATGTGCATTTTTTAAAAGAATTTATTTTCTGTGTTTCATTCCCCAAATGCCCTAAACCGCCCGGGGAAGGCAGCTCAGTGCAGGCCCCTGGGGTGGCAGGAGCCCGGGCGCTCGTCCGAGGCTCACAGGTGCCTGGCAGGAAGCTGCAGTCAGATCCAGAGCTGGGAATCAGACCTGCACTTTGATAGGCAAGGCCAGAGCCCACCCGGGGGGTTTGTGCTTTAGAACCTATGAGACGAGGGCGCCTGTGTCGGGGGCTCTCCCCGAGACATGGCCGCAGCTGTGTTTCAGTCTCCCGGGAACCACGTGGTACTGGGGTGCTGGGCGTGCGCTGGTCCTGTCCCCCATCCCATGGTCCTGTTGTGCTCCAGTGGTGTCCGGCGTGTTCTGGTTTGTTCCAACATGTTCCCACGCATACCACAGCTGTGCATCCCCCCGCTCCACCCTGCTCAACGTGGGTTCAAGGACCTTGGAGTCAGAATGAGGCTGGTTCTGCCCTAGCCAGACAAGCACCCGGCAGTCACCTCTCACCACATTCTCCACGGTGTGCCACGTGTGCGCAGAGCCACAGGCAAGGGGTGCTTGTGGCTGGGGGCCTGGGGCAGGTGGGACGTCATGGTATCCATTACGGGCCCTCATTCGGTGGTCAGCCAGGGAGGCCGCTGGGTCCTGGGCCAGCTGGGGGCTGGCAGGACTCGGGGTCTGAAGAGGGTGCTAACCTGGTCAGGGTGTCTGTGAGGGGTGGGAGATGGGGAGATCCCTGACGTGAGGGAGGGGCACTTGAGCCGACACTGTGAGAGGGGTGGGCTCTGTGACCAGACCTGGAAGTGGTGTTCAGGACGGACTCGGGACACTGGGATCGGATGGGCGCTGTTGGTGTGAGGGTGGCGGGGTGAGCGCTGCTCGGTCACAGCAGTGGGGGTTGAGGGCAGCCACGCTCCTCTGTTTGGGGGCCACCCAGGCCCTAGGGTCATGGGTGGGTGGGCAGCGAGGGTGTCGTGGGTTTCAGGTCAGGCCCAGGGTGCCCCACGGGCATCTCCTCCTGTGGCTGCATCTTGCTTGGAAAAGGAATCCTGGTGGAAACGTTGCTGGGCCCCACCCCCACTCCCACCCCGGGGCTACAAATCCATGCCCCTTCTGTGGCTCCCTGGCCTGTGGCTGGCAGGTCCTGTCCTCTCTGGTCTTCCCGCAGCCACTGCTGGCCACTCCCGCTCTGTGGAAGCAACCCCCGGGCGTGGGGGCGGCCACAGTGAGGCTCCTGCAGCCCCCCGCCCCGAGCTCCTGTGTGTGGCGTGGGCTCGCGTGTGGAGAGCCGCCCTGGTTCTCGTGTTCTCCTGGGCTCCCGAGACCCGGCTTCGTTGTGCCCGGGCCCCAGGGGAAGATTGGGCTCGGAGGCTCCGGTGCCAGTTAACACGTTCAAAATAGCGTCAGCGGTGAGTGTTCGTCTTGTCCACATTTATCATTGCTGCTTAGAGTGGCTGAGCGGGCCGCCGCGGGCCCGGGCTTGGCTGCTGTTTCTCGTGCTCCTGAGGTCGCCTGGAGGCCTTTGGCTCACGGTGGTGGCAGAGACCAGCGAGTGAGGACCGGGGTCCCAGGGGGTGGTGCTGGGGGGCAGACAGGAGGCGGGTCTCCCCCGGGTGTGCAGCTGGCGTCTTCCTCCTCGTGGGTGCCCGTCTCACCAGAATGCCGGTCGCCATGGAGCCCGAGTGGTGGCCGCACAGTGGGTCATCTGCAGGACCTGACAGCAGAGGTCTCAGCTAGACGGGGTCGGTCTCAGCTAGACGGGGTCGGTCTCAGCTAGACGGGGTTGGTCTTGGCTAGACGGGGTTGGTCTTGGCTAGACGGGGTCGGTCTCAGCTAGACGGGGTTGGTCTTGGCTAGACGGGGTCGGTCTCGGCTAGACGGGGTCGGTCTCGGCTAGACGGGGTTGGTCTTGGCTAGACGGGGTCGGTCTCGGCTAGACGGGGTCGGTCTCGGCTAGACGGGGTTGGTCTTGGCTAGACGGGGTCGGTCTCGGCTAGACGGGGTTGGTCTTGGCTAGACGGGGTCGGTCTCGGCTAGACGGGGTCGGTCTCGGCTAGACGGGGTCGGTCTCGGCTAGACGGGGTCGGTCTCGGCTAGATGGGGTCGGTCTCGGCTAGACGGGGTCGGTCTCGGCTAGACGGGGTTGGTCTTGGCTAGACGGGGTCGGTCTTGGCTAGACGGGGTCGGTCTTGGCTAGACGGGGTCGGTCTCGGCTAGATGGGGTCGGTCTCGGCTAGACGGGGTCGGTCTCGGCTAGATGGGGTCGGTCTCGGCTAGACGGGGTCGGTCTTGGCTAGACGGGGTCGGTCTTGGCTAGACGGGGTCGGTCTCGGCTAGACGGGGTTGGTCTCGGCTAGACGGGGTTGGTCTCGGCTAGATGGGGTTGGCCTCTCCTGGACAGGGTTAGCCTAGGCTAGATGGGGTCGGCCTCCACTGGGGCCTCGGCTGGGCAAGGCTCCCAACAGGGCCTGCGGGGCTTCCATGCCAGCCCTGGCCCCCACTGCCCGCAGCCTTGTAGTTGACCCCATGTGAGCGCCCAGACAGGGCCTGGCTGACTGGTGAGTGTGGTGTGGGTGCCATGTGCCAGGCTGGTGCCTGGAAACCCCCAGGGCACCGCCACCCCAACGATGTCACTTGACTGTGATGTCCACGTCCTCAGCGGGTCCTGCCAGAGCTCCTGGCCCCAGCGGTGGCTCTGGTCACCCCCGGGGGTCCCTGTGCTCTCAGGTGCAGCCCGTGGCTCCCTCAGCTCTGTTCCCTGGGGGCAGTTTCACAGGAGACCTGCCGTGGCCTCTGAGCCACTGCGTGCGCCACGAGCAGCCGCCCAGGGCGGACTCCGAGGCCAGGATTCCAGCGACCCTGGTGTGGGTGTTTCTCTTGCTTCTTTTGTTTTTGTTTTTTGGCTTTTAACATTTAGTTTCTTTATTTTCAGGGTTTTTCTATGCAAATATTTTAACAGTATTAATTTTTTAAAGTTTTACTTAAAAGAGTGATAGATGGGGGGATAGAGGGAGAGAGAGAGGGAGAGAGAGAGAGAGAGCGAGCTTCCATCCGATGTTCACTCCCAGGCTGAGCCACCTGGGTGCAGGCACTGGCGCCATCTTCCACTGCTTTCCCAGGCCATAGCAGAGAGCTGAGTTAGAAATGGAGCAGCCGGGTCTCGAACCGGCGCTGATGTGGGAAGCCAGCATTGTAGGTGACGGCTTCACCGCAGTGCCGGGCCCTTGTTCTGTTCCTTGTGGTAACACACTAGGGACCCACCTCGTCAGCCATCTCCAGGAGTGCCGGCCAGCTGTTAAAGGACACTCAAGTCGCACAGCTGAGCTCTCCAAGTTTGTCACCGTGAAAACTCAGACTGCCCACGCAACACGGACTTCCGATCCGTCCTGGGAACCGGATTGCCTGAGCTCCCGGTGGCCGCCGGTGGAACCACACCGAGCCTGTCTCTTCTGACTCGCTTGTTTCAGGGCTTGGTGCCCTCCAGTGTCTGGCACATAGGCCTGTCCGTGGTCTCGTGGCTGCTGTGAGTGTGGGCGCGTGGGTGTCTGTGTCATGGGTGTGTGGGTATCTGTCATGGGCACATGGGTGTCTGTGTAATGGGTGCATGGGTGTCTGAGTGAGCCTGGGCGTAAGAGTATGATGGGTGTGGGTGTCTGATGGGCGCGTGGGTGTCTGATGGGTGCGTGGGTGTCTGTGTAATGGGTGTGTGGGTGTCTGTGATGGGTGTGTGGGTGTGTGATGGGTGTGTGGGTGTGTGATGGGTGTGTGGGTGTCTGAGTGACAGGTGTGTGGGTGTTTGATGGGCGTGTGGGTGTTTGAGTGACAGGCATGTGGGTGTCTGTGACGGGTGAGGGTGTCTGAGCCTGGGCACGTGGGTGTGACATGTGTGGGTGTCGAGTGATGGGCAGGTGTGTGTGATGGGCGTGGCCGTCCGGTGCCTGCCCTGCTCTGGTTCAGCTGGGCGCTCTCACTTCATGGGGCTTCCAGGCTGTTCTCCGCCGAACTGCGTTTCCACAGCTGCTCCTGTGCAGCCTCCCCGCGCCCGTCTGTCCCCGCGCCCGTCTGTCCCCACGCCCGTCTGTCCCCGCGCCTGTCTGTCCCCGCGCCTGTCTGTCCCCGCACCTGTCTGTCCCCGCGCCCGTCTGTCCCCGCGCCTGTCTGTCCCCGCGCCTGTCTGTCCCCGCGCCCGTCTATCCCCGCGCCTGTCTGTCCCCGCGCCCGTCTGTCCCCGCGCCCGTCTGTCCCCGCGCCCGTCTATCCCCGCGCCTGTCTGTCCCCGCGCCCGTCTGTCCCCGCACCTGTCTGTCCCCGCGCCCGTCTGTCCCCGCGCCCGTCTGTCCCCGCGCCTGTCTGTCCCCACGCCCGTCTGTCCCCGCGCCCGTCTGTCCCCGCGCCCGTCTGTCCCCGTGCCTGTCTGTCCCCGCGCCTGTCTGTCCCCGTGCCTGTCTGTCCCCGCGCCCGTCTGTCCCCGCGCCCGTCTGTCCCCGCGCCTGTCTCTGTCCCCGCGCCTGTCTCTGTCCCCAACCTGTCTCTGTCCCCACGCCCGTCTGTCCCCGCGCCTGTCTCTGTCCCCGCGCCCGTCTGTCCCCATGCCCGTCTGTCCCCGCGCCCGTCTGTCCCCGCACCCGTCTGTCCCCGCGCCCGTCTGTCCCCGCGCCTGTCTCTGTCCCCGCGCCCGTCTGTCCCCGCGCCCGTCTGTCCCCGCGCCTGTCTCTGTCCCCAACCTGTCTCTGTCCCCACGCCCGTCTGTCCCCGCGCCTGTCTCTGTCCCCGCGCCCGTCTGTCCCCATGCCCGTCTGTCCCCGCGCCCGTCTGTCCCCGCACCCGTCTGTCCCCGCGCCCGTCTGTCCCCGCGCCTGTCTCTGTCCCCGCGCCCGTCTGTCCCCGCGCCCGTCTGTCCCCGCGCCCGTCTATCCCCGCGCCCGTCTGTCCCCGCGCCCGTCTGTCCCCGCGCCCGTCTGTCCCCGCGCCCGTCTGTCCCCGTGCCTGTCTCTGTCCCCGTGCCTGTCTCTGTCCCCGCGCCCGTCTGTCCCCGCGCCTGTCTCTGTCCCCGCGCCCGTCTGTCCCCGTGCCTGTCTCTGTCCCCGCGCCCGTCTGTCCCCGCGCCTGTCTCTGTCCCCGCGCCCGTCTGTCCCCGCGCCCGTCTGTCCCCGTGCCCGTCTGTCCCCGCGCCTGTCTGTCCCTGTGCCCGTCTGTCCCCGCGCCTGTCTGTCCCCGTGCCCGTCTGTTCCCGCGCCTGTCTCTGTCCCCGCGCCCGTCTGTCCCCGCACCCGTCTGTCCCCGCGCCCGTCTGTCCCCGCGCCCGTCTGTCCCCGCGCCTGTCTCTGTCCCCGCGCCCGTCTGTCCCCGCGCCCGTCTATCCCCACGCCCGTCTGTCCCCGCGCCCGTCTGTCCCCGCGCCTGTCTCTATCCCCGCGCCTGTCTGTCCCCGCGCCCGTCTGTCCCCGCGCCTGTCTGTCCCCGCGCCCGTCTGTCCCCGTGCCCGTCTGTCCCCGCGCCTGTCTCTGTCCCCGCGCCTGTCTCTGTCCCCGCGCCCGTCTGTCCCCGCGCCCGTCTGTCCCCGCGCCTGTCTCTGTCCCCGTGCCTGTCTCTGTCCCCGCGCCCGTCTGTCCCCGCGCCTGTCTCTGTCCCCGCGCCTGTCTGTCCCCGCGCCTGTCTGTCCCCGCGCCCGTCTGTCCCCGCGCCTGTCTGTCCCCGCGCCTGTCTGTCCCCGTGCCTGTCTCTGTCCCCGCGCCTGTCTGTCCCCGCGCCCGTCTGTCCCCGCGCCTGTCTCTGTCCCCGCGCCTGTCTGTCCCCGCGCCCGTCTGTCCCCGCGCCTGTCTGTCCCCGCGCCTGTCTCTGTCCCCGTGCCTGTCTCTGTCCCCGCGCCCGTCTGTCCCCGCGCCCGTCTGTCCCCGCGCCTGTCTGTCCCCGCGCCCGTCTGTCCCCGCGCCTGTCTGTCCCCGCGCCCGTCTGTCCCCGCGCCTGTCTGTCCCCGCGCCTGTCTCTGTCCCCGTGCCTGTCTCTGTCCCCGCGCCCGTCTGTCCCCGCGCCCGTCTGTCCCCGCGCCTGTCTCTGTCCCCGCGCCTGTCTCTGTCCCCGCGCCCGTCTGTCCCCGCGCCTGTCTGTCCCCGCGCCCGTCTGTCCCCGCGCCTGTCTGTCCCCGCGCCCGTCTGTCCCCGCGCCTGTCTCTGTCCCCGCGCCTGTCTGTCCCCGCGCCCGTCTGTCCCCGCGCCCGTCTGTCCCCGCGCCTGTCTCTGTCCCCGCGCCTGTCTCTGTCCCCGTGCCTGTCTCTGTCCCCGCGCCCGTCTGTCCCCGCGCCTGTCTCTGTCCCCACGCCCGTCTGTTCCCGCGCCTGTCTCTGTCCCCGTGCCTGTCTCTGTCCCCGCGCCCGTCTGTCCCCGCACCCGTCTGTCCCCGCGCCCGTCTGTCCCCGCGCCCGTCTGTCCCCGCGCCTGTCTCTGTCCCCGCGCCCGTCTGTCCCCGCGCCCGTCTATCCCCGCGCCCGTCTGTCCCCGTGCCCGTCTGTCCCCGCGCCTGTCTCTGTCCCCGTGCCTGTCTCTGTCCCCGCGCCCGTCTGTCCCCGCGCCCGTCTGTCCCCGCGCCCGTCTGTCCCCGCGCCTGTCTCTGTCCCCGCGCCCGTCTGTCCCCGCGCCTGTCTGTCCCCGCGCCTGTCTGTCCCCGCGCCCGTCTGTCCCCGCGCCCGTCTGTCCCCGCGCCTGTCTGTCCCCGCGCCCGTCTGTCCCCGCGCCTGTCTGTCCCCGCGCCTGTCTGTCCCCGCGCCTGTCTCTGTCCCCGCGCCCGTCTGTCCCCGTGCCCGTCTGTCCCCGCGCCTGTCTCTGTCCCCGCGCCCGTCTGTCCCCGCGCCTGTCTCTGTCCCCGCGCCCGTCTGTCCCCGTGCCCGTCTGTCCCCGCGCCTGTCTCTGTCCCCGCGCCCGTCTGTCCCCGCGCCTGTCTCTGTCCCCGCGCCCGTCTGTCCCCGCGCCTGTCTCTGTCCCCGCGCCCGTCTGTCCCCGCGCCTGTCTCTGTCCCCGCGCCTGTCTGTCCCTGCGCCTGTCTCTGTCTCCGTGCCCGTCTGTCCCCGCGCCCGTCTGTCCCCGCGCCTGTCTCTGTCCCCGCGCCCGTCTGTCCCCGCGCCTGTCTCTGTCCCCGCGCCTGTCTCTGTCCCCGCGCCTGTCTGTCCCCGCGCCCATCTGTCCTCGCGTCTGTCTGTCCCCGCGCCTGTCTCCGTCCCCACACCTGTCTGTCCCCACGCCTGTCTCTGTCCCCACACCTGTCTGTCCCTGTGCCCGTCTGTCCCCGCACCTGTCTCTGTCCCCGTGCCCATCTATCCTCGCGTTTGTCTGTCCCTGCGCCTGTCTCTGTCTCCGTGCCCGTCTGTCCTCGCGTCTGTCTGTCCCCGTGCTTGTCTCTGTCCCCAACCTGTCTCTGTCCCCACGCCTGTCTCTGTTCCCGTGCCTGTCTGTCCCCACGCCTGTCTCTGTCCCCACGCCTGTCTCTGTTCCCGTGCCTGTCTGTCCCCACGCCTGTCTCTGTCCCCGCGCCCGTCTGTCCTCGTGTCTGTCCCCGCGCCTGTCTCTGTCCCCGCGCCCGTCTGTCCTCGTGTCTGTCCCCGTGCCTGTCTCTGTCCCCAACCTGTCTCTGTCCCCACACCTGTCTCTGTCCCTGTGCCTGTCTGTCCCCGCGCCTGTCTCTGTCCCCGCGCCTGTCTCTGTCCCCACACCTGTCTCTGTCCCTGTGCCTGTCTGTCCCCGCGCCTGTCTCTGTCCCCGTGCCTGTCTCTGTCCCCACACCTGTCTCTGTCCCTGTGCCCGTCTGTCCCCGCGCCTGTCTCTGTCCCCGCGCCTGTCTCTGTCCCCGCGCCCATCTGTCCTCGCGTCTGTCTGTCCCCGCGCCTGTCTCCGTCCCCACACCTGTCTGTCCCCACGCCTGTCTCTGTCCCCACACCTGTCTGTCCCTGTGCCCGTCTGTCCCCGCACCTGTCTCTGTCCCCGTGCCCATCTATCCTCGCGTTTGTCTGTCCCCGCGCCTGTCTCTGTCCCCGCGCCTGTCTGTCCCCGCGCCTGTCTCTGTCCCCGCGCCTGTCTCTGTCCCCGCGCCCGTCTGTCCCCGTGCCCGTCTGTCCCCGCGCCTGTCTCTGTCCCCGCACCTGTCTGACTCCGTGCTCTGTTCTCGTGGTAGTGGCCACCCTAGCGGGAAGCGGCTTCTCTGGGGTCTGGATGGCTTCTCTTCCGTGAGCGGCGGTGTCTGGAGAAATGACTGTTGTGGGCCTTTGCTTTCACCTGCTGGTTCACTTCCCGAATTCCTGTGCCAGCTGAAGCTGGGGGCCGAGAACTCAGACTGGGTCTCCCACGTGGGTGACGGGGACACAGACACTTGCACCATCCCCCTCCCCTGCCACCCACCATCTTCTGGTGTGAGGTGAATTCTGGACGAGAGCCGTGGAGGCCAGGACAGCCCTGCGCTGCCCGAGACGACGGCACAGGTGAAGGGCAGTGGTCAGTCCTGCCTGGGGGCCCTGTGTGCCCAGGGACAGCCTGGACACCCTGGCAGGGCTGGGCTGGGGCCCTGACCGGCCCAGGTCTCCCCTTGGCGCTGCTGTCTTCCTGGGGCAGCGGCGGGCCCGGGGCCGTCAGCGCTGGAAGGTATGGGGGCCCAGGGGCCGTGAGGCTCGGTGGGTTCGTTCCTCGCACTGGGAGCTGCTCCTGCTGTCTGGTAAGCCAAGCCCCGCTCACTCACGGACTTCGGCTGCGAGCCTTCACACCTCACTGTTCTTAGCATTGAGGGAGGTTTACCCGGCAAAGGCAGAGTCCACAGCTCTCAGAGAGCGGACAGTGAGGGCTGAAGGGGAGGGCAGTTCAGGGCCCTCTGCTCGGAGCCAGGACAGCTGAGACTGACCCTGCCTGGGGTCAGGGAGGGGTAGCACCCAGGACCACGGTGGGGGTTGGCAGGGAGCTGAGGGTGCCGGGATCACCGGGCCGGCTGGGAAGGGAACCAGATCTCAGTCCCAGCTGAGAAGAGAGGAGGCCACCAACATCTCAACAAAGCAGGTCCTGGGCGCTGCCCCGCCCGTGTCCGTGAGAGCCAGGCCCTCACCCTGCCGCTCCAGCGCAGCTCCGGCTCCAGGACACAGAAACGCTGGGTGACAGGTTAGGGGCTGCGAGGGAGCCGCCCCACGGGGAGGCTCCACTCCAGCTCAGACCCTGGCTGGGGAGAAGTGGGTAGTGCAGAGGCCAGGCCGGCAGTGGCAGCTCCCTGGAGAAGCACCTGCTCCCACGTGTGGACGCAGTGTGGACAGGTGTGGGTGGGCTCAAGTGTAACGAGTGTTGGTGTGTACTGTTGGCTGTGGACGGGTGTGGGCAGGCAGGGGTGTGGGTGGGTGTGGACAGGTGTGTGCAGGTGGGGTGTGGGCAGGTGTGGGTGGGCTCAAGTGTTGGTGTGTACCATTGGCTGTGGACAGGTGTGGGTGGGTGTGGACAGGTGTGGGAGGGCAGGGGTGTGGACAGGCCGGGGTGTGGATGGGTGTGTGCAGGTAGGGGTGTGGTGGGTGGGGGCGGGCAGGAGTGTGGATGTGAGTGTGTGCAGGTAGGGGTGTGGGTGGGTGCGGGCAAGCAGGGGTGTGGACCAGAGGGGATGTAGACGGCTGTGGGCGGGCAAGAGTGTGTGTGGGTGTGTGCAGGCAAGGGTGTGGTGGGTGTGGGTGTGGGTACCTGGAGTTGGGTGTGGACGTCCATCTGTAGCTGCTGGCTGGTTTCTCAGGCCCCCGCTGCCGCCTTGGGCTCCCACTTGGAACTGGCCTCTCTCTGGACACCCTGTCTGTCCCTGGGCAGAGCAGACCGTGCGTCTGGGGCTGGACCCGCAGGACTTCTGCCAGGCTGCTGCCGACGGCTGTCGAGGGGCAGCAAGCCCACGGTCTCATGTGTGGCCCTGGCGCCTGTCTCTCTAGGGTGGGGGGATTGGGGTTGGGGCTGCCTCTAGCGGGTGTCCCTGGGGTCGGCCATGTTGGGATGCTGGCACCCTCCCCATGGGTGCTGCTCGTCTGTGCAGGGCTCCATTTCCGTGCCCATGGGAGGTGGGCAGAGAAGAGGGAGACGGCAGGGAGGACCCCCAGAGCTCCCAGTGCCTACCAGGCGCCCGGGTTGGGAGGGCAGCACCAGGGGCCTGGAGCCCTTGTTTTTCTCAGGAGTTCGCAGTCTGGGTCAGTTTTTTGTTGTTTGTTTGTTTGTTTGTTTGTTTACAGGCAGAGTGGACAGAGACAGAGAGAAAGGTCTTCCTTTGCCGTTGGTTCACCCTCCAATGGCCGCCGTGGCCGGCGCACCGCGCTGATCCGAAGCCAGGAGCCAGGTGCTTCTCCTGGTCTCCCATGGGGTGCAGGGCCCAAGCACTCGGGCCATCCTCCACTGCCTTCCTGGGCCACAGCAGAGAGCTGGCCTGGAAGAGGGGCAACCGGGACAGAATCCGGCGCCCCGACCGGGACTAGAACCTGGGGTGCCGGCACCGCAGGCGGAGGATTAGCCTGTTGAGCCGCGGCGCCGGACCCCGGGTCAGTCTTCAGAGCTCCTGCCCCCACCCCCTTGGGTGGCCGAGTCCCCTTCCTTGGGGACCGGGGCGGCCCCCTTGGCCCTCAGGTGCAGGTCCTTGTCTCTGACACACGGATGCGCACACGCATGAGACGCGGGAACAGCGGGAGCCCGCGCTGAAGTGGGGGTGCAGCGTGGATGACGCCTGGTGGGGGGGCGGGTCCTCATGTGAGGGCAGGCTCTGGGGAGGGGACACGGCCACGCGGGGCTGGGGGTGCGGGTCTTCGGTAGGGGTGGGTCCTCATGTGGAGGCAGGCCCTGGCATGTAGGGAGGGTCTTCATGTGGGGGTGGGTCCTGGCGTGGAGGTGGGTCCTGGCATGTGGGGAGGGTCTTCATGTGGGGGCGGGTCCTGGCATGTGGGGAGGGTCTTCATGTGGGGGCGGGTCCTGGCATGTGGGGGCGGGTCCTGGCATATGGGGTGGGTCCTGGCGTGGGGCGGGCCCTGGGCAGGCTCTGCTGTGAGCCGAGACGACAGGGCGCAGGTCACCCCCGTGGTCTGGAGGCACAGATGCCGGGGCTTTGGGCACAGTGTCCGGGAGCTTGGTGACTGCCCGTTTTCTGGCCTTTTGAGGCAGTCTGAGGGGTCATGGCATCAGGTGCGTGATGGCAGTGGGAGTGACAGCCCAGGCGATGCGGTGTTCCCGGCCTCGTGGCTACCGTGGTGATTCCTGGCTGGCAGCCCGGGGGAAGGCGGCCCGGTTCCCGTCTCTGACCCCTGCCCGTGTCCTTGCCTGGGGCAGCAGCGCCCCCCCCCCTTGTCTCAGGTGAGGGTGCGCAGGGCCCTCTGCACACAGGCTCACTGCCAGGGCCTTTCCCATGCTGGCTGCATCTCCCACCCTCAGGCTCCACCCCCGCCCCCACCCCCCTATAAAAAGCGCTGTCCTGGGCTCACCCAGCTCTGCCCTTGCCCCTGCGACGGCTGCCACCCCCGACTTGTCCTCCACAGCTCCTGAGCCCCTGCCGTGCCTGGGCTGCTGCGCTTGTGAGTCACCTGGGGGCCACGTCCACGCAGAGTCCCCTGGGGTGCACCTGTGTGCCCCGGTGCCCCATCAGGCCGTTCACCTTTGCTTCCCAGACTGTTGGGTTCTGGGGTGACCCTGCCGGGTTCCTGGGCCCCGCCCACGGCACCTGCTGTCCTGGTGGAGCCCTTGTTTGCAGGTGGCAGCTCCCTGTGGCGGGCATGTGGTGGCCAGGGCAGTGGACCACGCCTTGTGCTGTCTTCTGCGTCCAGGACAGAGTCCACTGCTCTCCACCCCTGTCTGTAGGAGGCAGTGACCAGGGCCCTGGGGATGAAGGGGCAGTGACAGACCGTGGGAGGAGGCCCGTGGAACCATGAGGGCCCAGCCTTCCTCACGGTCACCTGCTCAGGAAAGGAGGAAGACGATGGCCTGGGAGTTGTCTGCCCGTGGCCCCTGTGGGTCCCGACCCCGGCCCAGCTGCACCCTCCCAGCCCAGAACCTCACTCACCCAGACACAGCCAACCTGGCACTGGACGACCGTGGGAGGCAGAGCTGAGGACTTCAGGCCTGGACCCCTGGGGCCAGCTTGGCCCCCAGCCCAGGCAGCTGCTCGCTGCTTCTGTCCCCTGGAGCTGGGAGCTGGGCTGGTGGGGCCGCTGTGTCCTCCTCAGCCCCTCCAGGGACAGGGCTGCGGCTCTGAAGCCACTGACCCCTCCCAGCGTCCCCTCTGTTCCCGCGATGACCTGTGGGGAATGAGGGTCAGGCTTGCAGCCGAGCAGCAGGACAGACAGCTGCCTGGACTCGCCGTGCACTGGACCCTCCACGCCCCGGACGCTGCCGGTGACAGCAGGGCCCGAGCTCAGGGAGAGGCCAGGCAGACCGGGCCGACAGAGGATCTGGGAGGCACAGCAGGTCCCCTCTTCTCCGGGGCACGGTCCCTGGTGACGGACAGGCAGGACGGCGCGCAAGGGGCTGCAGGGCTATGTACTGCCCCGTGGGTGCAGCTGAGTTTCTCAAAGTTGGGAGAGGCTCTTCGCTTCACTCTGGGAAATGTGAACATGAAGTGTGCTGCTTTTTACCCGGGTGATCAGCCAGAGCGTCCTCCACGCGGGGTGGACCGGGGCAGTCAGCGCTGCAGCCCAGCCCCTGGGGGGTGACTCGGCGCCCCCCACTCCTGCCCTTGAGCCTCTGGTTGCTCTGATGGGGGAGGGGTGCCGATGTGGCCTGGGGCTGCTGGCTGGGGTCCCTCGGTTCTGCACCATCACAGCAGAACTTGGGGGTCCAAGGTGAGTGGTAGAGAACCCCGCAGCTGCCGCTGCCACAGAAATCTCCTCTTTAAATTTTTTTAGGGGCCAACGCTGTGGCACAGCAGGTTAACGCCCTGGCCTAAAGCGCCAGCATCCCATATGGGCGCTGGTTTGAGACCTGGTTGTTCCATTTCCGATCCAGCTGTCTGCTATGGCCTGGGAAAGCAGTGGAAGGTGGCCCAAGTGCTTGGGCCCCTGCACCCAAGTGGGAGACCTGGATGAGCTCCTGGCTCCTGGCTTTGGATCGGTGCAGTTCCAGCCATTATGGCCATCTGCGGAGTGAACCAGCAGGTAGAAGGCCTCTCTCTCTCTCTCTGCTTCTCCTCTCTCTTTGTAATTCTGACTTTCAAATAAATATATAAATCTTAAAAAATAAATTAAAAGAAATGTATTGAAAGAGCAGCACAGAGAGAGAGAGATGGACCTTCGATCCGCTGGCTCACTCCCCAAATGCCTGCAGCAGCCGGGGCTGGGCCAGGCTGCAGCCAGGAGCCTGGCGCTCCATCCACATCTCCCACCGGGGTGGCAGGGACACAGTATTTGGGCCACCATCTGCTGCCTCCTGGGGCGCACGTGAGCAGGGAGCTGAGTGCCCTGGTGTGGGATGTGGTGTCCCAAGCATGGCTGAACCCCCTGTGCTACACCCCCGCCCCCATGCTCCCCGTTTAGGTGGTCCCCCTTGTTCCCTCCCCTTGACCCACCGAGGCGTCCACTGCCACGGACCTGACAGCACTGCCACAGCCTGTGTGTGGCCCCTGGGGGGGGTCTGTTGGAGCCTGTGTGTGGCCCCTGGGGGGGTGTCGGAGCCTGTGTGTGGCCCCTGGGGGGGTAGTCGGAGCCTGTGTGTGGCCCCTGGGGGGGTAGTCGGAGCCTGTGTGTGGCCCCTGGGGGGGTAGTCGGAGCCTGTGTGTGGCCCCTGGGGGGGTAGTCGGAGCCTGTGTGTGGCCCCTGGGGTGGTAGTCGGAGCCTGTGTGTGGCCCCTGGGGGGGTAGTCGGAGCCTGTGTGTGGCCCCTGGGGGGGTAGTCGGAGCCTGTGTGTGGCCCCTGGGGGGGTCTGTCAGAGCCTGTGTGTGGCCCTTGGCGGGGTGTCGGAGCCTGTGTGTGGCCCCGGGGGGGGTCTGTCGGAGCCTGTGTGTGGCCCCGGGGGGGTCTGTCGGAGCCTGTGTGTGGCCCCTGGGGGGGTGTCGGAGCCTGTGTGTGGCCGCTGGGGGTCTGTCAGAGCCTGTGTGTGGCCCCTGGGGGGGTCTGTCTGAGCCTGTGTGTGGCCTTGGAGGGGGGGTCTGTCGGAGCCTGTGTGTGGCCCTGGGGGGGGGTCTGTCAGAGCCTGTGTGTGGCCCCTGGGGGGGTGTCGGAGCCTGTGTGTGGCCCTGGGGGGGTCTGTCAGAGCCTGTGTGTGGCCCCTGGGGGGGGGGGTGTCGGAGCCTGTGTGTAGCCCCTGGGGGGGTCTGTCGGAGCCTGTGTGTGGCCCCGGGGGGGGGGTCGGAGCCTCCAGCTGGTGCCACATTCCTGGGACCGGGAAGCTACTTTGTGCCCCGTTATCAGTGGGCGGTGCCACCTGTCTCCTGAGCTGTCGGAGGCGATAGACGTGGAGTTGCAGGGCGTGCCGGCAGGGGAGGTGCCCTCGTGCCCCCTGGAGCCCCCTCGTCCACTGCTCTACTCTGTGGGCATCCAGGGCACCCGTGGCCATGAGGCTGGGCACAGCGGAAGGACAGCCCCGCCCCCAAGTCACCCTTGTGAGTGGGCAGACCAGCTGAAGGCCACGTTGTGCCTCATGGAAGTGGCCACCACAGAGGGGCCAGGACACAGGCCTGGGAGACTCGGGAGCCCTCAGAGGGAGAGGCCCTGGGGGTGCCCCAGGTCCCCGTGAGTCGTGCGCTGAGCTGTTCAGGCATCACGTCGGTGAAATGCTGGTGTGACCTACTTCTGTTAGCGTTAAGTGGGACGTCGCTTGTCCCCGTCGGCCTAGCCAGGTCACCTGCGAGGGACAGGTCTGGACCTGGCGTGAGAGCCTCGGTGTTCTCACCTTCCAGGAGAGCGGACGGCGGCCAGGCTGGCGGGCGTCTGCCCAGCCCTCACCCCCGAGTGCCCACGGGCTGACCTTCCCTGTGAGTCAGCCCGCAGTGTGCCGCGTGGGAGATACCCACGTGCCGACGTGCGGCCAGCCCGTCCGCGGCACTGGGAGCTGGAAGCAAGCAGGTGCTTATTGCAAAGCAGGGAGCAAGGGGCTGAGGCCACCACTGTGTCCCAGCTCCCCCGAGGGGTCGAGAGGTCGAGGGTCGAGGTGAAGGCTCCTGGGGACAGAAGTGGGGGTCGGAAGGCGTGTCGTCTGTTCGGCTCGTGGGCGGGCCCCTGGCTGGTGCGCTGTGCCCGTGGCCCTCTGATTGGCTGGTGATGCTGTCCCTTAGGGAATTTTGATGATGGGAGAGGGGGTGCAGGCGCAGGTGGCTGCTGCTTGCCCAGATCTCGACTGGACATCAAGATGTTGCCAGCAGGGCGAGGAACAACCTCCTGTCTGGTTCTGGATCCCCGAGGGGATGGCTGCCCTGGTCCTGCAGGCTGGAGGCTGAGACCAGGACCCGCCGGTGGCCGCGGTGCCAGGGCTTGGTTCCATGGTGAGGGGCTTTGTATGCCTTGGGGCTGAGCCTGTAGGGAGCTGTCCACGGCCTCACGCGGTCCCTGCGTCTCCGTGGGAACCGTTCCCGGGGTTGGTTTCCGTCAGTTTGTATAGAGAAATGTGATTGTCTCACATTGAGCTCGGCGGCCTCGGGCGCCCACCTGCTGACCCTGTCACTGTAGACTCTGCGTTCCCCGAAATCCTCGGCGCTGCCTGGCAGTTGCCGCCTTCCCCTGGCTGTCGTCTTGTTTCCCAGACACTGTTAGTTTTCCAAAATCGCGTGGCATAAAAGTGGTGAGGCCGCGTCCCGTGTGCCTGCGTTAGGGGACGTTCCGGATTTTGTGCGCTTTCCCCTTGCAAATCCGTCACCAAATTAAGGGGCCTGCTCTGCTCCCGTTCGGAAGTGTTCGCCGTGCGTGGTGTTGGAGGTCACCGGGTGCCGCTCGTCCTGTGTCTGGGAAGACGGGCACGCGGATCTGGACCGGCTCTGCCTGACTGGCACGGGCTTCAATCTGCTGGTCTGCTGTCTGATACCTTTGCAGCCGTTGGCTGGCGAGGTTGCCTGGCTCTGCTGTGCTGTAATGGATGCTGTTGAGAGGCACTGGCCTGGGAGCAGCAACCGAACTTGTTTCTCGTAAACGGGAAGGTGCCGTGTAAGGTGGATGCCTTTGACTTGTAAAGATTAATTTATCTACTTGGGGGGGGGGGGTCCTCCATCCACTGGTTCACACCCCAAATGGCCGCAACAGCTGGAGCTGGGCCAGGCTGAAGCCAGGGGCCGGGAGCTTCTGCCAGGTCTCCCACACAGCTGCAGGGGCCCAAGCATCTTCCGGTGCTTTATCAGGAAGCTGGATAGGAAGTGGAGCCGGGACTCGGGTGTGGGATGCCAGCACCGCAGGTTAGTAGCTTGTTTACTTGTGAGCGTCTCCCTTACGCATGGTTCCCGTGAAATAGCATCAGACTCCGCGCTCTCACCTTTATCAAGTTGTGTCTTCGAGGATTTTTAAAATCTCAGTTGTTACATTTGCATACTTCAAAATAGAAGTAATTGAACACGTAAAAAAGACAGGAGCAGGAATCAATGAAGTAAGCAAAAATAATTAGCAAAGCCGAAAGAGTTGGTTATTTGAAAAGATAAATGTGATCAATGTCTAGCAAGACTGGTACAGAGAAGGGGAGGAGGAAGCCAGAAATTACCAAGAGCAGAGTGAGGCCACACGCTGAGCAGGACCTGGGGCAGCAGACTGGGCTCCGTGCGCAGGCGCAGCCAGGTTCCAGACGGGTGCCGTGGCTCCCACACCTGTCAGAGACCCAGATGAGCTCTTGGCTCCGGGCTTCAGCCTGGCCCAGCCCTGGTCCTTGTGGCCGTTTGGGGAGTGACCCAGTGGATGAAGATCTGCCTGTCTCTGCTGGGCCAGGCCGGAACCCGGAGCCTGGAGCCTGGAGCCCAGTCCAGCTCTCATGTGGGTGCTGGGGCCCAGGCACCTGGGCCATCATCTGCGCCTGCCCCGGGCACAGTAGCAGGGAACTGGATCAGAAGTGGAGCAGCTAGGACTTGAACCAGTGCCGGCAGGGATGTGGGGATCCTAGATGGTGGCTTAGCCCCTTGTGCCACGATGTCGGCAGGGCTCCCATCTCAGTAGCCTGGTCCTTTGTGTTCTTTGGGTCTGGTTAGCTGTTCTGCCCGTTGTTCGTGGAGATGGATGTGAAACCCTCGACTTCTCCAGTGTGCACGAGGTGTTGTTCCCTGTCGGCAGTTGCCGGGCCGCGTCCTGCGGTGCCGTGGTCGTGGGCCGAGTGGCGTCCTCTGTGATCTCGGCAGGTGCCTTTTTTACATTTCGGTTGTGATGCTCAGAGGACACACTCCATATGCTCCGCCTTCTTTTTACTTTTTCAATTATTTATTCCTTTTATTTATTTGAAAGGCAGAGAGTGAGACAGAGACAGACGGATCTCCCCTCCGGGGGTTCACTCTTCAGGTGCCCACGGCAGCCGGATCCGGGGATCCGAAACTCGTTCCTGCCTCCCACGTGGGTGGCAGGGACCTCGCCTGCTGCCCCCAGGGTGCACATGAGCAAGAAGCTGGGATCCAGAGCGGGGGCAGCTCACGAACCCAGGTCAGGCACCACCGCGCGGGCGTCTGAGCCACTCCAGACGCCCGCCCTGCTGGGCTCCTTCGCAGTCTGTGAGCCTGCGCTCTCCGGCTGTGTCACTGCCCGCCAGGTGCCCAGTGCACACTGTCGGGCACGGGGTTCTGACGGGGCGTGGCTGAGTCTTGCATGGATCTTTTCTGTCTGTTTCTTTTGGGTCTGCCCCGGCATCAGTTCCTGAGTGAGATGTGTCAACTGTCTGCAACCTGGAGGATTTGTGGATTTCTCCTTGGATTGTTGAGGTTTTCCTTGCGTGTTCTGTGTTGGGTGAACGGCTTGGTGTTGCTGCCTCTTGATGGGACGCCTTTGTGTGGCTCTGTGGAGTGAGAAGCGTCACAGGTGCTTCTAGATGTAGGACGAGGTCACCTCCTGGCCTCCGACTGCACCTGACGGCCTCACACCCTGGCTGGGCAGTGCAGCCATCACTGCCCAGGCCCAGGATTGCAAGAGGGGAGTGGACCTCACGCTGCTGCCTGGGGGAAAGATTGGATTCAGATGATTTCCACTGAGTACGTTTTGTTTCTCACCATCCTGAGGTCAGAAAGTTGCAAAGTCCAACCACTGCCATGTAGGGGGCGCTGTGCCATCCTGTCCTCTCCCTCCTGTGGGTGCAGGTGCAGGTGCACTGTGTGTGTGTGCAGTGGGGCTGTGCCATCCTGTCCTCTCCCTCCTGTGGGTGCAGGTGCAGGTGCACTGTGTGTGTGTGTGCAGTGGGGGCTGTGCCGTCCTGTGGGTACAGGTGCACTGTGTGTGTGTGCAGTGGGGCTGTGCCGTCCTGTGGGTACAGGTGCACTGTGTGTGTGTGCAGTGGGGCTGTGCCGTCCTGTGGGTGCAGGTGCACTGTGTGTGTGTGCAGTGGGGCTGTGCCGTCCTGTGGGTGCAGGTGCACTGTGTGTGTGTGCAGTGGGGCTGTGCCGTCCTGTGGGTGCAGGTGCACTGTGTGTGTGTGCAGTGGGGCTGTGCCGTCCTGTGGGTGCAGGTGCACTGTGTGTGTGTGCAGTGGGGCTGTGCCGTCCTGTGGGTGCAGGTGCACTGTGTGTGTGTGCAGTGGGGCTGTGCCGTCACGTGGTGCGGGTACAGGTGCACTGTGGGTGTGCAGTGGGGGGATTCAGCATTCCTGTGGCCTTTTCCTCTCAGTCCCCCCTAGCCTCTGTGGGGTGGGCTCCAGGACCCCCGTCAGATACTGGAGCCCACTGGTGCAGCAGCTCCTCGTGCAGAGGGCCGCCCTGTGTAGCCTGTGCATGCCCATGCAGACCGTAATTATTTCTAGTGAAGACTAGCGCGCTGTGAGTGTTACAGGCAGCTGATGCCTGTGTTTCTGGGCGATGATGACAATGACAAAGTCTGGACTTCAGCACAGCCACTGATTCAGGCTGGATTCCACAGCACAGGGGAGCAGCCGTGCGGCTTCTGTTCGGAAGGTTTTTCTCTGAAGCCGGTAGATTCCCTGGCTGCAGATCTGTGCATCCCAAAGCCCCAGTGTGCTGTGCGCGTCTTGGGCCGTGCTCTCGACACGGCAGAAGTCCGTGCTCTCCAGCCAGGGCAGAGCCGTCCGTCGGTTCTCGTGGGAGCCGGCCGCCGCGCCACACTTGGACTCCGTGTCACGTTTCCCTAACCTGTCCTTGCTCTTCTCCTGTTCCTTTCGGGTTAATCAAGTGTTTCTGTCACATGTCCTCTCTCTCAAGAGCTGTAAGAAACTCCTTGAACAGCTCCCTTGGAAGCTGAGGGCGCAGCCCTGCCTCCGCCCAGGCTGCTCTTCCTTCAGCCTGGGGAGCTGGCGTGGCCGGCGTGGGGCGGAGCTGCAGGCCCTGCCTTGGCAGCCGCCGAGTTCTCACGTTTGCTCCCCCTCTTCTCCCCCTTGGGTCCCTGCTGGGGGACTCCATCCCCCACCCAGGTCCCTGTCACTGCCCCAGCACCTGGGACAGCACCAGCGGCCGGAGTGGCCCCGGGTGGCGGGAATAACCCAGATCCCGTTCACTGAGCCTCCCGGGAGCCCCGAGCCAGCGCTGGGCGTCAGGTGTGCCCAGGGTTGAAGGGGCAGGCCAGCAGGCTGAGCCAGGCAAATGGGGTGACCCTCCTGAGCCCCCGACGGCAGTGGCTAGAGGTCGCGGGGATGGTGCACGTTGCCTGGGAGCCTCCGGTGGGACGTGTGGCCAGTTGAGAGCCGAGCCCTGCCCTGCGGTCAGCCGCTGCAACCCTGGCCCGTTCCCCGGGGGTGGCCGCCTGAGAGTGCCCCACGCCGCCACACCCAGGCGCCGGTTCCTCACCGTGGGTTTTGTGTCAGGTATGCTCAGTGTGAGCTGGAGCGAGCTGTCCTCGTGGGAGACCCCGCCCTCCCGGGGCCTAGAGTCTGGTGGAAATCAGTGGTGGGAGGGGGGGAACCCAGCTGAGAGGCAGCGGCTGCCCCTCTGTGGGCGCCCAGGGCCTGAGAGCCCCCCGCCCCCGTCCTCTGACTGCCGGAGGAGGTCAGGTGTCCCAGGGACTGGCCCTGTGGGCTGACCCGTGTGGGCCCCATGGGGCTCCACGGCCGACCTGCGCCCTTTGCATGGCCCGGTGCTGGGCCGGTGTTGTGCCAGGGTCGTGCCCTGCTGCAGGGGACCTGGCGGCCCCGCCCCATGCTTGCTCCTGGATCTGGGGCTGCCATGGTTTGTTCACAGCCTGTTGCAGAGCTGAGTTTTAGAAAATGTGTTTTATTCGCTTGTCAGAGTGCTCAAGACGCCACATCGCCATGGAAACCAGCTCGTTAGCATGCCTGCGCCCAGCCTAATTATCGAAATTCAAAGGCAAGCAGAGAGCTCCTGGGGGTTGTGGGAGTTAGGGGAGAAAAGGAGAAGCAGCCCACGCCCTCCTGATGGCAGCGCCTGGCTGTCAGGCTGAACCCAGCTCCTCCCCGCGGACCCAGCTACTCCTCCCTGACCCAGCTCCTCCCCGCGGACCCAGCTACTCCTCCCTGACCCAGCTCCTCCCCGCTGACCCAGCTACGCCCCGCTGACCCAGCCTCCCCCTCCTCCTCCCTGACCCAGCCTCCCCCTCCTCCCTGACCCAGCCCTGCGCGTGCCCCAGCCAGTGTGAGGCCCTGTCTGCCCAGCGGCCAGCACGCAGTGTCTGACCCGCAGGGGAAGCCGAGCTTCTCCACGTCTCCTGCCTGGAGAGGAGCCAGGTGACCACGCAGATGGCTCTGTCTCTGCCGCCCAGGAACAGGCCGTCATCCCCCCAATCTGGGTCCCCTCGGCCTGCAGGGTGGGGCAGTGCTCGGTGTGCACCCCTCCCGTCCTCGCGGCCCAGGCCCAGGGAGCCATGGGGCTCTGCCTGCAGAGTGCCGGGGGAGCCGTGGGGCTCTGCCTGCAGAGTGCCGGGGGAGCCGTGGGGCTCTGTGCCTGCAGAGTGCCGGGGGAGCCGTGGGGCTCTGCCTGCAGAGTGCTGGGGGAGCCGTGGGGCTCTGCCTGCAGAGTGCCGGGGGAGCCGTGGGGCTCTGTGCCTGCAGAGTGCCGGGGGAGCCGTGGGGCTCTGTGCCTGCAGAGTGCCGGGGGAGCCGTAGAATCTTGGTGGCAGCATGGTGGGGTGTGGACTTTTCAAGAGGGTGCTCGGGTCAGACGCGGGCGGAGGAGGCCATGGCCAGGCCCAGGCCCAGTGTGAAGGCACCAGGAGGGTCCGACGGGGGTGGGGGACGTTGTGTCAGTGCCCGGCCAGCCCTCCCCGGGACGCACGGTCAGCAGCAGCAAGGCCAAGCACCTGGCTTCAGTCGCGACGTCACGGCCGGTGTGAGTGGCAGCTGACGGCAGCAGTGTGGAGCCCTGTGTTCCCTTTCCTGTTTTAGCACAAACCTAAAACCTAAAGCTGCTGTGAGAGTCGGTTATCAAAGAAGAGAGCTGGGAGCTGGGCATTTGACCCGAGACACCCGCCGCCCCCATAGGAGGGCCTGGGCTGGGCTCCCGGCTCCCTGCTGACGCACCTGGGTCCCTGGGTTAAGTCCCAGCCTCCCGGCTTCAGCCTGGCCCAGCCCCAGCTGCTGCGGGCACCTGGGAGCGACCCCATACATGAGCCCCGTCTGTCTCTTTGCCTTTCAAATGAAATGAAAATAAATTAACCAAAGAAACGAAGCATCGCGACAAGAGAGGCCTTCGCCGCCATCGAAGCAGGGCTGGGACCTGACCCAGGCCAGAGGCCCCACGTCCTGACCGCCAGGCCTGACGTGACGCGCCGCTTATTGTCTTGCTGGTTAGCTCCCTAATGGGGCCACTGGCTTATGGGACCCCAGGACTTGCCTGTGGACGTCGGGAGGCCCCTGAGCTGCCCGTGGCTGGACGCAGGCCACATGGCGGACAGTGCTCCCTCAGACACCACATGTCTGTCTGTCCGTCTTCTCCTCTGTGGGCTGCGGGATCTTCAAATGTTCTAGAATGCTCCCTGGGCCCATTTGGTGTCGGGGCACATAAGCTGGGGGACACGACTGAGCCACTGTTCCCCTCCACAGAGGAGCCAGGTTCCCCAGGGCGCCCCTCCTCGGCAGCCTGGGGCTGCGGGCATGGCCTTGTGCTGTCCCCCGGGCATCCGTCTGTCCTCTGGGAGGTGCCTTGTTCTCGCCGTTCCACTCGAGGTTGACGGATGTCCAGCAGGGTCCTGAGCCACTGGGCCTTTCTCGGCCATGTGTGGGTGTCTCCTGCTGGCGGGTGCTCAGGTCTCCCCGGCCCCCTTCCCAGCTCGTGCTGTTTGTGTTTGCGTGGTTAGTACCCCGCCCTTCCCGCTGCGCTCTGGCCACTTCTGTCTGAGTGCCGGTTTTCTGAAGGGACTTGTGTTCAGGGTGCGGCCCCCGGTTGCAAGTTCCTGACTTCGGGTGCAGGGGGCGCCGATCTGTGGCGTCAGGACCCCGCCCCACGGCCTCGCTGAGCTTCGTTCCCAGGCCCCTTCCCCAGATGCAGCCCTGGGGCCGGGCGCGGGGACCCCGCTGGCCCGCTGGCTCCGCTGTGACCAACTTGAAGGACACCAGGCAGGTGCATTTCGTTTTATTTTTTAGTTGTTTATTGTTTCTATTTGTTTGAAAGAGAGCCCGACAGAGAAAGAACGAGACACAGAATGGTTCACTTCCCAAGTGGCCACCAACAGCGGGGGCTGGGCCAGGCAAGAGCCGGGAGCCAGGAGCTCCATGCAGGCTCCCATGGGGGTGGCAGGGACCCAGGATCTTGAACCACCACCCGCTGCCTCCTGGGGTGCGTTGGCAGGAAGCTGGGTTGGAGGCAGGGTCGGGATTCAGACCCCGCACTCCTGACGGGGTGTGGGCTCCCCAGGCGGCTGTCAGTCAGTGGCACCACAGCACCCGTCCCCGGGGGGCGGATTTCAGGCTTCGTCGTGGCACTGGGTCCCGGTGTGGCCCCCCGGGGCTGCGTTGCTCTCTGTCCCAGTCCCTCCGTGCCCTTCACCCTTTCTCGGGGATGGGGGTGTTGGGGGTGTTGTGAAGGACACTGAGGGACAGTCAGGACCACAGCCGTGGAGGCGGGGACCCGCTGGGCTGAGCCATGTGGGGCTCACAGGTGCCCTCAGAGCCGGGGGGGCATTCGGACCAGGGGTGCTGCTGCTCCTGTTGCTGGGGCGAGGGGGCTGCCCCCCCACTGCAGCCGGGGTGGCCTGTCCGTGGTAGGAAGCCTTGGGGACCCTGGTGATGCCCAGGGCCGCGGCAGCCGGTGCCAGCAGGGCTGGGTGCCCAGGAGAGGAGCAGGCTCTGCAGCCGCCCTGCCTGACGGCCGCAGGTTCCAAGTGCTGGTGATTCGCTTGCTATAAAGACATTCCGTGAGAGTTTCCATTCCAGTGTGTTCCCGGCACCTCCACCGGGCTCATGAAAGTCTCCTTTTATGAAAGCACAAAGCGCGCCATTGTGCACCGCGCTTCCGAAGGTTTGGTGTTGCCTGGGTCCGTGTCAGCGCCGTGGGGCCGCCGGGTGCGCCCACGGTTCCAGCCCGGGTTCCGCTCGGGTGGTTTCGGGGAGCCCGTGCTGCTGACCACGAGTGTGACCATGGGTGCTCCGAGGGCCTGGTCCTCCTGCCCCGAGATCTGCCAGGGCCGCGGGAGCCCTGGCCTGGAGCCCTGAGGCCTGGCGCCTCCCGGCCCCGGGTGAGTTGTGGCGATGCGGCCAGTGGCTTCAGGCTGGCCAAGGGCCCCGGGCCAGGCTCCCTGCTCCGACGCTTCAGTCCTCTGGGAGAAAGGGCCTGTTTGTCAGAGGGAAGGAGTGAGGGCAGAAGGGGGGGCCGCCGGCCTCGCGTGGGTGCCGTGCCTGCTCACCTGGTGCCGACCCGGCAGCCGTGGCTGCGACGACAAAATCGTGTGAGGAGGAGAGAGCCAGCCCTGCCTGGACGCTGTCACTTCAGCTCCCGCTTCCCTCGGCCCCAGGGGGGTGTGGCCTGTCCCCGCAGGGCCGCGCTGGGGCTGCGATGCTGTCTCCTTACCCCTTTCTCACTCCCTTCCCAGAATCCATCTACCGCCGCGGAGCCAGAAGATGGAGGAAGCTGTACCGTGCCAACGGCCATCTCTTCCAAGCCAAGCGCTTTAACAGGGTGAGTGCCCAGCCCGGGGCCCCGCCTCTGTGGGTTCCCCCCGCCCCCGGGGAAGGGGACAGCGCTGCCTGCCCAGGGCTGTGGGCTCCTTCCAGACACGCGGGAGCCCCCCAGGGCTTCCCCCGACCAGTGCCATGCGCATCCCGGCGTCCCCTGGCTGCCCGGGTGACATAATCCTCCACCTGGGCCCAGCCTGCTTGTGTGGGGGGCGGGACTAGGGTGCTCGACACGTGGCGCCCGCCAGCGTGTTCTTGGCTGCACATGGGGTCTCCCGTGAGCCCTGGAGGCGCCAGCCCCCGTCCTCCTCAGCCTCTGTCCTCCCACGGCTGCCCGCCCAGCGCATTCCCGAGGATGCACGCCTCCTCCCCTGGGCTCCTGGTGCCTTAGCCTGTGCTCTGGGAACGACGTGGTGGCTTGTGGTTCTGTGCCGCGGTGTGGAGCCAGCTGCCTTGGTGGCCCCCGGGCGTGGAGGGGGTACACGGAAGCGTGCGGGCCTGTCCCTGCAGCAGGACCCTGCGAGGGTCCCCATCAGCCCTCATGGGCCACGGAACTGCCCAGTGAGCCCCTGGCTCCTGTGCCACGCTGTGCCAACGTGGCCGCACCGGCAGCCCCTGCTCCGTGGGGGGTGGAGGCAGCTCCATCGCTGGTTCGAGTGCCAGCTGTCACCTCCTCATCAAGGTGCCACTCCCTCTGCCTCAGCCCCCCCTCCATGAAGTGAAGACGATGGAGCAGCCACGTGGGTGGGAGTTGTGGTACGAGAGCCGCGTCGGGCGGCGCTGCGCTTGGGCCACGGCTGCTGTCCCTGCCTCGTGCTCCCACACGTGCCTGTCACGCCGTCCCAAGTCATCACGGAGCCTCCTCTGGACCACGGGGCGGCCCTGAGTATGAGCCGTGTCCCGGGCCCTATCGTGGCGAGAACGTGGCTCGCACCACTCTCGCCCCCCCGGAGCTGATGTGGGAGGCCGGGCTCCTGTGTGAGGGGCGTGGGCAGAGCAGCACTCAGGAAGGTGAGTCGGTGCAGAGCAGAGCCCAGCAGACTGCCTGGAGGAGGTGTCTGGTCTTACTGCCTGGAGGTTAGCATAGTGGTGCTGGAGCAGGATGCGGGAGGCCCAGGAGGGCACCAGCAGAGCCTGGGGGTCCCGGAGGCCGAGGTGAGAGGCCTGGTGGTCAGGGGAGCGTGGCTGGAAGTGGCCATGGTGAGGGTCACAGTGCAGAAACTGCCCTCCCGGATCTGCCTGCCAGGGCCTGCACTGGTGTCCCTGGGCTACTGGGACAAAGCCCCCTGCCCAGGGCTCCTCCAAACGCCCCTCCTTCGCCTGCCCCAGTGTCTGCTGCTGCTTGGCCCTGGGCCTACTCCTGCCTTGTCCTCACCAGCAGTCAGTGTGTGTGTGTCCCTGGGCTCACCAGGATCGGTCACTGAACAGGGCCCACCTCGCCCGGTGTGTCTTCGCTTCAACCCTTGGCACCTGCAGGGACGTGAGAAGCCCACCCCTGGGTCCTGGGCAGACGTGTCCCCAGGGAGGGCACCATTCAGCCCCGTGCCTGCCATGGGGCCTCGGCACACGGTGGGCACTGCCAGGCACCAGTGTTCCTTCGTTGGACTCAGTGATGGTAGGAAGCTCGCCAGGAGAGAGCCGGGGGCCTCAGTAGAGACTCAGGGCCAGGGCCCTGTTCCCCAGAATTGAACAGGAGCCCACGAGCCAGGTGTGGATGGTGGGAGAGCCGCAGGTGTCACTGTGGGAGGCGGGCCGAGTGGGGCGGGGCTGACCAGACAGGACGATGCCGGCCACACCCGTCCCCTAGCGCACACGTGTGCTCAGAAGACAACCAGCCATTCTGGGACCTGCTGGCTTCTCCCTGTGAACCCAGGCGCCGGCCCTGCTCTGGCCTCGGTCAGATCTGACAGTGAGGTCATGGAGAGGATTCTTGGGCCTTTGCTCACCTTCGCTCGTGGCCTGTTCCTGCTGCCGGCCGCTGGGAAGATTGCCGCTGCCTGGCGAGCGCCTCCCTTCCTGCCCCTCCACGCCACGCTCGGCAAATATCGCCACGCCAGGTGGCCGCAGCCCGGCAGTTTACAGCTGGCTCCCCGACCAGCCCATGTCCTCACAGGATAGACCAGCACCAAGAGCACTGGGCCACTCCGCCTGCCCCTGCCTGCCCCCGCCTGCCCCGGCCCCCATCAGTGCGTGGCCGCAGGTGGCTGGGCTGAGACCCGGCATGCTAGCTCCCCACCTCGTCCCTGGGCTCTGCGTTCTATCTGATGCCCGTGAGGTCCTCTGGCCCGGCCTCCAGGCTGCCCTGGCACTGTCACTCAGTAATTACAGGGCTGTCAGACCTGCTGCCTCTCAGTTGAAAGGGGCACTGTGGGACTTGGCAGGACCTAAAGGGGATGAGACACCCACTGAGGAGACCCAGGACACCGCGAGTGAGTGGGCGCCACCGCTGGGGCCCAGAGCTCCCTGCCTGCCTCAGCTCACTGACGTCCCTTAGACCCTTCTAGAAGGAACAGGTGCAGCTGTGACGATGGAAGGGGGAGACCAGCACACTTCTGGGGAAGGGGAGGGGGTGCCCCCCCCCAGTAAAGGGTGCCCTGGACGGGGCGACAGGGAGGCTGGTCAGGCCCGGCCGGGAACCCATTTCCCGCAGAGGGGCAGGACCCACCGCCACGGCGGGTGGGGGACCCAGGCTCTGTGCGGCGTCAGGGTCAGCGGCCGGTGGAACATCTCTGGTTTCTGCAAAGCACACCCAGGAAGATGTGGCAGACACACCTGGAGTGACAGCTGAGGCCAGGGCGGCCAGGGCGGCTCCTCGGGCTGGGGACACGGGAGTGGCCACGAAGTCGGGTGTTACGAAGCCTGGGTGGGGAAACTCCCTTCGCTCCAGCTGGCCCCGGAGACAGGGTGGAGAGCAGCTCGGTACCGCCAGCAGGCTCGGCGGGCATCCTTTCCTGAGGCGAGCATCCGTCCCGAACCTTAGCCGTCGCGGTGCTGCTGGGTTCAAACTGCAGCCTGCACGGCTCAGGACCGCGCTTCAGGGCTCGGGGGTCCGGTGTGTTTGTAGAGGAGACGCCTGGGCAGGTTTACAGCTGGAGCCGCAGGAAGAGCTCCGGCCATCTCCCTCCGTAGGCGAGAGTGCCGCAGACAGCCGGAGCAGCCGCCGTCCGGGCTTGGTGTCAGGGGTCCACTCTGCTTCCTCGTCTCCTCTGTGAGGCCACGGCGTCGGCGGGCACCAGAGGCGTCACAAGTGGCACAGCCCTGGTGTCGCCATGTGTGCCACAGTGGATGCTCACCCTGGGGCGGGGGCACAGGACCCAGCTCTGGGGAGCATGCTCAGAAGACAGCGCTGGCTCTGAGAGGCTCCCGTCTGGTGTGTGAGGAGGTCCGCACGGCATCAGAAGTGGGGCCAGTACCTGGACCCTGGCTGTAAACTGACCGCCCCCGCCCGGGGCCCTAGCCCACAGCAGCTGATGGCCCCGTCCTGGGGCTGCTGGGGCCTCTGCCGGCAGCACGGCTAGCTGGTGGACAGTCCAACACCTTTGGCCTTTGCTTGAGGAGCCATGTGGTCCCTGGGGAGTAGGGGGCAGGGAGAGCATGCTGGGAGGTGCTGCCCAGGCTCTGCCAGCTGCCAGGGGCTTCTCCCCGGCCTGCTGGGCCGAGCAGCTCTTGGGAGGGCCAGGGAGACATGTACCCTGGCTTCGGCCCCAGGCTCATTCCCACACTCAGCTGTGGCATCGCGCTCTGAGGCGGCAGCAGCTACTCGGCACACAGGTGGATGTGGCTGTGTCCAATAAAACTTTATTTACAACACGGGTGACGACTGGGTGTGAGCCTGGTGTCATCTGCCCACCCTGAGACTGGAAGATTGGAGCTGCTGTTCTCTAGAGTCCCAAGCCCTGAGGGAAGAGGTTCGGCCTGGCGGGGGACCCTGCCCCCACCCCACTGTCGGCATAAAACGGCCCAGCCCTTGGCTGACGGACAGACGAGAGTCGAGCTGCCTCCCCCATGTCTCAGTGGGGTGAAGAGGCCGGAACCCCAGGCCGGGCCTCACCCGGGCAGGGCCCCAGCCCAGCAGAGCCCCGCGTGGCGGCCAAAGCGAGCACAGCTCCTCTTCAGCTGACGCCCGCAGTGGATGCACCGGGCATCTGAGCTCGCGATCCAGAACCAGGAGCGTGGGAAACGGGGCGCCCTGAGCCGGAGCCCAGGCCAGCGGGTAGAAGTGGACTGTGTTTTTTTGTTTTATTTGATAGGTAGAGTTATAGACAGTGAGAGAGAGAGACAGAGAGAAAGGTCTTCCTTCTGTTGGTTCACCCCCCAAATGGCCGCCGTGGCCGGCGCTGCGCCGATCCAAAGCCAGGAGCCAGGTGTCTCTTCCTGGTCTCCCATGCAGGTACAGGGCCCAAGCACTTGGGCCATCCTCCACTGCCCTCCCAGGCCACATCAGAGAGCTGGACTGGAAGAGGAGCAACCGAGACTAGAACCCAGTGCCCATATGGGATGCCGGCACCACAGGCGGAGGATTAGCCAAGTGAGCCACGGCGCCGGCCCCGAAAGTGGACTGTGTTTAAGACCTGCAGCGCAGCAGGGAGCAGACGTGAGGTGCGGCCACGTTGGTCTCCGTCCACGTGAACCTAAGCTGTTTGACGTAACGGCACATTTCCTGAGCTGCTGACAACTCCAAGGTAGACCAGAAACCAGGGCTGTGGCACAGGTGTGGTAGCCTCAGGTCCCTGTGGCCTGGCCCCAGGCGGCAGCTCCCCGAGCAGAGTCCTTGTTAGCTTGGGGGATGGGAGGGCGGCACCTGGTGGCTGTGAATTGGCCCTGCGTGTTCTTAGCACACAGATGAGGACCCAGAGCAGGCCTGGGGGAGGCCAGCGCGTCAGCAGCGCGGTGTCGAAGCCGCTCTCCTGCACGGCTCCAGGGCGGCTGCTGCAGGGGACAGTGGCAGTGGACGGGCAGATCTCAGTGCCGGTGTGGAGCCAGGGTGACCGCAACCCAAGCTCGGGTGGAGCCCCCCAGCCCCTGCTACACCCAGCCACCCCCAGACGTCCCAGACCTGGGTCCATTCCCTTGTGACCGTGGTGACATGGGCAACACAGGAGCTTTGGGAGGACCCACCTTCCTGCCCTCTGCCGGAGTTGAAAGCAGAGTTGTGTGCGTGTCAGCATTTCCCTGGGCTCCTGCCGGCAGAGCCCAGTCCTGGGTGCAGGTCCCACCACCCTGACCGCAGTGCACGTGGTGTGCACGCGGCTGGGGCGGGGCAGGTGCGCCCCACACCCCCTGAGAGGAGCTCAGCCCACACTGCACGGCCCGGCTGTGCTCCTCGCACTCTCAGGCCCACTAGCAAGAGTTGTTAAAGTGGTGAAGGAGGGCAGGAGCAGGAAGTTCTAGAGGAAAACAGGAAGGAGACCAGGCCCCGCGGACGCGCGCGGCGCGCCTGTGACCGTGACGGTGGGAGACCAGGCCCCGCGGACGCGCGGCGCGCCTGTGACCGTGACCGTGGGAGACCAGGCCCCGCGGACGCGCGCGGCGCGCCTGTGACCGTGACGGTGGGAGACCAGGCCCCGCGGACGCGCGGCGCGCCTGTGACCGTGACGGTGGGAGACCAGGCCCCGCGGACGCGCGGCGCGCCTGTGACCGTGACGGTGGGAGACCAGGCCCCGCGGACGCGCGCGGCGCGCCTGTGACCGTGACGGTGGGAGACCAGGCCCCGCGGACGCGCGCGGCGCGCCTGTGACCGTGACGGTGGGAGACCAGGCCCCGCGGACGCGCGGCGCGCCTGTGACCGTGACGGTGGGAGACCAGGCCCCGCGGACGCGCGCGGCGCGCCTGTGACCGTGACCGTGGGAGACCAGGCCCCGCGGACGCGCGCGGCGCGCCTGTGACCGTGACCGTGGGAGACCAGGCCCCGCGGACGCGCGCGGCGCGCCTGTGACCGTGACGGTGGGAGACCAGGCCCCGCGGACGCGCGCGGCGCGCCTGTGACCGTGACGGTGGGAGACCAGGCCCCGCGGACGCGCGGCGCGCCTGTGACCGTGACCGTGGGAGACCAGGCCCCGCGGACGCGCGCGGCGCGCCTGTGACCGTGACGGTGGGAGACCAGGCCCCGCGGACGCGCGGCGCGCCTGTGACCGTGACGGTGGGAGACCAGGCCCCGCGGACGCGCGGCGCGCCTGTGACCGTGACGGTGGGAGACCAGGCCCCGCGGACGCGCGCTGCGCGCCTGTGACCGTGATGGAGCCTTGGACATAGATAACGGACGCCTGCCCTGGCTCGGGAGACCTTGGTTCTGTGCCTTTTGTAAAATTTAAAAAATTCATGGAAACATCAGGAAACAAGCCAGTGGCTCAGAGAGGAACAGAGAAAGGCCGTGAAGTGGCACTGAGACCTCGCAAGCTGTCCTGTGGGCCGGCGCCAGCCAAGCAGGTTTTCTCCAAGGTTCTCCCTGGTGGGGTCTGCAGGGGGCTCCCCCCCCCAACTAGACCCAGCCCAGCAGGCACTGCAGCCCCTGGCCTCGGCACCACTGTCCGGTGGGCCCTCGCAGAGAGGGGTCCAGGCCTCTCCTTGGGGCCTTTGGGTCCTGCAGCCCTGGGGTGGGCCCTTGAGGAGGCAGCTGGCCTCTCGCCCTGGCCGGCAGCTCCGTCTCGGGAGCCCTGGGCGTCTGGGGGAGCAGGCCCTGGCTGACAGCTCTGTCTGCTGTTCTCACCCACAGAGAGCGTACTGTGGCCAGTGCAGCGAAAGGATATGGGGCCTCGCAAGGCAGGGCTACAGGTGCATCAACTGCAAACTGCTGGTCCATAAGCGTTGCCACGGCCTCGTCCCGCTGACCTGCAGGAGGCATATGGTGAGTCGGGCCTGGAGGCCCCGCCCTTGTCTGAGCTGACCGCACGAACCTGGACCTCTGTCCAGAGGGGTCGTGGCACCGTCCTCACCACTAGCCAGGCATGAGGAGGGGTCACCCGGGTACTGCACTGAGGACCCCAGGCAGCATCTGGGACAGGACCCTCTGAGTGCCCCCCCCATGCACTTGAGAGGCTCCAGAACCCTCTGCAATGCTGGGGGGGTGGTGGACAGGGGAGTGGGGGAGGCTGGGAGGGTGGACAGGGGAGCAGGGGAGGCTGGAGGAGTGGACAGGGGAGCCAGAGAGGCAGGGGGTGGACAGGGGAGTGGGGGAGGCTGGAGGAGTGGACAGGGGAGCTAGAGAGTCAGGGGGTGGACAGGGGAGTGGGGGAGGCTGGGGGGGTAGACAGGGGAGCCAGAGAGGCAGGGGGTGGACAGGGGAGTGGGGGAGGCTGGGGGGTAGACAGGGGAGTGGGGGAGGCAGGGGGAGTGGACAGGGGGAGCTAGGGGGGTGGACAAGCGAGCAGGGGGCTCACCCCACCCGGTTGATGCAGCTCTGAGAGCTGCA
The DNA here is from genome assembly GCF_033115175.1 of Lepus europaeus. Classification (NCBI taxonomy): domain Eukaryota; kingdom Metazoa; phylum Chordata; class Mammalia; order Lagomorpha; family Leporidae; genus Lepus; species Lepus europaeus. The sequence continues at coordinate 751,133 of NC_084831.1, forward strand.
GACAGACAGTCAGGTCTGACGCACAGAAACCACACCCTTCCCGCATGGCTCGGGAAGCCCGAGGACCCCGCCTGGGCCCCTGTGGGTAGCTGGTGACTGGCCTGGGCTCAAGGCGCCCCCTGCGCCTCCCCTGCAGGTTGGGGTTTGAAGAGTCCGTTGGTGACCTGCTGACCAGCCTGTGTCTCAGAACCACAGGAGTGGGCACCTGGCCTGGATGTTCAGTCCTCTGCGCCCGGCTGGCATCCTTGCCATGGCACACGGTGGGCTCCATCTGGGAGGGTGGCTCCCCTGCGTGTGCTGTATGCAGAGGGGGAAGGCGCCCCCTTATGGGACAGGAAGAGTTTAGACCCGCCTCTCACCCCAGTGTTGCCGGGTGAGTCAGCTACAAGCTGGAACGGAGTGTGCCCTTTGACCCCACAGATCCACTCTAGGCTAGGCCAGTGAGAGCAGCCCCAGAGAGGCCAGTGCGTGGGACTGAATGACCACCACTGGGAGTCGCCTCCATTGTAAGATCAACCCTGGGTGCCCTGGCTGCCGACCACACAGGACGCAGTGCGTGAGGGGAGACGGGAGTGCAGGATTGAAGCGCCCACTCCACGCAGCACCTGCAGGGAAGGGTGGAGCGTGGGTGGTGGTCACCTGTCGGTCACTCATGTCACGCATCCGGTACAGCCAGATATGTCCACTGTGCCACAGTACTCCAGAGAGCACTGCAGGATGGAATTCAGAAGCCTGGGGCCGGGCGTGGCTCAGCAGGACCCCACATCCCAGATGGGGGCCGGACGTGGCTCAGCAGGACCCCACATCCCAGATGGGGGCAGGGCGTGGCTTAGGAGGACCCCACATCCCAGATGGGGGCCGGGCGTGGCTCAGCAGGACCCCACATCCCAGATGGGGGCCGGGCGTGGCTCAGCAGGACCCCACATCCCAGATGGGGGCAGGGCGTGGCTTAGGAGGACCCCACATCCCAGATGGGGGCAGGGCGTGGCTCAGCAGGACCCCACATCCCAGATGGGGGCCGGGCGTGGCTCAGGAGGACCCCACATCCCAGATGGGGGCCGGGTGTGGCTCAGCAGGACCCCACATCCCAGATGGGGCAGGGTGTGGCTCAGCAGGACCCCACATCCCAGATGGGGGCCGGGCGTGGCTCAGCAGGACCCCACATCCCAGATGGGGGCAGGGCGTGGCTTAGGAGGACCCCACATCCCAGATGGGGCAGGGCGTGGCTCAGCAGGACCCCACATCCCAGATGGGGGCCGGACGTGGCTCAGCAGGACCCCACATCCCAGATGGGGGCCGGACGTGGCTCAGCAGGACCCCACATCCCAGATGGGGGCAGGGCGTGGCTTAGGAGGACCCCACATCCCAGATGGGGGCCGGGCGTGGCTCAGCAGGACCCCACATCCCAGATGGGGGCCGGACGTGGCTCAGCAGGACCCCACATCCCAGATGGGGGCAGGGCGTGGCTTAGGAGGACCCCACATCCCAGATGGGGGCCGGGCGTGGCTCAGCAGGACCCCACATCCCAGATGGGGGCAGGGCGTGGCTCAGCAGGACCCCACATCCCAGATGGGGGCTGGGCGTGGCTTAGGAGGACCCCACATCCCAGATGGGGGCCGGGCGTGGCTCAGCAGGACCCCACATCCCAGATGGGGGCCGGGCTCAGCAGGACCCCACATCCCAGATGGGGGCCGGGCGTGGCTTAGGAGGACCCCACATCCCAGATGGGGGCAGGGCGTGGCTCAGCAGGACCCCACATCCCAGATGGGGGCTGGGCGTGGCTTAGGAGGACCCCACATCCCAGATGGGGGCCGGGCGTGGCTCAGCAGGACCCCACATCCCAGATGGGGGCCGGGCTCAGCAGGACCCCACATCCCAGATGGGGGCCGGGCCTGGCTTAGGAGGACCCCACATCCCAGATGGGGGCCGGGCTCAGCAGGACCCCACATCCCAGATGGGGGCCGGGCGTGGCTTAGGAGGACCCCACATCCCAGATGGGGGCAGGGCGTGGCTCAGCAGGACCCCACATCCCAGATGGGGGCCGGGCTCAGCAGGACCCCACATCCCAGATGGGGGCCGGGCGTGGCTTAGGAGGACCCCACATCCCAGATGGGGGCCGGGCGTGGCTCAGCAGGACCCCACATCCCAGATGGGGCAGGGCGTGGCTTAGGAGGACCCCACATCCCAGATGGGGCAGGGCGTGGCTTAGGAGGACCCCACATCCCAGATGGGGGCAGGGCGTGGCTCAGCAGGACCCCACATCCCAGATGGGGGCTGGGCGTGGCTTAGGAGGACCCCACATCCCAGATGGGGGCCGGGCGTGGCTCAGCAGGACCCCACATCCCAGATGGGGCAGGGTGTGGCTCAGCAGGACCCCACATCCCAGATGGGGGCCGGGCGTGGCTTAGGAGGACCCCACATCCCAGATGGGGGCCGGGCCTGGCTTAGGAGGACCCCACATCCGAGATGGGGCCGGGCGTGGCTCAGCAGGACCCCACATCCCAGATGGGGCCGGGCGTGGCTTAGGAGGACCCCACATCCCAGATGGGGGCCGGGCTCAGCAGGACCCCACATCCCAGATGGGGGCCGGGCGTGGCTTAGGAGGACCCCACATCCCAGATGGGGGCCGGGCGTGGCTTAGGAGGACCCCACATCCCAGATGGGGCAGGGCGTGGCTCAGCAGGACCCCACATCCCAGATGGGGGCTGGGCGTGGCTCAGCAGGACCCCACATCCCAGATGGGGGCCGGGCGTGGCTCAGCAGGACCCCACATCCCAGATGGGGGCTGGGTGTGGCTTAGGAGGACCCCACATCCCAGATGGGGCAGGGTGTGGCTCAGCAGGACCCCACATCCCAGATGGGGGCCGGGCATGGCTCAGCAGGACCCCACATCCCAGATGGGGCAGGGCGTGGCTTAGGAGGACCCCACATCCCAGATGGGGCAGGGCGTGGCTTAGGAGGACCCCACATCCCAGATGGGGCCGGGCGTGGCTCAGCAGGACCCCACATCCCAGATGGGGCCGGGCGTGGCTTAGGACCCCACATCCCAGATGGGGGCTGGGTGTGGCTTAGGAGGACCCCACATCCCAGATGGGGCAGGGTGTGGCTCAGCAGGACCCCACATCCCAGATGGGGGCCGGGCATGGCTCAGCAGGACCCCACATCCCAGATGGGGCAGGGCGTGGCTTAGGAGGACCCCACATCCCAGATGGGGCAGGGCGTGGCTTAGGAGGACCCCACATCCCAGATGGGGCCGGGTGTGGCTCAGCAGGACCCCACATCCCAGATGGGGCCGGGCGTGGCTTAGAAGGACCCCACATCCCAGATGGGGGCTGGGTGTGGCTTAGGAGGACCCCACATCCCAGATGGGGCCGGGCGTGGCTTAGGAGGACCCCACATCCCAGATGGGGCAGGGCGTGGCTCAGCAGGACCCCACATCCCAGATGGGGGCTGGGCGTGGCTCAGCAGGACCCCACATCCCAGATGGGGGCCGGGCGTGGCTCAGCAGGACCCCACATCCCAGATGGGGGCTGGGCATGGCTCAGCAGGACCCCACATCCCAGATGGGGCAGGGTGTGGCTCAGCAGGACCCCACATCCCAGATGGGGGCCGGGCATGGCTCAGCAGGACCCCACATCCCAGATGGGGCAGGGCGTGGCTTAGGAGGACCCCACATCCCAGATGGGGCAGGGCGTGGCTTAGGAGGACCCCACATCCCAGATGGGGCCGGGCGTGGCTCAGCAGGACCCCACATCCCAGATGGGGCCGGGCGTGGCTTAGGACCCCACATCCCAGATGGGGCAGGGCGTGGCTTAGGAGGACCCCACATCCCAGATGGGGCAGGGCGTGGCTTAGGAGGACCCCACATCCCAGATGGGGCCGGGTGTGGCTCAGCAGGACCCCACATCCCAGATGGGGCCGGGCGTGGCTTAGGAGGACCCCACATCCCAGATGGGGGCTGGGTGTGGCTTAGGAGGACCCCACATCCCAGATGGGGCCGGGCGTGGCTTAGGAGGACCCCACATCCCAGATGGGGCAGGGCGTGGCTCAGCAGGACCCCACATCCCAGATGGGGCCGGGCGTGGCTCAGCAGGACCCCACATCCCAGAGGCCTGCGTTCTGCACTGGCCTGGTCCCCTGGCTCCAGCTTCCTGCAGGCTCCAGTGGTTGGGTTCCTGCCACCCGTGGGGGGCGCGGGGGGCCTCCTGGCTCTGGTGCCAGCCCCTCCCCACCGTCACGGGCACCTGAGGAGGAATCGGTGCATGGGAGCTTGCTCACTCTCTCTCCCACTGCCTCTCAAATTACCAAGGGAAAAAAAATTTTAAGGGTGGGTTTATTTTGGTACAAGACATTTTTAAATCCACACATGTGAGGAATCTTCCAAAAGTTCATGAAAAATACATTTTATGAAAAGATTATGCACAGATTTTTAAAAATTTCTGTACCAAAATAAATTTTTCTTCTGATTCCATTTTCCATGAATTTTGTGAAGTCCCTCGCACAGGTCACGGGGTGGGGAGTATGCAGAGCCGTGTGATGAGGTCAGGGGTCAGGAGTGTGCAGGGGCGCGTGGTGAGGTCATGGGAATGTGTGGCGAGGTCAGAGGTCACAGGAGCGTGTGCAGAGCCGCGTGGTGAGGTCACAGGGTCAGGAGTGTGTAGAGCCGCGTGGTGAGGTCACGGGGTCGGGAGTGTGCAGGGGCACGTGGTGAGGTCACGGGAGCATGTGGTGAGGTCAGAGGTCACAGGAGCGTGTGCAGAGCCACGTGGTGAGGTCACAGGGTCAGGAGTGTGTAGAGCCGCGTGGTGAGGTCACGGGGTCGGGAGTGTGCAGGGGCACGTGGTGAGGTCACGGGAGCATGTGGTGAGGTCAGAGGTCACAGGAGCGTGTGCAGAGCCATGTGGTGACCCTGCCCTGTGGTCTCCTGGGCAGGATTCTGTCATGCCTTCCCAAGAGCCTCCAGTAGACGACCAGAGTGACGACGCGGACCTTCCTTCTGAGGAGACTGACGGAAGTAGGTGCCGCCCTCTCCCTGCTGGGCTGAGCGCAGCCCCTCACCCTGGGCCCTGCCAGCCTCCCTGACCCACTGAGCTGAGGGTCGGCGTGCTGTGGGCACATGAGGGCCTTGGGCGGGGACATCGCCATGAGGTGTGGGGTGGGCGGGGACATCGCCATGAGTGCCCGGGTGGGCGGGGACATCGCCATGAGTGCCCGGGTGGGCGGGGACATCGCCATGAGGTGCCCCGGGTGGGCGGGGACATCGCCATGAGGTGCCCCGGGTGGGCGGGGACATCGCCATGAGGTGCCCCGGGTGGGCGGGGACATCGCCATGAGTGCCCCGGGTGGGCGGGGACATCGCCATGAGTGCCCCGGGTGGGCGGGGACATCGCCATGAGTGCCGGGGTGGGCGGGGACATCGCCATGAGTGCCGGGGTGGGCGGGGACATCGCCATGAGGTGCCCGGGTGGGCGGGGACATCGCCATGAGTGCCCCGGGTGGGCGGGGACATCGCCATGAGTGCCGGGGTGGGCGGGGGACATCGCCATGAGTGCCCCGGGTGGGCGGGGACATCGCCATGAGGTGTGGGGTGGGCGGGGACATCGCCATGAGTGCCCCGGGTGGGCGGGGGACATCGCCATGAGTGCCGGGTGGGCGGGGACATCGCCATGAGGTGCCCGGGTGGGCGGGGACGTCGCCATGAGTGCCGGGTGGGCGGGGACGTCGCCATGAGGTGCCGGGGTGGGCGGGGACGTCGCCATGAGGTGTGGGGTGGGCGGGGACATCGCCATGAGGTGCCCGGGTGGGCGGGGACATCGCCATGAGTGCCCGGGTGGGCGGGGACATCGTCATGAGGTGCCAGGGTGGGCGGGGACATCGCCATGAGTGCCCGGGTGGGCGGGGACATCGCCATGAGGTGCCCCGGGTGGGCGGGGACATCGCCATGAGTGCCCGGGTGGGCGGGGACATCGCCATGAGGTGCCCCGGGTGGGCGGGGACATCGCCATGAGTGCCCCGGGTGGGCGGGGACATCGCCATGAGTGCCCCGGGTGGGCGGGGACATCGCCATGAGTGCCGGGGTGGGCGGGGACATCGCCATGAGTGCCGGGGTGGGCGGGGACATCGCCATGAGGTGCCCGGGTGGGCGGGGACATCGCCATGAGTGCCCCGGGTGGGCGGGGACATCGCCATGAGTGCCGGGGTGGGCGGGGACATCGCCATGAGTGCCCCGGGTGGGCGGGGACATCGCCATGAGGTGTGGGGTGGGCGGGGACATCGCCATGAGTGCCCCGGGTGGGCGGGGACATCGCCATGAGTGCCGGGTGGGCGGGGACATCGCCATGAGGTGCCCGGGTGGGCGGGGACGTCGCCATGAGTGCCGGGTGGGCGGGGACGTCGCCATGAGGTGCCGGGGTGGGCGGGGACGTCGCCATGAGGTGTGGGGTGGGCGGGGACATCGCCATGAGTGCCGGGGTGGGCGGGGACATCGCCATGAGGTGCCAGGGTGGGCGGGGACATCGCCATGAGTGCCCGGGTGGGGTCTGTGCACCCAGTGCCGACTCCAGGAGTTCAGCCAGCAGCCAGCAGGCGGCGCCCTCAGCCTGGTCCCCAGGGAGCCCTCGCCGGCTGCCTGCACACGCGGGGCAGCCGCTTCCTCCCTGAGTTTTTCTCTCCGGCGTGGAAGGGGCTTCCAGTTCAGAAGCATCCGGAGCCGTGCGGGCTGGGGCCGGCGTGAGCCGCAGCTCTGGGCAGGGCTCTGTCCCCGGAGGGCCGAGGGGGGCCGGACAAAGGGCACGGGCGCCCGGCCACACCCGGAGGTCTACACAGCGCCAGGCCGCGCCCCGTGGCCAGAGGTCTGGGGCCGGGAGGCGCCCCGTGGCCGGGGGTCTGGGCCCGGGGGTCTGGGCCCGGGAGGCGCCCTGTGGCCGGGGGTCTGGGGGCCGGGGGTCTGGGCCCGGGGGTCTGGGGTCCAGGAGGCGCCCCGTGGCCGGAGGTCTGGGGCCGGGAGGCGCCCTATGGCCGGGGGTCTGGGGGCCGGGGGTCTGGGGTCCAGGAGGCGCCCCGTGGCTGGAGGTCTGGGGCCGGGAGGCGCCCTATGGCCGGGGGTCTGGGCCCGGGAGGCGCCCCGTGGCCAGGGGTCTGGGGGCCGGGGGTCGCCCCATGGCCGGGTGTCTGGGGGCCCGGGAGGCGCCCCGTGGCCGGAGGTCTGGGGGGCCGGGGGGCGCCCGGTGGCCGGGGGTCTGGGGCCCGGGGGTCTGGGCCCGGGAGGCGCCCTGTGGCCGGGGGTCTGGGGGCCGGGGATCTGGGCCCCGGGGGTCTGGGGTCCAGGAGGCGCCCCGTGGCCGGAGGTCTGGGGCCGGGAGGCGCCCTATGGCCGGGGGTCTGGGGCCGGGGGTCTGGGCCCGGGAGGCGCCCCGTGGCGGGGGTCTGGGGGCCGGGGGTCGCCCCATGGCCGGGGGTCTGGGGGCCCGGGAGGTGCCCCGTGGCCGGAGGTCTGGGGGCCGGGGGGCGCCCGGTGGCCGGGGGTCTGGGGCCCGGGGGTCTCTGGGGTCCAGGGGTCTGGGAGTCCGGGGGGGCCCCGGCAGGTGGGGCCGCCGCTCCCGGCCTGAGGCGGCTCTGCTCTCCCTTCAGTCGCTTTCATCTCCACCCGGAAGCAGGACAGCGGCAAGGAGGACGCCGAGGTGAGTGCCGCGGTGGGCGGGCACGTCCATGCCACCCCCCAGGGGCTGGGTGTGGGGGCCGGCGGGGCGGGGCGGCGGGGCCTCCAGAGAGCAGGGCCCCGCCCCCTCCAGCAGGGCCCGCCCCTCCAGCAGGGCCCGCCCCTCCAGCAGGGCCCCGCCCCCTCCAGCAGGGCCCGCCCCTCCAGCAGGGCCCGCCCCTCCAGCAGGGCCCCGCCCCCTCCAGCAGGGCCCGTCCCCTCCAGCAGGGCCCCCCCCTCCAGCAGGGCCCGCCCCCTCCAGCAGGGCCCGCCCCTCCAGCAGGCCCCGTCCCCTCCAGCAGGGCCCGCCCCCTCCAGCAGGGCCCGCCCCTCCAGCAGGCCCCGCCCCCTCCAGCAGGGCCCGCCCCCTCCAACAGGGCCCCCCCTCCAGCAGGGCCCGCCCCCTCCAGCAGGCCCCGCCCCCTCCAGCAGGGCCCCATCCCGCGGCCGCATTGTGCGTGGCCCCCGCCCTGACACGCGCCCCCCCCAGGACCTCAAGCCCGTGATCGACGGCGTGGACGGCATCAAAATCTCTCAGGGGCTCGGGCTGCAGGACTTCGACCTCATCAGGGTCATCGGGCGCGGGAGCTACGCCAAGGTCCTCCTGGTGCGGCTCAAGAAGAACGGCCAGGTCTACGCCATGAAGGTCGTCAAGAAGGAGCTGGTCCACGACGACGAGGTGAGCGCCCCACGCGTGCGCCACCACACGGAGGCCGCACACGGACCGCGCGTGCGCTGCTCCCACGGACGACACACATCCCACGCGTGCGCTGGTCTCATGGAGGACGCACATGTACCGCCCATGCGCGGCCCCCACGGACGACGCACACATCCCACGCGTGCACTGCCCCCACGGACGACGCACACATCCCGCGCGTGCGCTGTTCCCATGAAGGCCGCGCCCGGGACGCGCATGTGCTGGTCTCGTGGCGGCTGCGCGTGAGGCGGGCGCGTCCGCGGGGGCTCCCGGGCCTGAGGTGTTCGCCAGCTGCGGTGGCGGTCGCGGTCTCAGGGTCGTGGTCGCCGGCTGCGTGCTCGGCGGGGTCCCACGTCGCGTTGATGGCCTCTCTCTAACCCTCCTCCGCCTTGGTGCTGCCTGAAGGGCGCGGAGAGGGAGCGGATGCCCGCGTGGCCGGAGCTCCCCCGTGGGAGGCGGGGCCCGGGCCTGGCAGGAAGCGGGCACCGCGCCCCCCAAGCCTGTGTGCTCTGGAGGGCCGCACCCCCAGGGCGAGGGGCGCCCCTTGGCCCGTGGGAGCGGGGAAGGGGCCCCGCAGAGGAGCTGTGGGGTGGGCAGCGAGCAGGCCTGGGGTCCTGGGCTCCGAGATGGGACTGGGCCTTTCCCGAGCCCGTCCCAGGGTCAGGGGCACGGAGCCGGGGACAGCGGAGCAGGCCCCCAGGGTCCCCGTCCCTGAGCCTCGTCTCCCCGACGGCTTCCCTGCCCCTCAGTGGGGGGGGGACCCAGGGAGCCCTGGGCCTCATCAGTGGGGGGGGACCCAGGGAGCCCCAGGCCCCATCAGTGGAGGGGGGACCCAGGGAGCCCCAGGCCCCATCAGGTGGGGAGTCACCCAGGAAGCCCCAGGCTCCATCAGTGTGGGGGGGGGGTGACCCAGGGAGCCCCGGGCCCCATCAGGTGGATGAGGTGACCCAGGGAGCCCCAGGCCCCATCAGTGGAGGGGGACCCAGGGAGCCCCGGGCCCCATCAGTGGGGGGGGACCCAGGGAGCCCCGGGCCCCATCAGTGGGGGATGACCCAGGGAGCCCCAGGCCCCATCAGGTGGATGAGGTGACCCAGGGAGCCCCGGGCCCCATCAGTGGGGGATGACCCAGGGAGCCCCAGGCCCCATCAGTGGGGGGGGACCCAGGGAGCCCCAGGCCCCATCAGTGGGGGGGGGACCCAGGGAGCCCCAGGCCCCATCAGTGGGGGGGGACCCAGGGAGCCCCAGGCCCCATCAGTGGGGGGGGGACCCAGGGAGCCCCAGGCCCCATCAGTGGGGGGGGACCCAGGGAGCCCCGGGCCCCATCAGTGGGGGGGGACCCAGGGAGCCCCGGGCCCCATCAGTGGGGGATGACCCAGGGAGCCCCAGGCCCCATCAGGTGGATGAGGTGACCCAGGGAGCCCCGGGCCCCATCAGTGGGGGATGACCCAGGGAGCCCCAGGCCCCATCAGTGGGGGGGGACCCAGGGAGCCCCAGGCCCCATCAGTGGGGGGGGGACCCAGGGAGCCCCAGGCCCCATCAGTGGGGGGGGACCCAGGGAGCCCCAGGCCCCATCAGGTGGATGAGGTGATCCAGGGAGCCCCAGGCCCCCTCAGTGGGGGGCGACCCAGGGAGCCCCAGGCCTCCAGCTCTGCCTTCTGGAGCTGTGTGGAGTCCCCGTGGCGAGTCGGGGAAGGATTTAAAAAAAAATTCTTATGTATTGGAAAGGCAGAGACAGAGAGAGATCCTGCGCTGACCGACACTCAAAATGCTGCAGTGGCCAGGGCTGGGCCAGGCTGAGGTCGGGCGCCAGGAGCTTGGTCTCAGTGTCCCGTGCGGTGTCAGGGGCCCAGGAACTCGGGCGTCATCGCCCCTTCCCTGGCGCGTTAGCAGGGGCTGCATCAGAAGCTGAGCAGCCGGGACTCAAACCAGCACATGGGATGTCGGCGTTGCAACCCGTGGTCTAACCTGCTGCCGCGCAGCCCGGCCCCGTGGCATCGGATCCGCAGCCCTTCGCTGAGTCCGGTGTGAACCGGGAGGGAGGCACCCACAGTGGGAGCTGGAGGCGGCCGTGGGCTTCCGTGCAGGCGCTCGGGTCGCGGCCGTGGGCCCGGGGAGGCTGCTGAGCCCCCTCGGCCTCCTCGTCCCCTCAACGTCCCAAAACCGCCCGGGGAGGAGGTGGAGGAGGCCGCGGAACGGGCGGGCGGGTGGTGGGGTGACGGGGCCAGTGGAGGAGTGTTTTTTTTCTTTTTTTAAGATTTACTTATTTGAGAGGCAGAGTTACAGGCAGGGACCTTCCATCCGCTGGTTCACTCCCCAGTGGCCGCAGTGGCTGAGCTGATCCGATCCGAAGCCAGGAGCCCGGAGCTTCTTCCGGTCTCCCACGTGGGAGCAGGGCGAGCATGTGGGCGTCTTCCACTGCTTTCCAGGCTGTTAGCCGGGAGCTGGGTCTGAAGAGGAGCAGGCGGGACACAAACCAGCGCCCGTAAGGGACGCCACACCACAGGCGGAGGCTAAGCCCGCTCCGCCACAGCGCGGCCCAGGGCGCCCCTCTGAGGGACTGTTCCTCCGCTGCCTGCTCCCCAGAGCCGCAGCCACAGCCCTGGTCTCTGCTGCAGGACATCGACTGGGTGCAGACGGAGAAGCACGTGTTCGAACAGGCGTCCGGCAACCCCTTCCTGGTCGGCCTGCACTCCTGCTTCCAGACAACGAGTCGGTAAGGGGGAGGCTCGTGGGGGCAGTCTGCCTGGGGCTCCGGCTGCCGGCCAGAGAGTTCTGGGTCCAAGCAGGATGCTTTTGGGGTCATCAGACGCACCTTGTTCTCCCTGGTTGTTGTCCTAGTAAGGAAGTGAGCCACCAGGCGCAGGCCCAGGGCCTGGGGCCGGGTGAGCCACAGCCGGGGAAGCAGCGGCCCAAGCGCTGGGTCTCTGGGCGAGCAGCCCCGGCAGCTTCTCTCACGAGCCCTGGACCCGCGTGTGCTGCGGCAGAGCCTGGCGGTCCGCGGTCTCAGACGTGTGTCCTGTTGGAAGTCCTTGTCCGGTTGGCTTGGCCTCTCCCAGTGTGTTTCTTTGAAAATCATGAACTGCTCAGCGTTGAGGCCCCCAGGCTGCCCTGGGTTAGACGACTCCCTGGGAGGACTCCCAGGTCTCCCCCACAGCCCTGCTCACCGCCCGGATTCTCTGCAGAGATGGGATTCGAAGAAGTGAGTCAAAGCCCGGTGTCGGTTCCGGAAACACCGTCACAGACGCACTCAGCCGCCTGGACACCCTGTGGCCCGGCCAGGGTGGGGTAAAGTCAGCCCCCCGGGCGTAGCCTTTGTGCACAGCCAGGGGAGCGCAGCCGGGGCGTCGAGGTCAGCGTGGGCTGCAGGTGTCCTGAACACCACAGGCTCTGGCCCTCAGTGACCCCTTCTTGGCAGAGTGCTTTTTTTTTTTTTAAGATTTACTTATTTATTTGAAAGGCAGAGTTACAGAGGGACAGGGAGAGACAGGTCTTCCATCCTCTGGTTCACTCCTCAAAGGGCTGCAGCAGCTGGAGCTGGGCCAGGTCGAGGCCAGGAGCTTCTTCCAGGTCCCCTACGGGGGTGCAGGGGCCCAAGCACTTGGGCCATCCTCTGCTGCTTTCCCAGACCACAGCAGGGAGCTGGATCGAAGTGGAGCAGCCGGGACTCGAACCAGTGCCCATGTGGACACAGGTGGTGCAGGGGTGGCCTAACCTGCTCCGCCACAGTGCTGGCCCCTAGTTTCTGTTACTTTCCCCGCACGAACTTGCACATAGGAAGCGTCGATCATTACAACTGCATGTCCACCTGCACTTGTGCGGGGCCACAAGTCTCTGGTGTATAAACAGAGCCTGGGGAGCCTGCGCCCCCGGTCTCCCGTGTGGTCCCCACTGTGCAGCCCCTCAGCGCTGCCTCTTCCACCAAGCTTGCAAGACTTCTGCAGTGTTCGCGCCCGCAGCCGAGAGGCCGCGCCCAGGAAGAACTAACAGTCTGGTTCCTTTTCCTGTTTTTTCTTTACTGAACTCGCCGCGTTCCAGGCCTCTCTCCCCGCCCTTGCGGCTCTGTTTTCACCCTGGTGCGCCAGACGTGTGCTGCGCTGTACCGCACTGACACGAGTCCCTCGGAGCTCAGCAGTGTTCAAGACCTGGCCCTTGTGTCGGCGGTAGGGAAGGATGTAAAGTCACGTTTCTTCTACAAACAACAAGAACGTGTGGAAAGTTCCAACCTGCTCAGGAGCCCGGGGCAGAGCCGCAGCCGGGCACGGCACCGGCTGGGGACGCGCTTGGGGTCGGTTGTCCTCTCACCCGCCAGGCCTGTCGGCGTCGTGCTCCACTGTCCTGTGCATCCTACAGGCTTGGAAAATGCCTCAGAGGCCACGACAGAGCCCGGAAACCGGGCGGAAGTATGCCTTCCCCAGAGGACGCCTGGCGCCCACACGGCACAGTGCAGCCCCTGAACCGCAGCTGGCTGCTCTGGAAAGTGGGCAGGGACGCCCACCCCCCCATAGCGTCGCCGGGGGAGTCAGCAGCGAGGCCCTGCTGCCGTGAGCCCTGTTCATGACCCAGACACTGTGAGCCCCGAGGGGTGGCTGGTGACACAGTGCCCGTGGCCACCGCCAGGGCGTGCACGTACCTGCCGCCCACCCTGGGGGGAGAGGGCTTTGCCCGCCGTGTGCGTGGCACCTTGGTCGCACACGGTGTTTGCAGCGTTGGTGGGAACCTTCTGTTGCTAGGCCAGCTGCCCGCCAGTGTGACCCTGTTCCCACAGAATCGCACGCAGCCGGGACCGGTTTCTCCTGGGCAGCCCCAAGTCTGGCACATGAAGCGGCACATGTGTGCGCATCAGCCCGGTGTTTCGCGGGGGCTCAGGGCGGGGAAGGATGTGGATTTCTCCCACTCCCCCCGGGTCAGGCCGTGCCCATGCTGGGCGGCCACACCGGTCCCTGAGACCTGGGGTCGGCTCTGACGTCACCACACGTGCAGCTTTGGTGCAGACAAGGACGATGGCGTCTGTAGCTCAAACGCACCGTTCGGTGGAGAGACCGTGTTCCACGTCCGGACCGCGGCCTTCTCCGAAGCAGAGGACACGGCCGCGTCAGCTTTTCCAGGGAGACCGGAGGTGCTCTGGGGCTCAGCCGGAAGCCCGGTTCTGTCCCCACTCCGGGGCGTCAGCACCCGGGCGTTCTCTCTCCAGGTGCTGCTGCGCGTCCGGCGGCTGCCTGCCTGCCGGACCGAGCCTGTGACTGCTGGCTTCGTCCCCTGAGCCTCGGCCACGCCGTGGCTGTGCTGCACGTGGCGTGGAGCAGACGCGCCCTTGTAGGTCGCGGGAGTGGACTGCCCCCGGTCATGCAGCGGTGCCGCTGGCCCCTCGTCCCGCACCGTTCCTAACTTGAGGTTAGAAACTGCCGTAGCTCTGGAGAGAGCCTCCCGCCGCGCACGCCCGCAGGGTCCGCCCACTGGGACACCCGTGTGACGGCAGACGTGCGCAGTGTCACCTGGACGGCTGTGCGCGCTGCGCCGTGGGCGGGGCCCGAGCCGTGGGTGCGCACAGGCCTCCTGTGTGTTGGCTCAGAAGCGTCAGACGTGGACTGCAGTCGTCTTTATCTGCAGACAAAAAATCATGGGGGCTCAGCGTTTTGAGACGCGGGGCCAGCACTGTGGAGTACAGGGCAAGCCGCTGGCTGCAGTGCTGGCGTCCCACACGGGCGCTGGTTCAAACCCAGCCGATCCAGCTCCCACCCAGCTTCCTGCCAACGTGCCTGCGAGAGCAGTGGAGGATGGCCCGGTGCTTGGGCCCTGCACCGTGTGAGAGACTGGAAGAAGCTCCTGGGTGCTGGCTTCAGCCTGGCGCAGCCGTTTGGGGAGTGAAGCAGCAGGTGGAAACCATCCCCCATTCTCTGTGTGTGTGTGTGTGTGTAACTCTCTGACTTTTACATAAAACAAAGCAGAACCCTTCACTGTTACTGTAGCTTGGTCAGCGTCGCAGAGTAAGGGAGCTCCACCTGCCGGTGGCTGCGGCCCTGGGCCAGCGGCACCGACGAGACCTCTGCTGTGACTCCCAGGGTGCGCTTCGCCCTGGTAGAAGAGGACACTGCCTCTGGTTTTCCGTGTCTGTGTCTCGGTTTTTCCCACGACAGTGTGTTGGTCACCTTGCTCCAGGTGTGTCTCTGTTGGTGTTCTTACTGGGGCCAGTGTGGGCTTCAGCGGGTAAAGCTGCCACTTGCAGCTCCAGCGTCTCCTATCAGAGCACGTGGTACAGGCCCAGGCTTCTCTGGGCTTGCCGAGCTCACCGCTAAGGCACCTGGGAGGCAGACGTCGATGACACCCGTGCCTAGGCCCCTGCTAACCCTGTGGAGAGCACGGATGGAGCTCCTGGCTCCTGGCTGCAGCCTGGCCCTGGCTGTTCCAGCCATTTGGGGAGTGACCCAGTGGTTGGAAGATCCCTGACCCTCTCTGTGAACTGTGATTTTCAAATACTGGAATCTAAAAAAGAGAGAGAGAGAGAGAGAGAGAAAGAAAGGGAAAGAGAGAGAGAAAGAAAAATTCTTCAGGAAAAAAAAAAGTCCCCGAGCGCAACGTTCCCACGTGCCGATGGCGGGCTCTGGCCGCTGCAGGCGACCTTGTGTCGGTGTTGTCGGTGAGCTGGAGTGACTCGGGGTACAGGAGGACGCGTGGGTTCTGCGAGACCACAGTGCCTGTTCTCCAGGGGACCTGAACTTGTTACCCTCTGGGGTGCGGGAGCCGGCACTGGGACAGAGGGACGGCCACAGGCAGGCCCCGGCACCGCAGCTGTGTTAGTAAAACTTCTCAGACGCACTTGAGAAAGTTTTTTAAAAAAATAGGATTAAAAGTGCTTCTTCCAATGCGAAAAAGAATCTCCTACGACAGTGCATACTACTTTTCGTTACATGCATGTCCGGGAGTTGTGGAGGCTTGTGTTCGCAGAGGGCAGTGTGGGCGAGGTCAGGGTCACAGTTCCGAGTGAGTGAAGGCGTTCCCAGTGGGGCGCGGCTCGCGCGGGCCGGCCTCCCACCTGAAGGCGTTCTCCAGGGCTGCCCAGGTACTTGGCAGGCAGGCTGTCTGTGCCGGCACCTTGACCTCTGTCCTGTTCACTGCCCGGAGCCACCCAGTGTGCCAGTGCGTTGTCAGCTCCGTGGACCCGGGGGGGACCAGCCATGTTTGCCTTTCCTCCTGTACCCCCTCCTCCACTGAGAGCAACAAATGCCCAGGGGCAGAGAAGTGACGCAGACTCCACCCAGCACCAGGGCACCTCTGGGAAGTCGTGTGTGGACGTAACCTCGAACCCAGATCTTAGGAAACGGGAGAGGGATCTTGGCAGTGGGGGAGACCACTCGGCCAGGTCAGCTGTTGGGAGAGGTGAAGGCCCCTGCACAGTGAGCAGGAGGAGGCCCAGATGCCACCCCTGGCCCGACCTCCCCCAACCCCCAGCTGCGGCCTCAGCTCCGCCACGCAGAGGGCTGGTGGCATCTCACGCGCACGTGGCCAGGTCGCGAGCAGTGCCGTCTGCAGCCTGTGGAGGAGCCAGGCTGCCTCAGTCCTCCAGCCCCTTCCTGCCTTCCCTGGTGAACAGCCTCCTGGCAGCTCTGCCAGCCCCTCCTCCCCACCCCCACCCTGGCCTCAAACTGCCCCCTGCACTCCTGGGCCCGCCCCTGCTTCCCGAGGCCAGAGCAGCCGGTGGGTGGCAGAGGTGAGCCCTCCATGCTGTCCTCACCTGGCCAGGGCGCCTGCCTGCCGGCCCTGGCTGGTCCCTTGGCCGGGCTCTGCCTCCTGAGTGGCTCTGCAGCCCTCAGCTCCCCTGCCTCACCCCATCCTGGCCTCGCCTCCTGCCCACACAGCCCCACCTGGGGCCTCTGGCCAGCACCCTGCCTTATTCCCGCCGTTTTTACCCTAAGACTGGCCTGGCACCATTGGAGAGCGAGTAGGGGTGACGTGAATGAAAGTGCAAGTCTTTGTTTTCTGAAACAGTTGCACTGGCTCGCTCTTCCTGGTGGCCGAGTCCACTGCCCGGGCAGCGCCTTGGACAGGCGGGGGCAGGGGCTGGGCCCAGGGCAGCCAGGAACGCCATAGGCTCGGGAGGGCGGGGCTGACCCCTGCCACTGGGTGTCGCCAGCCTGCCCTGTGCCCTCTCCTGCTAGGTTGTTCCTGGTCATAGAGTACGTCAACGGAGGCGACCTCATGTTCCACATGCAGAGACAGAGGAAGCTCCCGGAGGAGCACGCCAGGTGGGTGCCACACGTGGCCAGGTGGGTGCCACACACGGCCAGGGGGGTGCCACACGCGGCCAGGTGGGTTCCACACGTGGCCAGGTGGGTGCCACACGTGGCCAGGTGGGTGCCACGGCCAGGCAGGTGCCACACACGGCCAGGCGGGTGCCACACACGGCCAGGCGGGTGCCACGGCCAGGTGGGTGCCACACATGGCCAGGTGGGTGCCACACGCGGCCAGGTGGGTGCCACAGCCAGGCGGGTGCCACACACGGCCAGGCGGGTGCCACAGCCAGGTGGGTGCCACACACGGCCAGGTGGGTGCCACACACGGCCAGGCGGGTGCCACGGCCAGGTGGGTGCCACAGCCAGGTGGGCGCAGGCTGTGCAGAGGGGGCACGTGTGTGGGCCCCTTCTTCGGGAGGTCAGCAGAGTTGAAGGAGACAATATTGGGGAAGCGGCAGAGGCTGCCACCTGCTCCCCAGTGACAGACCCCCAGCAGGGGCCGTGAAGTCCTTGGCATCGAAGCTCAGCTCGGGCAGAGGCGGGTGCTTCCTGGGGCCGCCTCTGGGTGTGGTCCCCTTTTCCCTGTGTCTGACCCTGGGGGCCAAGTTCCAGCTGCGCTCCGCTGAGCGCGGCGTGGCAGGTGTCCCTGTAGCATCGGGAGGAAGCAGTTTTCAGAGGGCGTGTTCCGTCCTGCAGTCTGACGGCCGCGTGGGGCCTGCGTGGGCCCACGGGCGCTCGAGGGGCGGGGGGCGGCCTGTCTCAAGCGCATCACCTCTTCCTGCTCCCACACGCGCCCTCTCCTTCATTTCCTCACTTGAAAGAGATTTCCAGGCGGCTTTGTGGGTCTCCTCGGATCCCCCATGGGGGAAACGCGCGCAGTAAACCAGGTGTTAGCCACACGCAGCGCCAGCCTGGCCATCGTCACCGCTTTCCAGCCATCGTCTGCCTCCAGGAATTCCTCACCCTGCCCGTGCGGGCTCCGTCCCCACTGAGCACCCGGCCCTGCCCAGGGCCTCCTGCAGAGGCAGCCGCGGTGCCCGGCCGTCCCCCATCCCCTGCTGCAGCCCGGGCCGGTGTTTCCTCCCGGTGAGCACGGCCCCGCCGTGTCCGTCCGTGCACACTTGGGCTGCTTTACCTCTCAGCTCTTGGAGCCGGGCTGCGGTGACCGTGGGTGTGCCGGGGCCTGAGTCCGTGCGGTCGGCTCTCGCGTGCACCTGTGCAGGAGCACGGCTGCCGTGTCCTCCGACGTCCACGGCTCCCCAGCTGCCGCACCGCCGGGGCCTCTGCTTGTTCCTCTCCTCCGGCAGCGGCACCTCACTGTGGTTTGGTTTGTGTCTCCCCAAGGGTTGGTGGCGTAGCACATCTGTTTTGAGTCCTGTTGGCCCCACGCTCGGTGGTAGTGAGGGGAGCAGCTGGGGCGGCACAGCCCTCCCGGCTGGAACCCCGGAGGAGGCCGCAGGCTGTGTCGCGGTCCCCAGGCTGACGACAGGACGCCCACCCCCAGGTTCTACGCCGCGGAGATCTGCATCGCCCTGAACTTCCTGCACGAGAGAGGGATCATCTACCGGGACCTGAAGCTGGACAACGTCCTGCTGGACGCCGAGGGCCACATCAAGCTCACGGACTACGGCATGTGCAAGGTGGGCGGCGCGGCCTCCGGGCTCGGGCGGCGCCCTCCTCCCCAGAGCACTGACGAGGTGGCTGTCCCCACAGGAAGGCCTGGGCCCCGGCGACACGACCAGCACTTTCTGTGGGACCCCAAATTACATCGCCCCAGAAATCCTGCGGGGAGAAGAGTACGGTGAGCACGTGGGGCACGGGTGGGGGCAGGGAGACCACCTTGCCCCCCAGAACCCTCCCCGGTGAGGTCATTTCGGCAAGAGTGGGGCAGGCAGGAGCCAGCCCAGCAGCTGGGAAGGGACTATCCGTGTGTCACTCCAGAACTAACACACAAGCGCACACGTGCACACGTTTGCGCGTACCCTCTCCACCTGGACGTCATCACCCACGCAAGCCCCAACCCCGTGTGTCTCCTTGGGGGAGGAGTCTGGACGGGGCCCTCCCATTACGTGGGGAGGAGACACGGGGTGCAAAGGCGAGCCCTGCCGGGGAGCAGCAGGCTCCGCCCAGGCGGCTGTGCAGGGGCAGGCAAGGGCGGGGGCTTCCTCAGGACCCCAGCCCTGTGGCCCAGGAGCACCTTTCTGCCCCTTGACTGGGGGGGACACAGTGTACGGTGTATGCTGGGCAGCCTGCCTGTGCACGTATGTGCTGTGCACCTGCACCGTGTGTGTGACCCACGTGTGAATGTGTATTGTGCATGTGCACATGTGTGTGATAACGTGTACCTCGGTGCTGTGCACACGTGTGCAGCCTGCCTGTGCACGTATGTGCTGTGCACCCGTACCATGTGTGTGACCCACGTGTGAATGTGTATTGTGCATGTGCACATGTGCGTGATAACGTGTACCTCGGTGCTGTGCACACGTGTGCAGCCTGCCTGTGTGCGTATGTGCTGTGCACCTGCACCGTGGATGACCTGCATGGGCTCATACTGTGCCTGTGCATACGTGTGCAGCCCGCTCATCAGTGCCCGGCGTGCATGTGTGTACCCATGTGGGTGTAACGTGTTCACCCGCGTGTCTGTGCCTGTGCACTGTGTGTTGGGGGGGGTGTTTGTGTGCACCTGTGTGTTGTCCATGAGGTTTCTAACGAAGCATGTCTCCGGTGTGGCTTTAGGGCCGTGGTGGCGGGGGTGGGCACTGGTCCTCGGGGGTAGCTGGGCTCCCGGAATCACCCAGTGGCTAGAAGAGGAAGGACAGCAGTTGGTGGAACCAGAACGCTGCCCTCACATGACCGGGGCAGCAAGCAGGTGGACGGTGGGCAGTGCCAGCGCCCAGACAGCTGGTGCCCGTGGGCGGGCGGACGTCCCTCCCACGCCCCCACGTCGTCCACTGCGGCACGCTCCCCACCAGTGCTTGAGCTCCTGTCTCAGAATGGGCATTTGTGGGGTCAGTCACGTACGAGGCAGACTGGACGGCTCTTCACGTGGGGCGAGGTGTGGGGTCAGAGGTGCCCAGTGACCCCCTGGGAAACCCACAGTGTCAGGTCAGCTTTGAGGCCTGAGCAGGCGTCTGCGCTCTGGCTGGTAACGCTGGGGAAGCGGACGCTGCCTCCTCCAAAGACCGGAGATCCTGCCCCAGCCCCACCGGAGAGGTGGGGAGGGTCACGCCCGCCTGACGGCCGCCCGCTCTGCCCCAGGGTTCAGCGTGGACTGGTGGGCGCTGGGCGTTCTCATGTTTGAGATGATGGCCGGGCGCTCCCCCTTCGACATCATCACCGACAACCCTGACATGAACACGGAGGACTACCTTTTCCAAGGTGCGTGGGCCCGGCCCTCCTTGCCCCGCAGATGTGTGGACGAGGGGCCCGGGCTCCCGCGTGCATTCCCCTGGCCAGTTCCCTTCCCGCACATTGGCTCTCAGAGTCTCGCAAGCTAGAGGACAGCCGTGGGTCCCCAGGAAAGAGTCTGCCCTGGCCAGGTGCCCATCTGGAGCAAAACACAGCCCTTGCCCTCCTGCGCCTGGCCCAGAGTTAGTTGGGAGCCCAGTGCAGGACCTGTGGCGCCCTCTAGTGGCCCATTGCGGAGGCTTCCACCAGCCCACCTGGCCAGAGGCAGCTGGTTCCTGCCGGGTGGTGCAGCTGGAGGCCTGGGAGGACAGAGCAGTGGGAAGGGGCTGGGGGCCCCCAGCACCCAAAGCCCCGATCGGAAATGCCGCCCGGGCCTCGCCCTTGCAGTCATCCTGGAGAAGCCGATCCGGATCCCCCGGTTCCTGTCCGTCAAGGCCTCCCACGTCTTGAAAGGCTTTTTAAACAAGGTGCGCTCTGCTCCCAAGCATCCCCCGCAGGGTGGTGGGGGCGGGGCTGCAGGGGCTGCAGTGGGGCGGGCGCGTGCCAGCTGTGGGTTCGCAAGTCTGCATTTGTGTCCTCAATTCACAGAGTAAAGCCACGGGGGCGGGGTGCAGGAGGCTGCGTGGGGAGTGGGGGTACAGGAGGCTGGCATGGGGGGTACAGGAGGCCAGCGTGGGGAGTGGGGGTACAGGAGGACGGCGTGGGGGGTACAGGAGGCCAGCGTGGGGAGTGGGGGTACAGGAGGCTGGCGTGGGGAGTACAGGAGGCCGGCGTGGGGAGTGGGGGTACAGGAGGCTGGTGTGGGGGGTGCAGGAGGCTGGCATGGGGGGTACAGGAGGCCGGCGTGGGGAATGGGGGTACAGGAGGCTGGTGTGGGGAGTACAGGAGGCCGGCGTGGGGAGTGGGGGTACAGGAGGCCGGCGTGGGGGGGTGGGGGGTGCAGGAGGCTGGCGTGGGGGGTGCAGGAGGCTGGCGTGGGGGGGTGTGGGGGGTGCAGGAGGCTGGCATGGGGGGTACAGGAGGCCGGCTTGGGGAGTGGGGGTGCAGGAGGCTGGCGTGGGGAGTGGGGGTACAGGAGGACGGCGTGGGGGGTACAGGAGGCCAGCGTGGGGAGTGGGGGTACAGGAGGCTGGCGTGGGGAGTACAGGAGGCCGGCGTGGGGAGTGGGGGTACAGGAGGCTGGTGTGGGGGGTGCAGGAGGCTGGCATGGGGGGTACAGGAGGCCGGCGTGGGGAATGGGGGTACAGGAGGCTGGTGTGGGGAGTACAGGAGGCCGGCGTGGGGAGTGGGGGTACAGGAGGCCGGCGTGGGGGGGTGGGGGGTGCAGGAGGCTGGCGTGGGGGGTGCAGGAGGCTGGCGTGGGGGGGTGTGGGGGGTGCAGGAGGCTGGCATGGGGGGTACAGGAGGCCGGCTTGGGGAGTGGGGGTGCAGGAGGCTGGCGTGGGGAGTGGGGGTGCAGGAGGACGGCGTGGGGGGTACAGGAGGCCGGCGTGGGGCGTAGGGGCTGCAGGAGGCTGGCGTGGGGGTGCAGGAGGGCAGTGTAGTGGGGTGCAGGAGGCCAGCATGGGGCATGGGGGTGCAGGAGGGCGGGGCTGGTTCCCTGTGCTCAGAGGCACTTGGATCTCTGGGGAAGCAGGGCCACCTCTGCCTGGCCTGATTTGTCCTTTGACCTCTCACCCCTAGGACCCCAAAGAGAGGCTTGGTTGCCGGCCACAGACTGGTTTTTCTGATATCAAATCTCACGCGTTTTTCCGCAGCATAGACTGGGACCTGGTAAGGCAGCACGTCTGGCGGGCGGGCAGGGCCGGGGCGGGCGGGCGGGTAGGGCTGGGGTGAGTGACTGCAGGGTCCCTCCCCGCAGGACCCATCCGTAAGGGGGGGGTGGGCACTGCCCTCAGAGCCCCCACAGGGAACCGGAGACAGCTTGGAGCCTGTGGCTGGTGCTTCCCAGCCATCGCCATCGCGGCTGCACTGGGCTGGCCAGTGGCACCCGGGTTGGCCTTCCATGCTATGGTTCCTGGGGCAAAGGAAAATGGAATCTCAAGATAGATAAACAGTCACAAAGTTCCCGAAATACACCTTTATGTGCTCTCTTGAGGATGTAAAACATTAGGTAGCTTATCAAGTCAACTTTTGTAAAAGATTCATTTATTTGTTTGAAAAGCGGAGTGGCACACAGAGAGAGATCTTCCACCTGCTAGGCCACTCCCCGAATGGCCCCGTCAGCCAGCACTGGACCAGGCTGAAGCCAGGAGCCTGGAACTCCGTCTGGGTCTCCCATGTGGAGGGGAGGGGCCTAAGCACTTGGGCCATCACCACTGCCTTCCAGGCCGTTAGCAGGGAGCTGGATCAGACGTGGAGCAGCCGGGACTCGAACCAGCGCCCGTGTGGGTGCTGGCACCACAGCGCTGGTCCCCTCCAACCCGAGCTCTCAGGGAGAAAGCCGTGCTCCGTGGTGGGCGCCCCTCCTGCCTGGGCTCTTCCCTTTGGGCACAGCGACTGTTGGCCATGTGCCAGGGCGTTGCATCTCTGGGGTGTGTGGGACCCTCGGAGGAGGGGGGAAGCCGCTGTCCCTCCCTCGCGCCCTCTGGGTCCGCAGGAGCGCAGCACCCCTGTGGGTGAGCGAGAGGACGAGCCAGAGTGCACGCTGGTGCCATGATGAGGCTGGGTAATCCCCAGGAACACCGCCACAGCTCTGGAGCCCCAGGCCAAGGCACCTGCCAGCGTGCAGGAAGGGGAGGATGGTGCCTGGAACGCCGCCACCCCCAGGGGGCGCTGTCCTCGGGCACCCGCCCTGCTCCCCCGGGACCCGCGGCCCCACACTGCACCGGGGATGAGTCCCAGCACCCTGAGACCGTCTGAGCACAGGTGTGGGCACACGGCCCTCGGCCCCTCTCGGCTCAGGGCTGCCGTGGCCATTTCCTGCTGCCCGCTTCTCCTGCCCGTGGGCCCTGTAATTTGAAGTTGGCATCTAAACCATCAGGGCTCGCTGATGGAGGACAAGCCCCGCGGGGTGGGGGCCCACGCGCTGGCCTGGGCGGAGGTGACGCAGACCCAGCACCTCCCTGACCAGGTTCCAGGTGTCCCGGCCACGCCCTGCCCCCACCCCTCCCAGCATGTTTCAGTGCAGCTGGGACTTGTGGGTATTTTGTCATAATTTTTAAAAAAGACTTATGTATTTGAAGAGCAGAGTTAGAGACGGGGAGAGAGCGGGGTCTGCCATCCTCTGGGTCACGCCACCAAATGGCCACATTGGCCAGAGCGGGGCCGACCTGAAGCCAGGAACTGCTTCGGGGTCTCCCACGCGGGCGCAGGGGCCGAGCACTTGGACCAGCCTCCCTTTCCCAGGTGCACTGGCGGCTTCCACCCGCTGCGTCCCAGTGCCCGCCCCTTATCCTAAACTTTGCATGTTAAGGAACAACACAGCATTCAGACCAGGCGCTGTCGAGACCCTGGGTCTGCGGCTGGCGTGTGCGCTCCGTCCAGCAGGGAGCGCGCCCGTCTCGCCCGTGGGCGTGTGCGCTCCGTCCAGCAGGGAGCGCGCCCGTCTCGCCCGTGGGCGTGTGAGCTCCATCAGCAGGGAGCGCGCCCGTCTCGCCCGTGGGCGTGTGAGCTCCGTCCAGCAGGGAGCGCGCCCGTCTCGCCCGTGGGTGAGCTCTGTCCAGCAGGGAGCGCACCCGTCTCGCCCGTGGGCGTGTGAGCTCCATCAGCAGGGAGCGCGCCCGTCTCGCCCGTGGGCGTGTGAGCTCTGTCCAGCAGGGAGCGCGCCCGTCTCGCCCGTGGGCGTGTGAGCTCTGTCCAGCAGGGAGCGCGCCCGTCTCGCCCGTGGGCGTGTGCGCTCAGTCCAGCAGGGAGCGCGCCTGTCTCGCCCGTGGGCGTGTGAGCTCCATCAGCAGGCTCACCGCCCGTCTCGCCCGTGGGCGTGTGAGCTCCGTCCAGCAGGGAGCGCGCCCGTCTCGCCCGTGGGCGTGTGAGCTCTGTCCAGCAGGCTCACCGCCGTGTCGCCTGTTCCCCCAGCTGGAGAAGAAGCAGGCGCTGCCCCCGTTCCAGCCACAGATCACGGACGACTACGGCCTGGACAACTTCGACACGCAGTTCACCAGCGAGCCTGTGCAGCTGACCCCAGACGACGAGTGAGTGCCACCGCCTGCCGCAGGGCGGCCCCCGCTTCCTGCCCCGGGCTGGGGGCGGAGGGAGGAGCCCGCGGGGATGCCGCCACCCCTCCCCTGCGCTTCCAGGGACGTCATCAAGAGGATCGACCAGTCCGAGTTCGAAGGCTTCGAGTACATCAACCCACTCCTGCTCTCCACTGAGGAGTCCGTGTGAGGCCGCGCAGCCCCGCCGTGGACACGCCTGTGAATGACCCTTGACCTTTATCCTGAACCACAGCATATGCATGCCAGGCTGGGCACGAGGCTCAGGACCGGCCGGCGCCCGGGCCCAGCGAGGCAGGCTCCGCGCCGCGGGTGCCGAGGGCAGACTTGCACGGCCCTCAGACACAGAACTCGGTGCCCCGACCTCTGCGCCAGGAAGCTGGCGTGTCCTGTCCCGAGGAATAAAATGTGCCGATGATGTCCGGCCTCCCTGGCGCCTTTATTCCGCGAGCCCCGCCGCGCCCCCGCTGCGGCACCAGGACGCGGAGCTGCGAGTCGTGGTAAGTGGAGGCGTCTGGCGGGCGTTGTCCGCGGAGCGCGGGCCGCGGGGAGGAAAACCGGGTACAGGTTCTGAAGCGTTGCTCACCAAAGCACCAGTAGACCAAAAGACAGCAGGCAGAATTCCAAACTAAAGCTGCACAAAATATATTTCTGGAAACAGCCGAGCCTCCGTTCTGTCTTGTGTTACGTGGATTTCTGGAAACTTCATCACTAACACAAAGCTCAGAGGACTCCAGGGGACTCACGCGCGCCAAACCCTCGCCCGGCCACCGCCTCGGCGAGGGACAGCTGGACGCGGCCCGGCCGGCCCGAGGGCAGGCACTGGGGTTTGGGTCTTTGCGCGCCCTTAGCATGGACGGGCGCTGCGGTGCGGCCGTGGCGGAAGGGGAGGGGGCTCCCGCCCCACCCGGGCCAGGCCTTGGTGGGGTGGGGTGGGGTGATGTGGCCACAAGCCGCCCTACCCCACCCCACTCCCATCACCACCCGCGCGCCGCGGTGAGGCCGGCAGTCTGGGGGAGGGCACCCCGCCCCACACTCCGCCTTCCCAGGGCTGAGCTCAATGCCGCAGCCTCACACCCGGGCCTGGGACGCTAGGGTGGGACGGGGACACGCGGGGCCCCCCAGCCTGCGTCCCCAGGCCCAGGCTCCGCATGCTGCAGGCTTCGGACACCGCTGCCCCCAGCCTGGGCTTCTGGCCACAAGTCAGGGTGCGTTTCAACCAGCACCCCCACTCTCCCAGGAACGGTGTCAGGCCCCGGCCACCAGACGCCTTCCCGGGAGGGGCTCCCCGTGTGGCCGCCGTGTGCAGGACGTGAACGTGCCCAGCAGGAGGGAGGTTTTTGCATGCATGGATTTTCATAAAGTGATGGCTGTGTCAGTGTAGCCTGGGAACAGCTCCCGACTCCCGACGTCGTGGCGAAGGGCTCAGCAGGGGCCGTGGGCTTGCTTGGTGGACGCGTGGAGCCCAGGGTGCTTCCCACCCCCAGACTGCAATGAAAATGCTCATATAGGAAGCAAAGGTTGCCAAGCCAACAGACCTTTTAAAAATTTATTTGAAAGAGTAACCGAGCGTGAGCTGCTGTCCACGGGTTCACTCCGCGTATGGTCGCAGTGGCCAGGCCCAGGCCAGTCGAGCCAGGAGCCCAGAACTCCATGCAGGTCCATGGCTGGCGGGGACCCAGGTGCCCCCACCGCCAGGCGCACCGCTGCCCCGACACCGTCCCGGGCTCGCAGCAGGGGGAGGTGCAGACTCCCCAGCTGGCCGCTGCCGCACCCCAGCCTCCCTGCCAGGGCCACACGTGCTGCCCCATCAGAGTCCAGTCCGGCCACAGCAGCCCCGGCCCCGTGCCATCCCCATCTTGCGTATTCGGAACGGCGGCGGCTGTGGGCCCGGGGCTCTCAGGGTCGGTGGGGGCCCTGGGCGGTCAGCATCCGAGTGCACCTGGCTCAGGTGCTGTTCCCTCGTGACATGACTGCCCCCCCCTTGGAGCAGCCTCTCAGGTACCCGGGCTACAGTGAGGGAACGTGGGCTAACATGGTCAGGAGCGCGTGGCAGTGCCGGCCAGTCCTGGTCGTGGGACCCTGGTGTGCAGACCTGGGGGGTGGGCACCTGCACGCCTCCCTCTGCCGCTGGGCTCCAGGACTTGCGCCAGCGGCCCCCTGCCCGCACTCGGGCTCTGGCCCTGGGGCAGGTCCCACCCTCGGCCTCCCAGGTCTGAGGCCCCCGGGGTCTCTGCTGGTTCCCCAGAAATCCTCGGGTGGGGCAGGTCCCACCCACATCCCAGTGCCTGGTCCCAGTCCTGGCTCCTCTGCACCTGACCCAGACGCGTGCTCAGGCAGACGGCGACGGCCCTGGGGGCCCGGGGCCCTGCCCCCGTGTGGGACCTGGAGGGAGCTCCTGGCTCCAGCCTGGCCCAGCCCTGGCCGTTACAGGCACGTGGGAGGTCTGCCGTCGACGGGCGATCGGTCTCGTGTCCCTCTCCTCTGAGTTCCCTGGAGAACCCTAGGCCACGCCTGGCCTTCTGCTCAGTGGATGAATCTCAGTGTCCGTGCCTTTTCCAAAAAGGAAAGTGCACATCTCCCGGTGTTCACCCGGAGTCTTCACGTCGTGCCTGGACGGGGCAGGACCCTGGCCAGGCCCAGAGCACCGCAAGGACCCATCGCGCAGAGGCCACCCCGGCCACGCCCACCGCCAAGGCCCCTTCACACCGCTGATCGCGAGCCCCAGGTGGGCTGAAGTCACGTCCTTCTCCAGGCACTGGGGTCGGCGCCAGCACTGTGGGGTCTGAGGGCCGCCCCTGGGTCCTCGCGCGGCATGGACAGCGCTGCAGAGCCCGGGGCGACCCCTTCAGCCCCGCCCTCAAAGGCCCCACTTCCGCCACCGTCACCGTGGGGACCAGGATTCCAGAGCCGCGTCGCAGAGGGACACGGGGAACAGCTGTGCCCCACGTTCACCTCGGCACAAGGAACGCGGGGGCGACGGTGGGGGGGGGACAGGACGGGGGGGGCGACAGGACGGGGGGGGGCGACAGGACAGGGGGTAGAGGGCGACAGGGCGGGGCCGCCTGCCCTGCCCCCGGCCAGCGCCCATCCCAGAGGAGCCCAGGCCTCCGCCTCCTGAGATGCCGGTGCAGCCCTCGGCCCAAGCCTGCACGGGCAGAGCGTGGCTCCAGCGGTCACCACACCACGTCTTCCGTGCTCTCCGCCAGGCACTGGGCAAGGTGGCTGTCAATGTCCAGCTGCGCCAGCCTGCAAGAGAAGACGGTCATGGCCACCCCCACCCGGCCAGAGCCCGGCCTGGGCGCTCTGCTGGGCCCAGCAGCCTTGGACTGGGGGGAGCGTCCCTCCAGCTCCCAGGCCCACCCAGGTTTCTGTGGCTGAGCTCGGGGACCCGGCCTGGGGCCTTCCTGAGAAGTGACCCCAAGCCCACTGCAGCACAGGGGATGGCGCCTCCCATAGGGCCTGGCCCTCCCCGCGCCGTCCGGTCTCCACCAGTAAGCGGCCAGGCCAGCCCTGCCCAGCCCCCAGCCGGGAAGGAGCACGCGTGCCCGTGGGACAGAGTCCAGCACAGAGGCCACAGCCCGTGTCCCCGTGCTGAATCGAGCCCCAGCCGCTCCGCGCTTCCTGCTCGCTCGCTCGGGAGCTCCTGGCTCCAGCCTGGCTGCCACCTGGCCCGTGAGCCAGTGAAGATCTCCCTCCTCCCGGGCGGAGGACCGAGGCGCCGGGGAGAGCCCCCAGCCCCGGCCTCCCTGAGACACTGAGGGGCTCCCAGGAGGCAGTGCTGCGGCCCCGGCACCTGCGGGGGAGAGCTGGATGGAGCTCCAGGCTCCTGGCTTCAGCCTGGCCCTGCCCTCACTGTAGCGGCCACCTGGGGCGTGAGCCAGCAGAGGTGCTGTCGCTGTCTCTCCCCCGCTCGCTCTGCCTTTCAACTAAATTTTTAAATAAATAAGTAAAATCCAAGGGCACCCAGGCAGGGGGGGATTCCCGCGGACCCCCCCCCAGCAACGCGAGCTTTTCTTCCCCACATCTGCGGCCCGCCCTGGGCTCCTGCCGAGCCTGGGGGCGGGCGGCTGGCACGGGACAGCAGGGGCTTGGCCCAGCACCTGCCACCGGCCCTGGACAGGAGCAGCACCAGAGGGCGAGCCCCGGAGACAACCCCGGCACCTGCCGGCTCCAGCTCTGTGGACCCCCGAGACCGCACGCGGAGACCAATCCCGCACCTGCCGCCAGGCTGCAGGCCTGTTCTGGCCACGACTCCCCCAGCGACGGCCCAGCGTCTGTCTCATGCATGTCCTGAAGGTGCAGATGGCGCGCGAGGGGCCGCCTGCAACGCCACAACCCCAGTGCGCAGGCCCCGCACCCACGTGGGAGACCAGGAAGCAGTGCCGGGGAGGGGACCAGGGTGGAGACTCCGTCCCTGCCCCTTGGTGCCAGGCGCCCGCACCCACACCTGCCCACTGTGCGGCTGCCTGTGCTTCCAGAGCCCGAGGACCCCGGCCTAACTCTGTATCTGAAAGAGGCAGTCTCCGCCCACTGGGTCACTCCCCAGATGGCCAGGCCAGGGGCAGGAGCTCCATCTGTGTCTCCCGGACGGGTGCAGGGGGCCAAGCACTTGGGCCATGTCTGCTGCCTCCCAGGCCGTCAGCAGAGCTGCACTGGGAGCCGAGCAGCCTGGGTTCACACAGCACTCGCAGGGGGAGGAGGCTGCAATCCAGGGAGGGCCAGGAACCTGACACCTGCCAGCCAGCGCCTGCAGAGCCACTGAGCTCTGACTCCACATCGGTGTCCGGGCCAGGATCCCACCTGGGGCCCAAGCACAAGAGCCAAGGCCCCACCGGGAACCGGCAGCCCAAATGCAAGGTTTAACTTCTTGCCAAAACCAGGTTCAAACCCCTAATTTAAAAAGAATTTAGGGGCCGGTGCTGCTGCATAAAGCCCCCACCTGCAGTGCCGCCATCCCATGTGGGCGCCGGTTCTAGTCCCGGCTGCTCCACTCTGATCCAGCTCTCTGCTGTGGACTGGGAAAGCAGTAGAAGATGCCCAAGTGCTTGGGCCCCTGCACCCATGTGGGAGACCTGGGAGAGGCTCCTGGCTCCTGACTGGCGCAGCTCCGGCCGTTGCAGACATTTGGGGAGTGAACCAGCGGATGGAAGACCTCTCCCTCTGTGTGTGTCTCTCTCTGTCTCTCTGTAACTCTACCTTTCGAATAAATAAATAAGTCTTAAAAATACATATATGTACTTTATTTAAAAGACTTACTTGATGGGCAGAGTTGCAGAGAGGTCTTCTTTTTTTTTTTTTTTGACAGGCAGAGTAGACAGTGAGAGAGAGACAGAGAAAGGTCTTCCTTTTGCCGTTGGTTCACCTTCCAATGGCCGCTACGGTAGGCGCGCTGCGGCCGGCACACCGCGCTGATCCGATGGCAGGAGCCAGGTGCTTCTCCTGGTCTCCCATGGGGTGCAGGGCCCAGGAACCTGGGCCATCCTCCACTGCACTCCCTGGCCACAGCAGAGAGCTGGCCTGGAAGAGGGGCAACCGGGACAGGATCGGTGCCCCGACCGGGACTAGAACCCGGTGTGCCGGCGCCACAAGGTGGAGGATTAGCCTAGTGAGCCGCGGCGCTGGCCGAGAGGTCTTCTATCCGCGGGTTCACTCCCCTGTTGGCCTCCACAGCAGGGCTGGGCCAGGCCGAAGCCGGAGCAACAAACTCCCGGGTCTCCCACGCGGGTGCAGCAGCCCAGCGCCGGACCGTCTCCCGCTGCCTCCCCCGGCCACCAGCAGAGCTGGATCGCAGTGGAGCAGCTGGCACTGCAGCTAGGCCACTGTGCCACAGCGCCAGCCCCAATATATACGCTTTTTAAAAAAGAAAACGCTCGGGCTGGCGCTGTGGCACAGCGGGTAAAGCCGCCGTCTGCAGCGCCGGCATCCCATATGGGCGCCAGTTCAAGTCCCGGCTGCTCCACTTCCCATCCAGCTCTCTGCTGTGGCCCGGGAAAGCAGTGGAGGATGGCCCAAGTCCTTGGGCCCCTGCACCCACGTGGGAGGCCCAGAAGAAGCTCCTGGCTCCTGGCTTCGTCCTGGCCCGGGGAGTGAACCAGCGATGGAAGACCTCCTTCTCCCTCCCTCTCTCTCTCTGTGTAACTCTAAGTTAATTAATTAATCTTCAAAAACAATGCACTGGACCAGAAGCTCAGAGTGAAGGACACCCCGCCCGCGGGGCCCCAGCAGGACACTGGTGCAGGGACCATAGTGTGGGCCCAGGCCAGCTCCCTGCACGCCGCCCACACAGCCTGAGGCAGGGGTCGGGGAGCCGGCCAGCCCCCACCTGCACCCCGCACCATGGCAGACCTGGGGCCTGCACTCAGCTCCGCACGGGAGCGCCTGGCTTCCCGCCAACGCGCACCGGGGACGCCCGGGCGCCCACTCGGGTCCCTGCCACCCACGGGGGAGGCCCGGCCCCGCCCTGGCGGCTGGAGCCACCTGGGCAGCGAGCTTCCTCCCTCTGCCTCTCCGCCGGCAGCTTCCCTGTCCCTTAGCTGCCGGGCTGAGCTGGGTGCCCCGGCTGCGGTTTCCACGGGGGGGAGGGGGGGGCCTGGGGTCGCAGGGCGGGCCAGGGCTGGGGTCTGCAGGGCGAGGCTGGGGTCACAGGGCTGGACTGGGGTCGCAGAACTGGGCTGGGGTCACAGGACGGGGCAGGGCTGGGGTCCGAAGGACGGGGCTGGGGTCGCAGGGCGGGGCGGGGTCGCACTCACCCGGGGCCAAACTCCCTCTGGCACATCGGGCAGCTCCGCAGGGCCGGCGGCCTCCTCACGTCCGGCCGGCCGGGGGTCCCGGGCCACTCGGAGGCGGGGGCTGCCGCCCCGCGGAGCAGACGGTAGGAGCAGCGCGAGCCCCTCGCGGGCTGCGGGAACGGCGTCCAGCTGAAGGTCTGGGGTCCGACGGAGAAGGCCTCGCCGGGGTCCGCGGGCTGCGGGCCGCGTCCCGGCTCCTGCAAGGCAGGGGTCGTCGCGCTGCGCCCAACCCGGCCCCCCCCGGCGGCCCGCGGCCCCGCGCGCTCACCTGGCCGGGGAAGGCGGGCAGCGGCGGCAGCTCGCCGTCCGGGCGCAGGTCCGCGCTCACCGTGCGCAGCAGCGTGGCCCACAGCTCGCACTCGCCGCCGGCCAGGAACCAGGGGCGGCCGCTGCGGGCAGGGCGGCAGGGGCGCGTCGGCGCGGGGCGGGCAGGCCGGGGGCACGGAGGGGGCGAGCCCGGGCCCCGGCCGCGCCCCCGCCCCGCCCCGCACTCACCCGCCCTCCGCGGCCGGCCTCCGGCGGCTCAACCGCAACCGCGGCCTCTTGGCCGCCTCCATCAGCCCCGAGCGCGGCCGCACCGGAAAAGGACGCCGGCGGAGCCCCGCCCCGGATGCCGCCCCGGCCCCGCCCCAAGGACCCAGGCCCCGCCCCCAATGAGCCCCGCCCTCCAGGGCCCCGCCCCAATGACCAAGGCCCCGCCCCCAAGGAGCCCCCGCCCTCCAGGGCCCCGCCCCCACACGGGGCCCCGCCCTCCAGGGCCCCGCCCACACGGAGCCCCGCCCGGCCCCGCCCCCCGTCAGCACTCGCCCGGTCCTGGGCTCCGCGCATGGACAAAAGCCCCCCCCCCCTCGAGACCCACCCGCAGCCGGCCGAGCGGCCCCCGGGAGGCTCCCGCCGCCCACTCCTCAGGCCGCGAGTTGCACCGCCTCGGACAAGGTCGAGCCCAAGGTGTCCCGACCCCACCCTTGGGGAAGCTGAGGCCGGGGTCCTTCCCTCCCAGAGAGAGGAGGGGTGGGGCCACCCAGCCGGCTGCTGCGCCCCCAGGAGGAGGCTTCCCCGGTAGGGGCAGCGCCCAGGAGCCCCGGGAACCGTGTCCCCTGAGAGTACCGCGGCCGCAGGCCGGCCCTGGCCCTGGAGGCCTGGCCGTCCCCCCAGGAGGGCTGGTCACGCGGTGACGCGCCGCCACGCAGCGTCCTTAGCAGGAGCCCACGCTGTGCAGACGAGCCTGGGCCCCTAACACCCTGCGTGGACCCGGCCGCCGGCCCTGCGGCCCCCGCAGGCTCCGTCCAAGGCCGCCACGTGGTGGCAGCAGAAGC
Source organism: Lepus europaeus (assembly GCF_033115175.1). NCBI lineage: Eukaryota > Metazoa > Chordata > Mammalia > Lagomorpha > Leporidae > Lepus > Lepus europaeus. The sequence continues at coordinate 783,423 of NC_084831.1, forward strand.
CCAGGCACCCTGTGCCGGCCCTGGCTGCACCTGGTGCTCCGTGGGCCCAGCCTTCCCTAGCCCCTCTGGGCCCCTGCGGGGACCCCTACCTGCCTGAGGCCTGCAGGGCCGAGTGGCAGCCCCACAACAGGGCACGGGCGCCCTTGCTGGTTCCCGCCATCCCCACCCCAGAAGCCTGGGCTGTGCTGGGGCCAGCGCCCCCCGCCCTCCTCCCGTCAGCATGCTGCCCCTCCAGGCCTAGTCTCCTGCCCTCCCAAACGGCCTGGAGGTCGGCAGTCTGTGGAGCCTGCTGGGCCCGGGGGCGTCACCGGGCCTCAGGTTGTCCTGTATCCCCGCTGACCCGAAGCGTGGGAGCAGGCCTGCACCCCACGTGCCCGAGGGGCCCAGCAGGACGAGCGGGCGTCTGCGAGCGTGCACCCCTGCAGGCAGTGCTCTCAGGAGGGCCCTGGAGGGGGTGACCTGGGGTCGGGCTGCTCTCAGGTGAGGGAGGCCCCGGGGTGAGGTTGCAGGTGGTGGATGACCAGACTCCCACGTGGCCTGTGTCCAGGGTCCCTGACTGGTTCCCTGCTGGCCCTGGCTCCAACGTCCCAGCTCTCGGCCTCTCCTGGGAGCGTCGCCACACTCCCTGCCAGGGAGCCGTCCCAGCCCTTCCTCTCCCTCCCACACTTCGGTTCCCCCAACCAAGGTCCCACTGTTGGACCTGGAGGGTGGCCCGGCCTGCTCCTAGTCCCTGTCCCCAGGCAGCCCCGTGGTCCAGTGCCAGCCTGCCCCGGGGCAGCCTCTGGAGCTGCCCCCCAGCCGCTCTCTGCCCGTGCGTGGGGCAGAGACGTGTGTGCAGCAGGAACAGGTGTGCACCTGCTGTGCCCAAGCTTTCCGGGTGGGAAGACACAGCCCACCCCACCCCGGGAACCCAGACACCAGCGCCCGCCCAGGGCCTGCAGCATCCTGGTCCCTCCCAGCCCCTCCTGGGCACGCCAGGTCCCCTCCTCCACAGACCTCAGATGGCCCAGCTTCCTCACACAGGGGGCCCGGCCACTTGGTCCCAGAGGGGCAGAATAGGGGAGGGGTCTCAAGTGGCCCAGATGGCCACAGGTGCCCTGAGACCAGGGAGGCACAGGAGGGGCCCCCACCTGGCCTCAGCTGTGCCACAGGGTCCACTTAAGCAGCGGCTCTCAGAGGAGAGGCCTTGGGACAAGGAACAGGCCCAGTGGAGACAGCCATCCTCCTGGGGCTCCACTGGACAGAGGGCCGGGCGGGAGAAGGCAGGGGTGACCTCTGCCTCACTTGTCAGGAATCACCCCCCACCCCGGAACGACCCCCTGGCAGCCACCTGCCTGCCCGGCCTGCACGGGGACCAGCCCCTCCGAGACCCTCCGGAGGGAGAAACGGGCGACGAGCCCTCCCACAAGCCCTCCCCGCGTGGGGCGGGTGACGGGGGCGTCAGAGCTGAGCTGGGTAAGAGGCAAGAGGCTTTCACACACACACACACACACACACACCCCAGATTCCCTCACCTATCTGAAAGGCAGAGTTACAGAGCGGGGGGGGGGGGGGGGACGGAGAGGTCCTCCGTCTGCTGGTTCACTCCCGGAACCAAAACAGCCAGGCTGGGCCCGGGTGAAGCCAGGAGCCCGGAGCTCCATCCCGGTCGCCCACGCGGGCTCAGCGGCCCAAACACGGAGCCATCTTCTGCTGCCTTCCCAGACGCACTAGCCTGGGGCTGGTGGGAAGTGGAGCAGCTGGGACTTGAACCGGTGCCCACGTGGGCTGCTGGCGCTGCGGGTGGCGGTTTAACCCCGTGCCGGGGGCTCACTGCGTCCGAGAAGGAACTGAGCCTACGGGAAGTTGGTTTCTGGCTGGGACGGACACGTGCTGCAGAGACAAGTCTTTTAGGAGCAAAACTCGCACTCAGGGCAGAGAGTGGTCAGGGGTGCACCCTCCCCCCCCCGCACCTGCAGCCTGACTGGGCTGGAGCCTCCCCCTCCTCGTCTTGGCTTTGAACGTGATCACATGATGCATTCGGGGAGGACGAGCCAGGCCTTTCTCCAAGGAGCCAGTTCCAGGAAGGGGGTGAGATGGGCTGGCCAGCAGGTCCCCCAGCAAGGAGCACCCTCCTGGTGGACTGGATGGGCTCCTCGCTCTGGCTTCTGCAGCACTGGCCCCCGGGGTCACAGCCGGGGCTCCCCACGCGCCTCCACGCCAGCACAGGGCTGGCCAGCACCAGCCCCGGTCAGCTTCCCAGCCGCACCCCGGCCCACTTGGCTCCCCAACACCCTCCTTGGTTTCTTGGGGTTGGTTCAGCACCCTAGAAACTCCGTCAAGACCCGGGCAGTGAGCAGAGCAGGCCCGGGGCCAGCCCAGCCCAGGAAGCAGCAGCACATGTGTCCACTGGGTACAGCGGGTGGGCACGCCCGGGCACTGGACGTGTCAGGTGGCAGAGGTGCCCTAGCGGTGCCCACTGGCTGGACACAGCTAGAGGCCTAGGCGAGCTACCAGGCAGCGGGCTGTGCTCCCCACACCTGCTGGCCAGCGCGTGCCAGCAGGCAAAGCTGCCTGGAGCCAGGCGCCGTGGCATTTACGGGGTGCGGGAGTGCCAGGCAGACAGGCTGTGTGTGACGTTGCCTGGGAGACGTTGTAGGAGAGCAAGCGTTTGGGCCCCCACCTGGGGTGCAGAGCGGGTTGGGGCTGCCTCAGGGCTTTAGTGGGGCAGGCTGTGGCCGGGACCTGCCGGCACTCGGCGGGCCGCCAGCCGGAGCCCAGTGCAGCCCGCAGCTCCTGGCCCCAGGGGCCCAGCAGCCAGGGGCACCTCAGGAAGGAGTCCGGCCCCGCTTCTGTCCCAAGCCGTCTCCTGGGCACCCCGAGCAGCACCACTCTCCAGCGTTTACAGCTGTCCACACCCCAGGCAAATGCTGTCTGCGGCTCACAGCCCTGCAGCAGATCCTGCTCGCCCCAGGCCCCCTCCCCAGCCTCCCTCTCCACCCCTTAGCCCTGCGGGGCTGTTCTGCGGGGCTGGGGTGTTGGTTCCTTCCCCCGCTGTGAACCCAGCCCTTGTCCGGAGTCTCATGGGTGCCCTGGCCCAGAGCAGTCAGCCGACCGACCCTCCCGGTGGGGGACTCTGGGCACCCACCCCCCAGGGAAGGGCAGGCAGCGACCAGGCTTCGGAGAGCTGTGGACCTAGCAGCGTCCACCCAATTTGTGTCCCCCGGCGACCTGGGAAAGTAGGCGTCGCCAAATTAGCACGGGTTAGGCTTGGCCCTCCGTCCACCATGACTACAAGAAAAGGAAACCTGGACTCGGAGACCCCGTGAGGAGGCCAGGGCCCCGGCCCCCTCCCCCGCGGGACCCCTTGGTGTGGACTCGGGCTTGCAGCCACCCCGCCATCCGGCAGTGGCCACTGTACTCCCGACACTCACGGGGCTCCCTGGGCCTTTCGGGGCTGTGTCCCACCCTAACCCTGGACCTGAAGACTTGGTGCGGTTCGGGGTGGGCGAGCTGAGTGCCAGGATCTCCCAGCGTCACAGAGCCGCACAGCGGGGAGGGGGTCAGCGCTGGGTGGGGGAGGGGTCACCTTGCTGTGCCCAGCTCTGCTCCGCCCGGTGTCTCTCTCTCAGCGCTAACCTGCCCATCACTCCCTGGGCTGGAGCTGGCCAGTGCCCCGAGCCCGTTCCTGGGGTGGAGGGGGGCAGGCCCCTCAGACCCACCCAGGACACAGGCAGGCTCTGCCTGCCCTCTCTGAACCACCCCCTAAACGCTCTGACCCGTGGGCAGCCTGGTGCTGGGCCTCTGGCCTCATACCTGCCCGGTCCTTCTGTGTCCAGGCAGCCAGCCCATCACAGAGGCCCGGGGTCCTCCGACCACTTGTCAGAGCCACAAGACAGTGAACCCCCAGCTGGACGGACACCAGGCCTTGGTGCTGCTGCCCTGGGGTGGCCCGGGGTGGGGGGAGGTCTTGCTGACTCAGCAGCACCCGGTGGCACCCCGCTGGGGGTCGTGAGTCAGCGTGAACTGAGCCCCTCGCTCCCTGAGCACCCTGGAGGCTGACCCACGAACAGGCAGCCAGCGAGGGCTGCTCCTGCCATGCCGGGGCCCCAGGTACACACAGGCTGCCCCCCATGCTGTGGGCCCCTGGAGACCCTTAGGGAAAGAGCCGCCCCTCCACGCCTGGCCAACCCCTCGTGGTCTCCCTCAAACAGTACCCCCCGCCGGCCACCACCTCTGCAGCCAGACATGGGCCGGCGTCCCTCGGTGTTGCCAACCCCGGGTGCCCCCAGGCGCTCGCCCTGCCTGCTCTGGCTGCTGTCTGTGGGCTGGCACATTCTGGATGGTTCTGGATGGAGCTGACCCGCAGGGGCTGCCTCTGAATCCCCTCTGCCCACCTCCCTTAGAGCTGCGACACCCCCCCCCCCCGGGAGTGCCCTGGGGCCGATCAGCTCGCTCAGACAGCCTGGAAGTGGAGAGACAGGCGCCTGGAGCTCCTCTCCAGGGGTCCCTGCAGCCGCGTGCATGGCCTGGAGGCCGGCCACCCCCCCGAGTCTGACGATGGCCGCCCAGACACCCAGAGCCGTGGGTGACCTGCAGCGCCATCCTGCAGATACGCCACTGAGCAAGCAGCCGTGGCCAGCCGTGGCCGCCGGTCACCCGCCGGCTGCCCCGGCCTCCCTCTGCCCTCAGGCCTGCCCCCACCCTCCCGGCCTCTGTCCATCTGCGGGCCCTGCCAGCCCCGCCTCCGGGCCCCTCCCACTCCCCCGCCCCTCCCCAGCATCCCCCACGCCTAAGTCCCGCCCCAGCCCCGCCCTCAGCCCCTCCCACGCCCGCCCCCGGCCCCTCCTGCAGCTCATCCCACACCCGCCGCCTCCCCTCCCGGGCCCCGCCCGCCGACGGCCTCTGGGCCTGGGTCCAGCGCTGCCCGCCCCGCTGCCAGGCCGGGGTCCGAGCCCGCGCTTCCCGCTCGTGAGAGACGCCCTGGGGCGGCCTTGTCCCCGCAGGACCGAAAAGCCAGCGGAGGCCCATTGAAAGTTGCAGCCTCGCCCCAGGCCCCCGCATCTGCCGGCCCCCGCGCGCGTCCTTTTGTTCCTGGGCCGCGCCTCAGGGCCCCCGCGACCGCGTGCTGGGGGCGCCCCTACCCCGCGCTGTGCTCCGTGGGGGCTCTGACAGTCCCCACGAGACGACCCCAAGGGTGCCCAGCCCCAGGGGCCCGGCTCGGGAGGGTGCAAGGTCTCTGGCCTCAGTTTCCCTCCGTCCCTTCCGGCCTCAGGGCCGGGGTGGTCTTGACTGCATGACCGTGTCCAGCAGACCCTGTCCCAGGGCCGCTGACCGCATAGCCCCCAGTGGAGGTGCCTCGCCCTGTGGCCGGGGTCGCCGGCCCTGTGCTGCCCGGAATCCTGGACGCTGCTGTCCCCTCGGCTGGGGCGCTGGAGCTGCCCCGGCTGGACTTGCGGGCTGCCCAGGGGGCAGCTTGGCTGCGGGCGTCCCTGGGTGTGACCCGGGGGCTCCTCGCCGGGGCCCTGGCGCTCAAGCTCCCCTGGGACCCGGTCCCGGCAGCCCCCCAGCCCCCTGCCCCCATAGGAGATGGGGTAGGGTTTTTGCTCAAGGGCAAATCAGGGTAAAAAGAGGTTACGGGAGGGGTGGATTTTTCCCTGTGAACCAGCGCGATGCTGGAAAAAAAAAGGTTTGAAAACTGAGAAGCGGTGCATTCTGGAATGGAAGTGAGTCAGGCGAGGGGGCCTGACTCCTGCCTGGCTTGAAGGGGCTGTGGCCACAGCTCCGGGGCACCCGGCGGGGCTGGGGCCTGTGGGGACCCCAGGGACGCCGCCCGGGGGTGGGAGCGGATGAGGAAGCCGAGCCAGGGCCGGGAGCCCGACCGTCCTGGGGCACTCGCACAGTGCCCGCCGGGCCCGGCAGACTCCGCTCGGCAAGCCGCGGTGCGTGCTCCCCGCGGGGGCCGAGGGCAGTGGTCGGAGCAAGTGTTGGGGGGGCCTGGTCCCGGCCCATCCCCACTGGAACCTCGTCCCTGACGAAGCCTCTTGGATTTTTCCGGCCTTGGGTTGAGCCTCAGAGTTGCAGGCGGGCTGCGTGTGTGTGCGTGCATGTGTGTGTGCGTGCGTGTGTGCATGTGCGTGCGTGTGCGTGCGTGCCCATGTCCCGGGTTCTGAGCCCCAGAGCTGAGTGCCAAGGCTGTCCCTTGTTTCCTGCAGGTGAAACTGAGTCCGGGCCAGGGCTCCGCCGTGCATCCAGCGTGCGTCACTGGCCTCGGAGCGCCCACTCCTGGGCTGGGTGGCCCTGTGGTCCTCGGGCCCCGCCTCCCCAGCGTGCCTGGCGCTCTGGCCGCCCCCACCCTCCTTCCCTCCCCCTCCCCCCTCTCCTGGCAAGCAGACCCAATCCTAACTTGTTGTTAACTTCTCCCCCGCAGTTGTCCGAGAGCCCTTCCAAGTTAAATATTACTCATGGAGCCCAGCGCCCTGGGCAGCCCGGCCTGGAGGGGCGCGGCCGAGGAAGGGACCAGGCGGAGGCCGCCTTGGCCTCCCTGGAGCGCCGCCGGGGACCAGGACGGGCATCCGCAGCCCAGACCGAAGTCACTCGAGGTGCTGTTTGCTTAACCCCCAGGCTGGGTCACGGTGGGCAGGGCGGGGAGGGGCCGGCAGGGGCCCCAGGGGGGCGTGGGCTGGGCCAGGGACAGGCCCTCCCCGCGGCTCAGCCGGTCACCCCAGCCCTGAGCCAGGCGAGGGGCGAGGCTGGGAACAAACTGTTCAGAGAAACAGCCTTGTCTGCGTCCAGCCGACCCTCAGCGAGCGCGGAGGCAAGGACGGTACCTGGGGCGGCCGGGAGGGCCCAGCCCCGCTACCCCGCTCTATGGGGTCTCCCGGCTCAGTGCGGCGCCCAGTCCCCGGGAAGCCCGGCCAGAGGTTAACGACAGAGAGGCAGCCTGCGCCTCCTGCCCCAGGGCCCCTGCATGGCTGTCCCCCTGCCGCCCTCGCCCCCCCAGCTCTGAGCTGGGTCCAGCGGGCCTTGCAGGAGGTGGCTATGGCGGGTGAAGCTGTGACTGTGACACTGGCAGCCCGTCTGGGCACCGGGTCGTGCCTCAGCTGCTCTGTTTCCACCCCTGGGAAAACAGCGGAAGATGGCCCAGGTGTTGGTGCTGCCGCCTCCCATGTGGCTCCTGGCTTCAGCCCGGCCCAGCCCTGGCCATGGGGGCCTTTGAGGAGCCAAGCGGTGGACGCAAGATTGAGCCTCTGCCTTGTGTCTCTTTCTGTAACTCTGCGTTTCAAACAAATAAAATAATTTTTTTTTTAAAAAAAGGAGCGTGCCACTTGGTCCAGCAAAGAGCAGTGTCCCCTGGGACCCTGAGAACGGGCACTTGTCAGAGGAAGGCCCTCGAGGAACCCGATAGAAAACAGTGGTTCCCCCCCCCGCACGGGGTCCCGCGCCCACCGCCCCTCCAGGCCACAGCCCTGCAGCCCCTGTCTGAGCAGGACAGGCCTGGCTGGCCCAGGGCCCAGTGGAGACCCCAGATGTCAGGAGGGAGGAGCTGGCTGGACCCATATAACCCCAGGGTGTCAGGGTGGAGGGGGCATCTCAGGCAGGCCCGCCAGGCCAGGAGCGGGCCACACACACTCCATGGGCCGCCCTCCTGCCCTCACAGCCCCCGGGGCCCCGCGCCCTCCGTCCTGCCTTCTGTGTAGACAGAGCACACCAGCAGGTGCGTCCCTGGACGAGCGTCCACCTCCCAGGTACAGCCAGGTCCTGTCTGGGAGCAGAGTTGCCTGCCAGGTTCCTGGACACTCCTGGGGCCTCCTCCAGGCGCTTGTCCCCGGGGCAGGGCTGGTGTGCAGGACCCACCTGGGGCCAGTCCCTAGGCCACGCTCTCTGCACACCTGGGTGGTAACCGGGTCTGTGTGGGACTCTGGAGCCGGCCGCCCACCTGCCTGCCTCGTGCCCGGACCTGCGGCCGCGCCTGCCGACGTGAGACGCAGGCGAGTTGGGACTTCACGCCTGAAAGTGAGCAGGAATGAGCGCCTGGAAACCCCTCCAGCACCAGCACCGTGGAGGCTCAGCCGCTCCCAGCCCCACAGCCCTGGGCCCCCTCCCCTCGAACCCCCAGGGCCTGGGTTTGGGGCTGAGGCCAGATGGGGGTGGGCCTGGAGCTTAATCAGCCTCAGAGACAGGAGGCGCGGGCCCTGGCTGGGGACAGGACCCCAGGCAAGGTGGCAGGCCTCGGCAAGCTCAGGGGCCCAGTGGGGCGGTGTCCTCCCGGCGTGCTGAGGGCAGACGGGGAGCTTCCGGAGCTCGTGTCCATCCTGCAGGGCTGGAGGACTTCTCGGTCATCCCAGCAAATGTCCGCTCCCACGCAGAACACAGCCCCGGACGGGCGCTCTGTGCGGGCGGCCACCCTCCCCCCCCAGCATGGTCATAGGCGGCCATCAGCCCCGAGTGTCCCCAACCTCCGCTGGGGATGAGGCACGGCCTCAGCCATGGGGGGCCACAACCCCTGCCCAGCTGCGTGATCAAGACCCAGGTGTGGGGCGGGGCCGGGGCCCTGGGGCCTGTGTGGGCTGGATGCCCACGGGCACTATAGCGGGTGCCGGGCACACCAGGCCATGGGCTGTCCCTGGCTCCAGCTGTGTCCCTGGGCTCCTTGGGGTCCTACCACTGTTGCCACCTCTCTCAGGAAGGCGTTCCTGAGGCAGGGCCGTGGGGGGGCTTCCCAGGCCAGACAGGCTGCTGCCTGCCCGGTGCCAGCCCTGTCCCTCCTCCCTCCCCAGCCACGACGGCCCGTGGTGGCTCCGCAGGGCAGGGGTCCCGGAGTCCTGGGCAGGGGGACCACTTCTGGGTCAGATGCCCCCTGCCACCCCACAGCAGGGCTGCTTGGAGGGGCAGGAGAAGGCTGGACACTGGCCTGGGGTCCTGACCGTGGCCCGGCTGTGGCCCACAGACCCTTGGATCTCTGGGGGAGGCCTGAGCAGGGTGTGGGAGGGGTCCCTCGGCCTGAGGCAGCAGCGCCTTGGAGGCCTGGGCTCCAGGAAGGGGAACGGTGACATCATTGCCGCCCGGAGTCTGCTGTTTGGAGGCGTCGCCATGGAGACCGGAAGGCTCAGGGTGGGTAAAAATAGCAAACCCGAGAGGGTGTGAGTTCCAAGAAGCAGTCGCTGGAGAGAGGAATACGCGGTTCTGGCTGCTGGCGCAGGGCAGGGGCCCGCGGGCTGCCCTGGAGCTTTGTCCCTGCGCAGGGCGTGGCAGCGGCTCCCCGGGGCGACCACGAGCACATCCCCTTTCCTGTGGATGCCGCGGCACCCAGGCCCTCCGCAGGGGCCTCCCTTCCGCGCAGAGGGGAAGGAGCCTGGCCCCGCGTGCTTGGCTTCCCAGGCCCTCCCCGGCCGGAACTCTGCTCCACTGCGGGGGCCTGGATGCCCTCTGCTCCCCCCCCCCCCCCCCCCGGTCTTGGAGCGGGGAAGGCACAGGGCAGCCAGAGGCCCGGGAATCGGTCTGCAGTCCCATCCCACAGGAGGCCTGAGGGCCCTGGGCTGTTCCCCACACCCTCCCCCGCCCCCAGCCTCCTCTGGCCAAAGTGGCACGGGGTGGGCCCTTCCCCTAAGGAGGCCGAACCCAGCTGAGATGTCGCAGGCCCAGGGTCCTGGGGGAGCAGGTGCGCCACTCAGGATGGGAGAGGCCCCGGGGAGCCCGCAAGGCTGGCTGGGCGGGGCCAAGTGTGGGAGACCTGCTGACCCCTCTTGGGCCCGCACCGGAGCCCTCAGAGCAGCCAGGGTAGGGGACACACAGGGGTCCCTCCTCGCATGCCCAGGCTCCCCGAGGCCCACAGGGATGGGAGCTCCCCCCAGACAGCCCCTGTATGCCTCCTACACCCAGCAAGTGGGGAGACTGGGACCAGGCCCCTGTAGGGGAGGGGGCTCTGGGCCAGCCAGGGCTGCAAGGCGAGGGGGGCCTGGGCTAGGAACCTACTGGGGAAAGGGCCCTGGAGGCAGCATGGTGGCCATGGCCAGGCCTTGGTGCAGGCACAACGGTGGCCACGCTGGTCGCTCCCCATGCAGGTTCCTGGACAGGCAGCTACAGGCCCAGGCCTACCCTGCTCCCCACGCTGGGCAGGTGCAGCAGGCCGTGATGTCTGAGGAAGGGGCCCTCACTCAGGACCATCCCAGCAGTAGCTCTGGGAGCCCTGGGAGGGGTCGCCTTGACTTCCTGGATGCCCTCTGCCCCCTGCCCTCTGCCCTCCAACCCCTTGCCAGGACTCACAGCCAGGGCAGAGGCCCACTCCGTGGACGGCCCCCGGGCAGGCCTGGACCCAAGGCCCTTGGGCTGCCTGCCCCCCCGTCCCCCTCCCAGAGACCCAGCCACACCCGGAAGTCTCTCTCTGCCTCCCTGGGGTGGGCTGGGTGCCCTCACCCTGCGTCAGGCCCAAATTCCAGGGGCACCCTGGACACAAGGCCTCTTCTGGGGCCAGCCCAGCCTGCACGCCAGCTCCTGCCAGGGGTCTCGGGTGAGAAGGGGGATTCAGGAAGGCTGCGGCAGGGACCCCCAGGGCCCCGGGAGCAGCAGGGGTCTCTAGGGCAATGCCCCCGGGCCACGTGGTAGCCATCTCCCCAAGAACCCTGGAGGATAGGGGGCCCCGACTGGGGCTGTTGGCCCTGCCAGTGAGGCCTGCACACCTGTCCCCAGAGCCTCTCCATGGACACTGTCTGTCCCCACAGGCGCCGTGGAGGCCCCTCCCGGGTGCCCTAGGAAAGGTAGCCCCCACCCAGCACAGGGAGAGTGAGCCCGGGCAGGGGATTGGAGGATCAGGGCTGCCCAGGGCCGTGCGGGGAGCCCAGTGTGGGGCAGTCCGCCTGGCAGGGTGGTGGGAGGGGACCTGATGGGGTCGTGACCCCGAGGTAGGGAAGCAGGGGCTGGGGTTCCCCGCTCCCTATGCCACCGCTGGGAGGTAAAGTAGGGGCCCCGGCAGGTGGGGCCTGCACAGAGGGGTCTGGGCTTGAGAGCTCACTCTGCTCTGTCCCCTCTCAGCCACACCCCCACCTGTGCCCTGCGTGCAGTGACAGCTCGGTCTCCCGGGGCTCCCAGCCCCCCCCCCCCGCCGCCGCCACCGCACCTGCCCTGGCCTCTGGACGCACCCCTGCGACACGGAAAGTGGCACCACCACTGTCAGTGCCACTGTGGCTGCTGTGGCTGCGGCACCTGAGCCTCCGGTTGTCACCAGTAGCCACACAGCCCGGCACCATGGGGTCAGAAGAGCTGCCGGAGGGGCCTGCGTTGGGGCACAGCTGGTGAAGCCACCGCTGGCGAAGCCGGCACCCCATGGCAGAGCGCTGGCTCCAGTCCTCGCTGCTCTGCTTCGACCCAGCGCCCTGCCAACCTGGGAGGCAGCAGACGACAGCCCAAGTGCTAGGGCCCCTGCACCCACGTGGGAGGCGTGGATGGAGGTCCAGGGGCCTGGCTTCGGCCTGGACCGGCCCGCGCCGTTGTGACCATTCTGGCAATGGGCCTGCAGATCAAGATCTCTCTGTCTCTGTCTCTCCCTTCCTGCCTCTCAAATACACAAATCCAGAAAACGACCCCAGTGCTGCCGGAATCCTGTGCACAGGACGGGGCAGCCCTGCCCGCTCCCTGCGCTATCCAGCGGTGCCCAGTGCTGTGTCCTGGGAAAGGGAAGCCGGGAGGGCCCAGAGGACGCCCGTGACGCCCAGGCCGCAGGCCCTGGCTGGCCCTCTGCCCCACAGCTCCACGGCCCCCTGCACCTCACGTGACCTCGTTAGCCGAGTCTGCACCCGAGCTGTGGCCTCAGGCCCGGCCATGGGGAGCGCTGCAGGGCACGGGACGAGGCGGCCACCCTGTGATCGGTGGTGTGGCTGCAGCCCGGGGCAGGCCGAGGCCGGCACGGCGCACATTCCAGGGCGGCACAGGACGCTTCGGGGAGCAGGCTCCGGTGGGCGGGACGCCCGCTCGGGCTCTCCTCTCAGTCTGGCCTTGGGGACTGTCCCACGGGCTGTGTCCAGGGTGCGGACGCCTCCCCAGGGCCGGGCCGTGGGCCACTCCGGGTGGGAGCCCTGGCTCCTGCTCACTCCTCCAGCCGGTGCTGCCTCCCCGCGCTCCCCATGGCGGGGCTCTCCCACCGGGGCAAGCCTGGTGCTTGGTTGTGCGCCCGCAGGGAGTCGGCCTTACTGCGGCTCCCAGAACTGCCTGCCACCCTGCCCAGCCCTCAGAGGCTCGGCGGCCCCATCATGGCCCTGTCGGCTTTGCCCAGCAGTGGCGGCCGGGCCTGGCCGTGGTAGGAGGCCTCCAGGCAGGCAGTGCTGGGGGGCAGAAGAGGAACCCCCACTCCTGCCTCCCACATTCATGAGCTCAGCCGCCGTGCGCTGGGTGTCCCCTCCGGTTCCCAGTGGCTGCCCACGGCAGGTGCTCGGCTCAGGGCTGTCTGTGAGGCAGGACTTGACTGCCAGCCGGTGCTGGGCCCACAGATGACCCCAGCAGCTCAGGGGAGACCTGGGGCCCACGGACACCAGCAGCCCGTGCTCATGGCCGACCCCACAGGACCCCCACGGGCGGGGGGCTCTCCCTGCTGGAACGGCCCAGGAGGAAACACGAGGGAGGGTCGGCAAAACCGAGAGCAGCTGCTTTAGAAACCAGAAAATGCGCACAGGAAGAGCGCGTGAACTGGGCTCAGGCTGGGCAGACGCAGGCCGAGCGCCGCGCCAGCCACGTCCAGGGGCTGTGAGTGACAGGCCGTCGGCGGCGCTGTGTGATCCCCGGCTTGGTCTTTCATCAATGGCTGAGTCAGAGTCTGTTCTACACGGTCCCCGGCCAGGGGATGGGAGCCCACCTTCCTCTGTTGTTTCTTTTTAGTGCAGGGTCCTGGTTTGTTTGTTTGTTTCGTTCTTACCAAAGAAATGCAGACACTCAGATAAAAGGAACAAAAATAACTCAAAAAGTTAGGAGGATTTCCTCCGCCTTGCGGCACCGGCACACCGGGTTCTAGTCCCGGTCGGGGCACCAATCCTGTCCAGGTTGCCCCTCTTCCAGGCCAGCTCTCTGCTGTGGCCAGGGAGTGCAGTGTAGGATAGCCCAAGTGCTTGGGCCCTGCACCCCATGGGGGACCAGGATAAGCACCTGGTTCCTGCCATCGGATCAGCGCGGTGCGCCAGCCGCAGCATGCCAGCCGCGGCGGCCATTGGAGGGTGAACCAACGGCAAAGGAAGACCTTTCTCTCTCTCTGTCTCTCTCTCACTGTCCACTCTGCCTGTCAAAAAAAAAAAAAAGTTAGGAGGATTTCAGGCTGTAGGGCTCACCAGCCCCTCCGGCAGTGCCCTGGCCTCTTTCCATCCTTCAGCTGTTTCTTATGTTTCTTTTTTAAAAAGTGTATTTTTTTTTTTTTTGATAGGCAGAGTTAGACAGTGAAAGAGAGAGACAGAGAGAAAGATCTTCCTTCCGTTGGTTCACCCCCCCCAAATGGCCACTATGGCCAGTGCTGTGCCGATCCGAAGCCAGGAGCCAGGTGCTTCCTCCTGGTCTCCCATGGGGTGCAGGGCCCAAGCACTTGGGCCATCCTCCACTGCCCTCCTGGGCCACAGCAGAGAGCTGGACTGGAAGAGGAGCAACTGGGACTAGAACCCAGGGTGCCGGCACCGCAGGCAGAGGATTAGCCAAGTGAGCCGCAGCGCCGGCTAAAGTGTATTTATTTTCATCTACTGGAAAGGCAGAGCAAGAGAGGAGGGGGAGAGTTGGCCTCCATCTACTGGTTCTCTCCCCGGATGCCCACACCAGCCAGGGCCTGGCCAGGCAGAAGCCAGGAGCCAGGAGCTTCATCCGGGTCTTCCATGCGGGTGCAGGGGCCCAAGGACTTGGGCCATCATCCACTGCCTTCCTAGGCCATAGTAGAGAGCTGGATCGGAAGTGGAGCACTGGGACTTGAACTGGTGCCCATATAGGACGCCGGCCCTGCGGGCGGCGGCTTTACCCACTGTGCCACTACAGAGCACTCTCAGGTACCTCGGCTCCGCCCGGCACTGCTTGTACCTGGAGGGGAAGGAGGCCTGCGCCATCTTGGTCGGAGCAGGTGGGGGGGGCCTCTGGGGCCTGCGGCTGCTCAGCACCTCCCTCTACCCCACAGAGCCCGAGGAAGGGACTTGCAGTAGCCGCTGGTGGGAGCCAGGTCTGTGGCACCGCCTCAGAATTCACGCCAGGTCCTTGTGACGTGGTCACAAGCAGAATTTGTATTTTGGTGCTGTCTCAGGCTTGCAGAAAAGCCACGGAGCCATGCTGCCCCTCCAGGGGCCGTGAGCTGGCTGCCCGGGGACAGTGCCACGGGTGGGGACCCCGCCCAGCCCAGGGGGAGTGCCACGGGTGGGGACCCCGCCCAGCCCAGGGGGAGTGCCACGGGTGGGGACCCCTGCCCAGGGCATCTGGTGTCCCAGAGCACCCTTGTATGGAAGAGACCCAGGCCGGCGGGGGCCGCGTGCCGCCGGGAGCCTCTCGTCTCCGCCATCGGGAGCTTTGCTAGCCTGCCTGGGGTTTGGAGACAGCTCATCATCGGGCTCATGCGTTCGGGTCCTGGTGGGGTCTTGGGAGGGGCGGTGCGGCTCACAGCTTCGGCAGGGAAGCAGCTGAGGCCGGATTCTCCCGTCGGGGTGGGAGCGGCAGGATCTCAATCCACGCCGTTTCCAGCCAGGTCCACTTTGGTCGCTGGGTGAACGTGGTGTCTGCCACCGTCCACGGGGAACTGACTCGTGTCTTCTGGGACAAAGAAGCCTCTGTGTGGACACGCTCCTTAAACGCCCAACTCAATGAGCTGCTTATTCTGAGAGATGTTGACACACGTGTGGACCACGGCTCCTCTGTTCTGTGACCCTGAGCCATCGTCCTCTCATCATCACTGTCACGGACACAGGGGTCTTCAAAGAGTTCACGGAAAACACACGTTTCAAAAAACAAAACTTTGCCGGTGCCACAGCTCACTAGGCTAATCCTCCACCTTGCGGCGCCGGCACACCGGGTTCTAGTCCCGGTTGGGGCACCGATCCTGTCCCGGTTGCCCCTCTTCCAGGCCAGCTCTCTGTTGTGGCCAGGGAGTGCAGTGGAGGATGGCCCAAGTGCTTGGGCCCTGCACCCCATGGGAGACCAGGATAAGTACCTGGCTCCTGCCATCGGATCAGCGCGGTGCGCCGGCCGCAGCGCACCTACCGCGGCGGCCATTGGAGGGTGAACCAACGGCAAAAGGAAGACCTTTCTCTCTGTCTCTCTCTCACTGTCCACTCTGCCTGTCAAAAATAATAAAAAAAACAAAAAACAAAAAACTTTGTGCCTGCAGGTTAAGCCATTGCCTGTGATGCCAGCGTCTCATATTCCGGCCAGTTCGAGTCCCAGCTGCTCCACTTCCCATGCAGCTCCCTGCTAGTGAGCCTGGGGAAGCCTCAGAAGATGGCCCAAGTGCTTGGGCCTCTGCACTCGGATGAAGCTCCTGGCTCCCGGCTTTGGCCTGGCTCAGCCCTGGACATTGTGGCCATCTAGGGGGTGAACCAGCAGACAGAAATCTCTCTGCGTCTGTCTCTCCCTCCCTCTTTCAAATAAATAAATAAAAAATAGTTGGTGGAAATGGAATTCAAAGATAAGTTTACTTTGGAGCAAAAAAAATTGATGATCATGCACAGTTTCTTTTAAAAGATTTATTCGTTTATTTGAAAGGCAGAGTCACAGAGAGGGGGAGAGAGATTGACTGATCTCCCACCCTCTGGTTCACTCCCCCGATGGCGGCAACAGCCAGGGCTGGGCCAGGCCGAAGCCAGGAGCCAGGAGCTCCATCCGGCTCCATCTGGGTCTCCCACGTGGGTGCAGGGGCTCGGGGACGTGGGCCTCCTTCTGGGGCTTTCCCAGGTGCAGCAGCAGGGAGCTGGATCAGCAGTGGAGCAGCGGGACTGAACCAGCGCCCACTGGGAAGCCGGCATCGCAGAGGCAACAGCTTTATCCACTACGCCACAACACCTGCCCTCCATCAACTTTTTTTTTTTTTTTTATTTGACAGGCAGAGTTTCAGACAGAGAGAAAGAGAGAAAGGTCTTCCTTCTGTTGGTTCACTACCCAAATGGTCACCACAGCCAGCGCTGTGCTGATCCGAAGCCAGGAGCCAGGTGCTTCCTCCTGGTCTCCCATGGGGGTGCAGGGCCCAAGCACTTGGGCCACAGCAGAGAGCTGGACTGGAAGAGGAGCAACCGGAACTAGAACCCAGCGCCCATATGGGATGCCGGCACCACAGGCGGAGGATTAACAAAGTGAGCCACGGCGCCGGCCCCCAACTATTTTTTTTTAAGATTTATTTATTTTAAAGGCACAACAACAGAAACACGAGGAAAGAGAAAGAAGGGAACTTCATCCGCAGATAGAATGTCCACAAGTGGATGGGGGTGGGCAAAGCCAAAGCCAGGAGCCAGGAAGTCCATCCTGGTCTCACACGGAGTGGAGCCGCACGGTTTGAGGTGGGTGCTGCCCCGCTTCCGATCCAGCCCCTTGCTAACGCTCCTGGGAAGGCAGTGGAAGATGGCCCACGTCCCTGGGTCCCTGCACCCACGTGGGAGATCCCGAGGGATTCCTCAGGACACGGACCCTCCGGAGTGGGCAGGTCCACTGACCATGAGGCGCCCAGGGGGCTGGCTGGGCGTGGCCTCCTTCCCACCGGTCCCAGCGCCTGGCTCTGCCCTGGCCATCTAGGAGACCATGGCTGCCTGTGCTTACCGGAGAGGGAACAGGCACACGGAACACCGGCACCCATCCACGTGCAATGGCGGGAGTGAGCTGGGAAGGCCTGGGTCAGGGGCTCCTCTGGGCAAACACCAAGCCCACCGTGTAGCACTCCCAGCGTGGCTGTGCCTGTGCCTGTGAGCTGGCCCTTGGAAAGAGTGGGCAACTGGCCAGAGCAGCTGGCAGGAGGGGTGAGGGGAGGCCAGCAGGTGGGGGACCCCACTGGGCCCGTGAGCACACAGGCCCTGCTGCCTCTGTCGGGCAAGGCTGCCCGGACCCCCAGCAAGGGGCAAGGAGGCCCTGGAACCCACCAGGGGCAGCAGGGGCCTCAGGCTTCCTGTTGGTGCTTTTTAACAAAGATTGATTGATTTGGAAGGCAGAATGACGGAGGGAGAGAGAGCTTCCATCTGCTGGTTCACTCCCCAAATGGCCGCAACGGCCAGGTCTGGGCCACACTGAAGCCAGGAGCCAGGAGCTCCACCTGGTCTCCCACGGGTGAGGGCTCAAGCTCACGGGCCACCAGCAAGGGACTGGATGGGAGGCAGAGCTTCCGAGGCCCTTGACTCTCCCCTGGCCCCCGAGACCACCGCCTCCAGCCTCCTGCCCACCCGTCTTCAGCGGGCCGCCTGCCTGGGCCCCACGGGGCCAGCGGCAGGCAAGGGAGAGAGCATCAGTGAGGACGCTCGGCCTCCCGCCCCCCGAGACGCTGGCCAGCCGGCCCTGTGCTGTCCAGCCACCTTGCAGGATGACCGTTTGCCAAGTTGTATGGAGTCTGACTCCAGATGAGAATGGCTCCCTCAGGAGCAAGGTTAACTCTGTAAGACCCCGGCTGGCAGCGCCACCCCGGGAGCGGGAGACAGCCCCTGGGGCTCGGGAGACCCCGAGCTTTCAGACGCGCAGCCCAGCGCCCCGAATCCCAACCTTCTCCGGGGAGCCACCTGTGCCCCTGCACACAGATGCCCGCCCCACCTCCTGGGACAGGGGCTGTACCCACGTGGCAGCCTTGGGGCACCCAGGTCTCCCAGGCTGACGAGGGCACCGTCCCTGCCACGCCTTCCCCCAGTGCCCAGGGCAGTTTGGGCCCACTCATCTGGAGGGAAGTGGCCGCTGCCCCCCTCGGCCGGGCACAGCGCAGCCTCAATGCTGGGTGGCCGCCTCCAGGCCTCGGGAACGCTGCCTCTGCCCCAGGCCGTCCTGCGGCACGTCCTGCCCTGGGGACCAGCGTGGTGGGACACCTGGTGGCATCTCACCGTGGGCCTGCACACTGCAGGTGGACACCAGCTGCCAGCACTCACACAGGGGCCCTGAGGCTGGCCCTGGCCGGAGGTGGGCACAGGGCCTGCTCTCCTGCCCACAGCCAGTGCGGGGTCACAGGGCTGGCGACGGTGGTGTGGCGCTGCTTGGCTATCACCCCCTACCAAGCTGGTCCTGAGGGTGCCAGGACCCCTGCTCACGCTGCCACTGCCCATCCCCGCGCGGGGTGCAGCCACCCAGGCTCATGTGGCACCCGGGCGTGTGCGGGCTGGCACCGTGGTGAGGGACCCGGGGGTGTGCGGGGCGACCCGTGGTGAGGGGCCCGGGGGTGTGCGGGGCGACCCCGTGGTGAGGGGCCCGGGGGTGTGCGGGGCGACCCCGTGGTGAGGGGCCCGGGGGTGTGCGGGGCGACCCCGTGGTGAGGGGCCCGGGGGTGTGCGGGGCAACCCCGTGGTGAGGGGCCCGGGGGTGTGCGGGGCGACCCCGTGGTGAGGGGCCCGGGGGTGTGCGGGGCGACCCCGTGGTGAGGGACCCGGGGCGTGTGCGGGCTGGCGGTGAGGGACCCGGGGGTGTGCGGGGCGACCCGTGGTGAGGGACCCGGGGGTGTGCGGGCCGACCCCGTGGTGAGGGACCCGGGGCGTGTGCGGGGCGACCCGTGGTGAGGGACCCGGGGGTGTGCGGGCCGACCCCGTGGTGAGGGACCCGGGGCGTGTGCGGGGCGGTCCCGTGGTGAGGGGCCCGGGGGTGTGCGGGCCGACCCCGTGGTGAGGGGCCCGGGGGTGTGCGGGGCAACCCCGTGGTGAGGGGCCCGGGGGTGTGCGGGGCGACCCCGTGGTGAGGGGCCCGGGGGTGTGCGGGGCGACCCCGTGGTGAGGGACCCGGGGCGTGTGCGGGCTGGCGGTGAGGGACCCGGGGGTGTGCGGGGCGACCCGTGGTGAGGGACCCGGGGGTGTGCGGGCCGACCCCGTGGTGAGGGACCCGGGGCGTGTGCGGGGCGGTCCCGTGGTGAGGGGCCCGGGGGTGTGCGGGGCGACCCCGTGGTGAGGGGCCCGGGGGTGTGCGGGGCGACCCCGTGGTGAGGGGCCCGGGGGTGTGCGGGGCGGTCCCGTTGGGCATGGGAGGCGGCGTGCACCCGCCCAGGTCGGCGCCTCGGCGAGGCTGCGGTTGTTGCGGGGCCCTGTGGGTTTCGCTGGGGCCCGGGGGCGGCGGCAGCGGCGGGACGGGCGTCTTCCCAGCCGCGCAGGAAGCGGCCTCGGCCGGAAGGGGGGCCCCGGACGCCTCCGCCTCCGCCTCCGCCAGCGGCCTTCGGGTGGGCGGGGCCGAGGGGAGCCGAGGGGAGCCGAGCGGGGCCGAGCGGGGCCGAGCGGGGCCGAGCGGGGCCGAGCGGGGCCGAGCGGGGCCGAGCGGGGCCGAGCTCCCGACGGGCCGACACGAGCGCAGCCGACTCCTCTGCGGGTGGTCCCGAGCGGCGGCCGAGCGCGGCCGAGCGCAGCCGAGCGCGGCCCGGCCCGGGCGGGGGAGCGCGTTCCTGGAAGCGCGCGGCTGCGGCGCGGGTCACATTCCTGGCCGGCGCTCGGGCTGAGGCGGACGCACGGCGGCACGGAGCGCGGGGGGCGGGCCGGCGGCGCGGGGCGGGGCGGCGCGGGGCGGGGCGGCGCGGCGGCGGCGTGAGCTCAGCGCCGGGCGCTCAGTCCGAGCCGGAGCGACCCGCCGGGAGGATGTGCGCCGAGCGCCCCGAGCCCCGCGCCGCCGCCGCCGCCGCCGCCGCGCTCTGAGGGCCGCGGGCACAGGCGCCTCCGCCGCCCGGGAGCCGCGGGCGGGGGCGGCGGGCGGGCGGGCGGGCCGGGGGCCGGCCAGCGCCGCCGGGACGAGCCGGGCGGGCGCCGCGCGGTGGGAGGAGCGGGGCGGCGGCGGCGCGCCGCGCGAGGACGGCCCGGCGGGCCCCGCGCCCGCACCCCCGCTCCTCCCGGGGCCCTCGGCCTCGGCCGCCGCGGCGATTCGCGCCTCGCGGCGCCGGCACCTGCCCGCGCGCCCCCCGCGAGCCCCGGGCCCGCGAGCGTTGGCGTTGGCGTTGGCGGCGCGCGCCGGGGCATGCCCCGCGCCTAGAGCCCGGGGGGCGCGCGGGGGGCGCGCGGGGGGCCCGGGCGGCGGGCGCGGCGCGGGGCGCGTGGATGTGGCGCCGGGCCCGGGCGGCGGCGGCGGCGGCGGGCTCCAGCGGCGGGACCCCTTCGCCCCGCCCGCCTTCCCCTTCGCGCCCCCGGGCGAGGCCGAGGCCGCGGCCGTGATCGGCCGGGAGCCGGCAGCGGGGGGCGGCCGGGGCCGGGGCCGCGGGCGCCGCCGGGGCGCGCGGGGCGGCGGCGGGGGGCGAGGGGGCCCGGGCGCGCGGGAGCGGGAGCGGCCCGGGGAGCCCGAGCGCGCCATGGAGGCGGCGGCGGGCGGCCGCGGCGGCTTCCAGCCGCACCCGGGGCTGCAGAAGACGCTGGAGCAGTTCCATCTGAGCTCCATGAGCTCCCTGGGCGGCCCGGCCGCCTTCTCGGCGCGCTGGGCGCAGGAGGCCTACAAGAAGGAGAGCGCCAAGGAGGCGGGCGCGGCCGCGGTGCCGGCGCCGGTGCCCGCGGCCGCCGAGCCGCCGCCCGTGCTGCACCTGCCCGCCATCCAGCCGCCGCCGCCCGTGCTGCCCGGGCCCTTCTTCATGCCGTCCGACCGCTCCACCGAGCGCTGCGAGACCGTGCTGGAGGGCGAGACCATCTCGTGCTTCGTGGTGGGCGGCGAGAAGCGCCTGTGCCTGCCGCAGATCCTCAACTCGGTGCTGCGCGACTTCTCCCTGCAGCAGATCAACTCGGTGTGCGACGAGCTGCACATCTACTGCTCGCGCTGCACGGCCGACCAGCTGGAGATCCTGAAAGTCATGGGCATCCTGCCGTTCTCCGCGCCCTCGTGCGGGCTCATCACCAAGACGGACGCCGAGCGGCTGTGCAACGCGCTGCTCTACGGGGGCGCCTACCCGCCGCCCTGCAGGAAGGAGCTGGCGGCCGGCCTGGCGCTGGGCCTGGAGCTGAGCGAGCACAGCGTGCGCGTGTACCACGAGTGCTTCGGCAAGTGCAAGGGGCTGCTGGTGCCCGAGCTGTACAGCAGCCCCAGCGCCGCCTGCATCCAGTGCCTGGACTGCCGCCTCATGTACCCCCCGCACAAGTTCGTGGTGCACTCGCACAAGGCCCTGGAGAACCGGACCTGCCACTGGGGCTTCGACTCGGCCAACTGGCGGGCCTACATCCTGCTGAGCCAGGACTACACGGGCAAGGAGGAGCAGGCGCGGCTCGGCCGCTGCTTGGACGACGTGAAGGAGAAGTTCGACTATGGCAACAAGTACAAGCGGCGGGTGCCCCGGGTGAGTGTCCCCCGCGCCCGCCGCGGGCTGGGGTGGGGGTGGCGGGCTCGGCGGCATTGTTCGGGGAGGCTGAGGGCAGGGTGAGCGCGAGGGAGCCGCACGGCCTGGGAGGGAGGCCCTCCTTCCCGGCCCCCCTCCCGCGGGATGAGCCCTGGCGGGGGCCGGGGGCCGGGCCTGGGGGGCTGGGAGAGCCGGCCCGAGGCCCGCAGCTGTTGCATGCAGAGGCGGGTATGGCGTGGGGAGCGAGGCCTGCCCCAGCTGGGGGAGGTCGGATCTGGCAGAGCCAGGCCAGGAGCCCTGGGCCGGGGTCCTCCGCGGGGCCTGCTCGGGTGTCCGGGCCGGGCGAGGGCTCCAGGCCCAGGGCTGCCCGCCCTCGGTCCCCAGCCGGCGGCCTGGTGCTGGTTCCAGCGCCTTGTTTTGTGCTTTGAAGTCTCGGGACAGAAACGCGAGAACGGAGCCAGGTGTCCAGGCTGTGGTGCTCCGCGGCCGAGACTTGGCTCTCCTGGGCCTGCCGGGGAGTGAGTCCCAGAGCCCCCGCGGAGGGCCAGGCCCAGGCCGGTTTCCTGCTTCCCCTCCCTGCAAGGCGCAGGCCGGCGTGGGGGCTCTGGCCTGGCCGTCCCTGGGCCGCGAGTCGCCAGAACTGCTCCCTGGGTCCTCGGGGACTTCGGGCTGTACCCTCCCCACCCCTCCCCCACGCCCGCCTTGGTAACTTTTCTTTTGGACACCCGGCTTATTAAACCGCGCACACGGACTGCTGCATTGGCTCGGCTATTCTTGGGAGGCCTAATTAATTCAGCCGTTGCATCAAACTTTTTTTCTGAATCCGTGAATAGATGTTTCAGCCCGGTTCTCTCTGGGCGCCCCTCCAGCCAGTGTCAGAGCCGCTGGGAGGAGGGGCTGGAGGCGGGGGCAGAGCCAGCCTGTGTGCCGTGGGCTGGCGCCCTGGGGAGGGCAGGCCCCGTGGTGTGGAGAGAGGGGCGGCTGTGACGGGCACCCCTCGCCTGCTGGCGGCCGTTGTGTTTGGGGTGCCCACCCCCCCACTAGCTCGTGTGGCCCGAGGAAGCCACGTGTGCGGGGCGCCTGGGAGCGCGCATGTCCCGGGGCTGCGGAGCAGGGAGGAGAATGTGGGCTGAGCAGGGCGTGTCTGTGTGCGTGTGTGTACGTGTGCGGGCGTGTGTCTGTGTCTGCAGACACACGCATGTCTCCGTGTGTCGTGTGTGCACGCATGTGCGCGTGTGTCTTGTGTTTGTGTCTGCATGTGTGTGTACGTGTGTGTCTTGGCGTGTCATGTGTGTGCGTGTGTGTGTGTGTTTGTCAGCTCTGGGTCGTGTGCAGCTGTGGTCTTCTGTCTCCCTGGCCTTCCCTGAGGGCCAGGCAGCGTGGCCTGCAGGGCCCGGGTCACGGACTTCTCCCTCCTGCAGCCCCCTGCGGTGAGCCCTGGGGAGGGCCCAGGTGCTGCCTAGGAGGAGACGGGATGGTGGCCTGGCCTGTGACGGCTGGGCAGCCTCTGGGCATCTCGGTGGGTGGGCTGAGCTGCCTCTTCAGCATGTTTGCTGACCAGGGAGACCGCCCCCTGGGCACCTGGGCGCTCCAGGCCCTAGTGGTGGCCGTGGCTGGGGTCCCTGCACCCCGCAGGGCTGGCCTGCGTCCTTTGTGGCACCTGCTCCACCACTCTAGCCCCTTCTCGAGCTCTGTGGGCACTGCAGCCAGAGCCCTGCCCATGGGGGTCCTTTACATCTCCCCGGGACATGTGTGCGTGCCAGGTGGAGAGAGGGCGTCCCTGTCTAGTTGGGCACTGGGCCCACGGCTGCCTGGACCCCCAGGTTCTGGAGGCGTGGCCTGGGATGGCCCCTCCCTCCCATGGGCTCCTCCCACTTGCCCCTGACAGCTTTTTCATGGACGTGTGTCGCTCTCGTCACGTGTGTGTCACCTGTGGAGATGTTTGATCTGAGGATGAGGGTCGAAGGAACAGTGTCTGGGAGCTCTGTGTAGGCTCTGCTGGACGGGGCTGGACGCGGCCCTTCCCGGGGAGTGGACACGGCCGCTGCCTGCCCGTTCTGGGAGTGCGGAGAGACTGCTGGTTTTCCTGGTGTTCTCCACGCCTCACTGGGCCGGCTGCCTGGCTGTGGCAGGCTCGTGGTTCCTGTGGTCACCCCCACGTGAAGCCGCTGTGTGGAGGGAGCTCATGCAGCCTCGGGCCCAGAACCCTGTGTCCCAAGGCCAGTGTCCCTTGTCTGGGTGCAAGGGCTGCTGGTCTTCCCGATGCCCGTCCGTGTCCAGCGATGGCCCCCAGGAAGGGACCTGCTGAGTGTCCTGCCGCCGCTGGGCCGGCCCATGTGGGTTCCGCGCTGCCCCTGCGTGGCTGTGTGGCCTCGGTTTTCTTGTGTGTGCACTGGGACGAGCAGCGTGTTGGTGTCTGGGGGTTGTGTGCTAACGTGGGGGTTCCGAGAGGAACACACACGGGGCTGAGTCTGCCCTCTGCCGCTGTGCTGTGGGCAGCCGCCTGGCCCTCCGCCTGGGGTGCCGTGTCGCCGGGGAACCACGTGCTGCCCTCCCGAGGGCCACCAAGAAGCGAGCTCCTCTCGCTGAAGTTCTCTGGCATGAGTTTGGATTCTTGGTCCTTCGTGCTTCAGACACCGGTCCTTGGGAGGTCTGCCGTGAAAGCCAGTGTTTGTGGGGTTCTGTGTGCGCCGGGGGTGGGGGTGGGGGGCGCGGGCGGGGGCCGTGTGGGTCTCAAATCCTGGTCGTTGGCCCCTGCCTGGGGTGAGGGCTCCTGCTCCCGGCCAGCGCGGCCCGAGTCCGCCCGAGTCTGCGGCTGTGTTTGGGGGTGACGGTGGCTTCCAGGTGGGGTCCAGGAGGGTGCGCCGGACGCAGGAGCCCTCTCGCAGGGAGCTGACCTTTGCGCTTCCAGGCTGACGCTGTCTGGGAAGGGGCCTCGTCAGGAACCCGCGCCGCGCACCCAGCCGCCTCTCTGTAGCCGGGGTCCGAGAGCAGCCGCCTGCGGTGTTTGGGGCTGTGCCCACCTGGACGCCGCAGCCCGGGCGGCGCTTCCCGAGGTCCGTGTTTGCTGCACGGTGCTGCTCTGGGCTTGCCTGGGTGATCCCTTGCTGCGGGAGCTTGGCGGGCAGGGGCCTCCGATGGGCGTGTCCCAGGCTGGCGGCTCCTCTCCAGGTGCCCGCTCCCTCCGAGCCCCCTGCGGCCTCGGGAGGGTGTTTCGGGGAGCCCTGGAGAGCGGCGGGCGGCTCCGGCTCCACGACGGGCGCGTAGGTCGCTGGGGCACTTGCTCGGCGGCGGCAGACAGGATGTGGGGCAGGAGGAAGTCTGCTGTAGTGTGAAGTGGGCCCCGCCCGGAGCCAGGTCTGTGGTGTCGCCGGCGGGCGGCGGTTCCGGGGCCCGCGCCCTGGCTGTCTGGCAGGAGGTGTCCACGGCGGCGGACGCTGTGGCAGTAATGTCTCTTTCTAAGGATTGCGAAAGCCGGAGGACTTCTCCGGGGAGGAATTGTGCAAAAGCCTCAACCGAAGCGTTTGCCAAAAGCTGCTCTGTTTTGAGTCAAAATACAGAGGCCGGTTGTTGCCTCGAGATCTGGGAGAACCGAAAGGCGGAAGCGCTCTCGTCCTGAGGGTTCTCCCCTCCTGGCCGCCAGGCCGGGCCGGGGAGGGCATCGTGGGGTCGGCTGTGTGCTGGGGCGGGGGCCGAGCGGGGGGCGGGGGCCGAGCGGGGGGCGGGGGGGGGATGGGCATGGGCGGGGCCGGCTGGGGTGGGGTGGGCAGCTCTTCCCGTCTGCGGTCTGGTGTGGGCTTCAGTCTGCTCCCCGGGCGGCCTGTAGGGCCCAGCGGAGGTCTTCCCCTGCTCTGCCTGCCGGCCCCCTGGACGCTGGTCACTCTAAGGACAGGTGCTCCCGCGTGGCAGGGCCACGTCAGGACTCCCCTGGAAGCACCTAGCTTGTCCCCGGGGGAGCCGCGGCGGGTGTCAGTTCTCAGGATGCTGGAGTGGGTTTGTGCCTGCGTCCTCTGGGTGGACGGCACTTAGAGTGCCCCCGGCTCCCTGGCTCCCCCCATGCCAGCGTCTGCTCTTGGTGGTGGCCTGGATTTTGAGTGAGGTCGCGGGGGATGATGGTGAAAGCTGGAAGGAGGGCCGTGGGCGCCACGGTGACCGTGGCCCTGCCTGCTGCCGGGGCTCGGCGTGGGCCTGAGCAGCCCGGATTCCGTCTTGATGCTTGGTGTTCGTGTCTTCTCTGTTTGCTTCGTGGATTCGAAGCTGCAGGCCACACCTGGGGAGGCCCAGGATGCTGTGCGTGGGTGGACGCAGGGCAGGCAGCTGAGACCCGCTAGGCCGTCTGGGTGGTGGGCGCTGTAGGCCACGGTCACAGTTGGGTCCCCAGTTCCGGGCCACGATAGATGTGTGCCCAGAGACTCCGTGGGGGCTGAAGTCGCCGTGCCCCGGAGGGGAAGGGGTGAGAGGCTCTCCCGAGCTTTTCCTTGGTGCCGTGTTCCTGTTAGAACACAGTGGGTCTCAGAGTGGCCCGGGGAAGCTTCCCGGAAGGCACTGGAATGCTGCCCTCGGCTGGCGGGCACGGCCTGGTGCTCCTCCCGGCCCGCGGCCAGCGCTCCGGCGACTGGCAAGGAACCGGGCCTTGTTGGAACCCGGCTTCCTGCTGGTCCCACCGGGCTGCCTTTCAGAGCATTGTGGCGCCTGGGCCGGCATTCAGGCAGGCCCAGAAGGGCCAGGGCCCCCAGGAGGCGGCGAGCCGAGACCTGGCAGGCGGTGCAGCTGGGCTGAGGCCCGGGCGCTGCCTGGGCTCTGGTGCGGCCCTTCTTCCTGCTCCCGAGTCACCCGAGCTGACAGCGATGACACCCCAGCTGTGCTGTGCTCCCGGGGCACCCGGGGACGAGGAGGGCGGGTGCGGGGCTGCCGGGTGCTCCGTGCTGTCCACGCTCCCTGCCCCTGAGCCACTCGGGGCTCCTCTCTCGGCGTCCTCAGGGCCAGCTGTTGGGGTCCACCATGCGGGCTGCCCAGGGGCCACCTGACACCAGCTCACTTCCACGCTTGGGGCGAACCTTAGCCACCAGAGTTCAGGCGTCCCCCCCCAACATTGTTTTCTTCCACGCACGAGTGAGTGCCTCGCCCCAGGCTGGGGGTGCCCCGTCTGGCCACTGGGGAAGGCCGAGGGCGGCGGCAGCTTCCGGCCCCTTCCGTGGACTGTGCCCTGGGAGACCTGAGGACAGCGCTGCTTGTGCTGTGGAGCGTGGGTCCCCGCTGGTGAGCGGGGTTCCTGGTCCCTCGTTTTGGAAACAAGGCTGACTGGGGCCCCGTGGGAGCGCAGGTGACACTGGCCGGGCCCCTGGGCTGGGCCTCCTGATTGGAGCCTGCCTGGGCCCGCTGGTCAGCTCCGCGTGCGGACAGCCCGGTGCTCCCTGCCCTGCGGGGCTGCTGGGTGGTCAGTGTGGTGTGCGGCTGGGCCTCCCCTCCCCCGCTGGCCCCAGGACGTTTGCTTGAGGCCCCCTCGGTGTTCGGAGAACCCAGACCTTCCTTGGCGCGGCTGTGGCCTGCCCGCCGCACGGCCCTGCCCTCAGGAGGCCTCTGCGTGTCTCCCTGTGCCTCTGGCCTGACATGACACCCCGGGGTGGCCCCGCCTGGACTCCTGGGTGCTGACCACTCCCTGCACCCAGTGGGGTCGGCGCCCTGTGGCTGGGGTACCTCCTTCCCTGTCTCATCCCACCCTGAAGTGTGTGTGAGGAGGGGGCACCCTGGTCTGTGTCTGTGTGTGGTGGGGGCACTCTGTGTGGGGGGCACACTGTGTGTGTATGTGAGGTGGGGGCACTCTGGTGGGGGGCACACTGTGTGTGTGGGGGCACACTCTGGTGGGGGCACACTGTGTGTGTCTGTGGTAGGGGGCACACTGTGTGGGGGGCACTGTGTGTGTGTGTGGGGGGCACACTGTGGGGGGGGCACACTGTGTGTGTGTGAGGTGGGGGCACACTCCATGTGAGGTGGGGGCACACTCCATGTGTGGTGGGGGCACTGTGTGTGTGGTGGGGGCACTGTGTGTGTGGTGGGGGCACACTCCATGTGGGGGGGCACACTCCATGTGTGGTGGGGGCACTCTGTGTGTGGGGGGGCACACTCCGTGTGTGGTGGGGGGCACACTCCATGTGAGGTGGGGGCAGACTCCATGTGTGGGTGGGGGGCACTGTGTGTGTGTGTGGTGGAGGGCACACTGTGTGTGTGGGGGGCACACTCCATATGAGGTGGGGGCACACTGTGGTGGGGGCACACTCCATGTGAGGTGGGGGCACACTCTGGGTGGGTGGGTGCTGGTTGTGGGGGGCACACTGTGTGTGGGGGGTGCTGTGTGTGTGTGGTGGGGGGCACACTCCATGTGTGGTGGGGGCACACTCCATGTGAGGTGGGGGCACACTCTGTGGGTGGGTGGGTGCTGGTGGTGGGGGGCACACTGTGTGTGGGGGGCGCTGTGTGTGTGCGGTGGGGGGCACACTATGTGTGTTTGTGGTGGGGGGCACACTGTGGGGGGCGCTGTGTGTGTGGTGGGGGGCACACTGTGTGTGTTTGTGGTGGGGGGCACACTGTGTGTGGGGGGGCTGTGTGTGTGGGGGGCACACTCTGGGTGGGTGGGTGCTGGGGGGGGTGCACCCTGGCATCTGGGCCGCTCCCAGCCTGCGGCTCAGAGCAGAGCTCTGCTCGGAAGCAGAGAGAGCAAGCCAGGGACGCGTGGCTGTTTGTCTAGGTGAGTGCGGGGTCTGGACTCTGACCCCTGGCTCCAGTGGGGGAGGAGCAGGTGGGCAGGGTGGGGCGGCCGCTGCGCTGCAGGAAGCCGGGCGCGGGGGTGCTGAGGGCTGTGACCACAGTGACCGGACGAGGGGCCTTGTGGGAGCCCTGGGCCCAGGACCCCCCCCCCCCCCCCCCCCGCTGCTGTGGTGTCTCGGGTCTCGGCCACGCATACCTGGCAGGAGGGGCCCTCCCCGGTGCTGTGGTGCCACCGGCCACGGCCACGCTGTCGCCCGCTCCACCTCACCTGCCTCCTCCCGCATCCAAATCGAGTGATATGCAAATGTAGTCAATTAAGCGAGGGGATTTTAATTAGCAGTTTAAGTTCATGTGTGAAGTGCCTCGCCTTAATTACTTGACAGTTTTGTTGTAAATTTGCTAAGTTTTTTTTTGCAGAACTATCAAAACTGTGATTTTTTTTTAACATCCTTGTGCTCAGTGAGTGTCACCCAGCTTGCCTGACCCTGGGGGGTTTTGTCTCCATTTATGAAGCTCCCGGAGCTGTGACAGCGGGGCGCTCCCAGGGTTGCCCGAGGGTGGGTGGCAGCCAGGACCTGCCTCAGCCCTGGCCTGGGGTCCCCGGGAGGGGGGGGGAGCCCGGGGAGCCGCCCTCATGGCCTGGGGGCGCGGCAGCCAAGGGCAGTGCACGTCCTGGGGACGCCTGGAGTGGTCAGGAAGGGCCCCCTAGGAGGGCGGTCACCCAGCCCGGCCTGGGGACACGTGTGGACGTGGGTGGTGAGGAGCCCTGCCAGGGTGTCCCCGTGGGGGTGGGGTGGTTCCTGGGGTTGACAGTTTAACTGGGTCGCCAGCCGCTGCTGTGGGACATCGCCAGGTGTGTGGGTGGGGAGATCCCTTGTGGTTTTAGTGCCCCCCCCATGCCTTGAGTAGACTTACTGTATCTAGTAGACAGGATCTTAACTCTCATCTGAACAGCTTTACTTACACTGTGGTCTCTTTGGCAATAAAGAGGTGAGCAGAAGCCTGGGTCTCCCAGGCCCCTGAAGCAGTGTCTGAGGGCGGCCCCGCTCCACTCTGGCCACCCCGGCCTCGTGCTGGGGTGGGGGACGGTACCGCCGGGCAGCACACACAGGGGTGTCGCATGGAGGGGAGTGGATCTGACTGACCCAGCTTCTCAGAGTAGCCTTGGAGACACGGCTATGGCTGGGGCAGGGGTGCGGCCGGGAACTTCCCACAAGTGAGCTCCACAGCTGCGTGCTGTGCAGGTGCCCTGGCGCCCCGTGGGGACATCGTGTGGGCAGTGGGCCCAGGGACAAGACTCAGGGTTGGGCCTCTGTGAAAGGAGTCAGTGGGTTTTGAGGTGCAGGGCTCTGTTGAACGCCGTGGGACTGAAGGGCTGGGGTTGTCCCTGGTGACGGGCCAGCTGACAGTGGCCATGAGGCACTGTGTCCTCGCGGGTGTCCCTTGAGGTCCCTGGGGGTGGCGAGGCAGCACAGTCGGATGAGCCGGGTGAGCGCGGTGATGCCTGGAATCACGCAGGGTGGGTGGCTTCCTCCCAGATGCTCGGTAGCTTGGGCTGGGTGGAGGCCAGGCGCCCAGAGCTGTCTGCCGCCTCCCAGGGCGGGCGCTGGCAGGAAGCTGGAGTTGGGAGCATCCTCCCCGAGCCACCGAGCCACCGTGATGCAGTGCCTCCTGTCCTCCCAGGGCGGGGAGCAGACCCCAGGGTGCCCCTCAGGCGAGGGGTTTGCAGAAGCTCTGGGGTTGCCCCCCCCACATGGCCTCTGGTGTTTTCTGGTTGAACTTGGAGGACACCAAGGCAGAGAACCAGGAGGCTGGGGGTCCCTGGAGGCGAGGCCAACGGTGCTGGGTTCCCTGCCCCTCTGCTGGGACCAGCCAGGAGGGCTCGTTTCCCACTGCTGTGAGTTCGGGGCCTGACCGTGTCTGTGGACTTAGAGACATGGGTTTCAGGCCCACGGCAGCCGATGTCGCGAGGTCGCTGACGTGCCCGGGCCCCCAGCAGCTCGCTCCTTTTTTTTCCAAGGAGCAGTAATTTGTGTTTTTAAAGTATTTATTTATTTATTTATTTTTTTGACAGGCAGAGTGGACAGTGAGAGAGAGAAAGGTCTTCCTTTTGCCGTTGGTTCACCCTCCAATGGCCGCTGCAGCCGGCGCATCGCGCTGATCCGAAGGCAGGAGCCAGGTGCTTCTCCTGGTCTCCCATGGGGTGCAGGGCCCAAGCACTTGGGCCATCCTCCACTGCCTTCCCGGGCCACAGCAGAGAGCTGGCCTGGAAGAGGGGCAACCAGTAAAGTATTTATTTGAGAGGCAGAGCCATAGAGGGAGAGACTGAGAGAAAGGTCTTCCGTCCAGTGGTTCACTCTTCACTCCCCCAATGGCTGCAATGGAGCGAGGAGCCAGGAGCACCGCCCCGGTTTCCCTGGACACAAAGTGGAGCCGCCCGGGCTGGAGCCAGCAGCTTCCACACGGGACGCCAGATCGCAGGGCCGCTCAGCCCTCTTCCCCTCAGCGCCAGCTCCAGCCCTGGAACTTTTTAAAAAGATTTATTTATTTATTTATTTATTTATTTGAAAGGCAGAGTCGGAGAGAGAGTCCCATTCACTGGTGCACTCCCCAGATGGCCATGAGCACTTGGGTCACTCTCCACTGCTGTCCC
Source organism: Lepus europaeus (assembly GCF_033115175.1). Classification (NCBI taxonomy): domain Eukaryota; kingdom Metazoa; phylum Chordata; class Mammalia; order Lagomorpha; family Leporidae; genus Lepus; species Lepus europaeus. The sequence continues at coordinate 814,214 of NC_084831.1, forward strand.
AGGTCAGGGGCCGCCGTTGTGACGTAGCCGGTCAAGCCTCCAAGTACAGTGCCCCCATCTCATGTGGGCGTCAGATCGTGTCCCTGCTGCTCCTCTTCTGATCCAGTTCCCTGCTGTGGCCTGGAAAAAGCAGTGGAAGATGGCCTAAGTGCCTGGGCCCTGCACCTGACCGGAGACCTGGAAGAAGCTCCTGGCTTCAGGCCCAGCCCTGGCCGTTGCCGCCAGCGACAGGAACCAGCAGGGAAGGTCAATCTCTGTCACTGTTTAAATTTTTTCAAAGTTTTATTTGTTTGAAAGGCAGAATGACAGAGACTGCGATCTTCGATCCGCTGGTTCACTCCCCAAATGGCCACAGTGGCCGGGGCTGGGCCAGGCCGAAGCCGGCAGCCCGGAGCCCGTCTCCGACGTGGGCGCAGGCACCAAGCACTTTGCTGCTGCTGCTTCCTCAGGCACGTTAGGGAGCTGGGCCCGAAGCGAGCAGCCGGGACGTGAACCGGGCCGCGGGGCTGCCGGCAGCGCAGGCGGTTCCTCACCTGTGGTGCCACAGCACTGACCCACATCCTTTTTTGCGAAGATCATTTATTTGAAAGGCAGGACAACAGAGTTTTCAGCTGCTACACGTTTCCCTGCCGCCTCATAACCCTAAGATTCTGTCGTCTAAAATATCTTTGTTAATTTGGAAGATGCAAAAATCTCACTCTTTCATGTGATTCTCTTCATCTAGTGAATTTGGCCATTCTGTTTTTGGTTAATTTGCCTTGAGCATATTTTTAATTGTGGCAAAAGACACGTCCTGTAAAACTTTACCGCCTAGATCCCTGTGGAAGCGTGCAGGTCACTGGCACTAATTACATTCACTTTTGTTAAAGGTTATTTGAAAGGCAGAATGACAAGGCTAGAGAGGTCTTCTGTCCACTGGTTTGCTCCCCGGATGCCCACAACAGCCGGAGCTGGACCAGACCAAGTCTGGAGCCTGAAACTCCATCTGGGTCCCCAGGTGGATGCAAGGGCCCAAGTGCTTGGCCAGTACTTGCTGCTGCCCAGGGTGCCCGTCAGCAGGCCGGCTGCTGGGTTGGGGTGGGAGGGATGGGGGGGTGCGGGTTTGCAGGGAGCAGCCTTGCCGCTCCCTGTGCCCACCCCTTCCACTTCCTGCTCGAGGCATCTCCCGTTGGTGCAGTCACACAGTGTGTGCATGCGTGTCGACGTGTGTCACGGCGTGTTCTATGGAGCCTAGTGTTGTCGTGGTTCACCCACGTTGCAGCCCATGGCAGGGTCTCATTCTATCTCATGTCTGGGTGCTGGGCCCCTGCGTGCAGGTGCCACCTGCCTGCGTGACGCTGCTGTGAACGTGGGTGCATGGACGGCTGAGGCCCTGGCGTCCGTTCTCTGGTGCGTGTGCCCGGCCGTGGAGTTGCTGGGTTTTCCTCAGGGGCTGTGGCACTCACCTTCCCACCAGCAGTGCCTGTGGGAGCCGACAATTGTTAGTATTTATTCTGGGGGTGGCTCCCTGGTGGTCTGTGAGGACCTTTGTCCCCCTCCTCTGGAGAAGCCCTGCTCCCTGGGGCGTCCGGTCAGGTGCGGCCCTGTTCTCGGAGCTCTCGGTGTCTCCTGGCTGCCTGGCCCGTGTGTCCCTCCTGCCCTCTGTTCTCTGTGCCCGCGCCGTCTGCGGGCCCTGGATGGAGGCTGTGCTCGGACCACCGGGCCCCCTAGAGCTTGCCGTCCTGTGCAGCTGTGGGATTATGCTGCACCTACTGTGTGCCTGGCCTGTGGGCCCCAGTGCTGGGTCTGGCGGACGGGAGACCCTGCAGAGGAGTGTGTGTCCAGGCCTGTGCTGGAGGGCCGGGCTTGCACCTGGTCCAGCTGGATTCTGGGGAGAGTTCTTGCAAGACAAAGGACGGACCACGCGCGGCGCTTCCCTCCACAGTCTCTGCGCCGGCCGCGTGTGGTTGGCCTCGCCGACCCAGGGCAAGACACTGTTTTCGCCGCAGCCCCTAGCAGCGGCTCTGTGGCTTGGGGTGCAGCTGCTAGGCGGGGGTGGGGGGGGCTTCCTGCTGGCCTGGCCTCACCTCGGCTTTCCCCCCAGGGGAGGAGCAGAGGAGCCCCAGGGCCTCCCTTTCTCCTGGCTGGCTCAGGTAGAAGCTGACCAAGGGCGCTGCCCCTCCCTGCCGGTCCATCTGACCCCCGTGGGGAGGTGAGTGTGTGTGACTGTGGCTGTGAGCAGCCTGGCAGGTCTGGCCAGCTGCCTGTCTCTGGGGCAGCCCCTGCACCGAGCCCGCAGGTGGTCATTTCTGAGACTTGCTCTCCGAGTGCCATCGGTGGCCACGGCTTCCGGAGCTGCTGGGACCCTGGGCGCCCCCCGCGGAGGTGGCCTCTCTGCTCTTTTGTCAGGCTTTGTCTTACTGTTGAATATTCACAAGGGGGGTTGGGTGTGAGGGCAGCCCCCCATGGCTCTGGAGAAGGGGGTCCCTGCTTTTGTTTTGCAGACACTGCTGGGGGCTCCTGCTTGTGGTAGGGGGGACGCCACTGGCTGGATTCCAAAGGCCGGCCTAGGCCGAGGGGTGGGGGGCGGGCATCGCTGACCCAGGCCGGGGGGTGGCCCTTTATGAGCGGGTCTAAAGAAAGAGCCGGCAGTCCTGTGCCGGTCTCACCTGGGGCCAGAGAGCCGGCGCCCTTCAGCCTGGCCTGTGCGTCCTGCTCTGTGCAGTGGTTCGGGGCGGGGGCGGGGGCACCCATTTTCATTTATTCTCAGACTTATTTATCTGGAAGGCAGGATTAGATCTTCCATCCACTGGTTCACTCCCCAATGGCCACAATGGCTGGTGCTGGGCCAGGTGGAAGCGAAGAGCCCAGAACTCCATCTGCGTCTCCCACGCGGGGCAGGGCCCTGAGCACCTGGGCCATCTTCAGACGCTTTCCCAGGCCATTAGGGAGCCGGATCGGAAGCAGAGCAGCCATCACACTGTGTTTCCGTGGGGTGTTGCTGCTGTCCTACCTCCTACGCCACAGCGCTAGCCCTGGCATTCGCCCTTAAACAAGCTAGCTGGGCCCAAACCTCGGCTTGGGTCCCTCTGCTCTGAGGTCATCACTTCCTGGTTTCGGGTCTGTAAGGGAGGCTAGGAGTGCTGAGCGCCCCGCCACACTGAGCTCCAGGACCGTGCCCAGGTGCCGAGTGGTGACCCTGCCCACAGCCGGTGCTGTGATGGCACGTACAGAGTAGGCGGGGTGTTGCGTGGTGTTGACTCTTGGGCCATCTCTGAGGGTCCCGCCCATGTCCCTGGGTGGTGTCCTTGGTGAGACGGGAGTGTGTGCGTCTGACTTGGGTCTTGGTGTTTGGGGCCCCACGTGCAGGCTGGGTGTGGGCGTGTGTGCTGGTGCCCAGGTGTCGTGAGCATCACTTGTCACGCAGCTCGGCGAGGCTAATGCGCTGTGTCGGAGCGTGGGGAAGAATCACACGGAATCGCGATAAGACATCATTCATACCGCTCGACACATAGTCAGTGCATGCCTTTGAAGTTCAGTATCACTCAGCACATCGTCAGCCCACGGTCACGCCGCGCACCTGGGAGTGAGGCCGCCTGAACGTCGTCAGCCCACGGTCATGCCGCACACCTGGGAGTGAGGCCGCCTGAACGTCGTCAGCCCACGGTCATGCCGCACACCTGGGAGTGAGGCCGCCTGAACGTCGTCAGCCCACGGTCATGCCGCACACCTGGGAGTGAGGCCGCCTGAACGTCGTCAGCCCACGGTCATGCCGCACACCTGGGAGTGAGGCCGCCTGAACGTCGTCAGCCCACGGTCATGCCGCACACCTGGGAGTGAGGCCGCCTGAACGTCGTCAGCCCACGGTCATGCCGCACACCTGGGAGTGAGGCCGCCTGAACGTCGTCAGCCCACGGTCATGCCGCACACCTGGGAGTGAGGCCGCCTGAACGTCATCAGTCCACGGTCATGCCGCACACCTGGGAGTGAGGCCGCCTGAACGTCGTCAGCCCACGGTCATGCCGCACACCTGGGAGTGAGGCCGCCTGAACGTCGTCAGCCCACGGTCATGCCGCACACCTGGGAGTGAGGCCGCCTGAACGTCGTCAGTCCACGGTCATGAACGTGCCCAGCGGGAGCAGTAAGTGCAAAGCAGAAGCATAGTCATGGCTAAGGGCTGCGCTCTCAGGGGTCGGTCACGGTCACGGAAGTCAGAGTCCAGAGTCTCTGTTCCCATCGGAGAGACAGATCTCAGAACGGTCACTTACGGGCAGGGTCGTGGGATGACTGGTGTGCTGGGCAGTTGGAGAGGCCACCGATGAGAAGTCCGGTCCAGCTCCACCGTCAGCTGCAGCAGCGGCTGGGCCGTCCAGGCTGCAGGGAGTGGCGAGCGGAGTTTTGGTCAGCGAAGACTCGGGCAGGGTTTCAGCAAGATCAGGTGGATCCACTCGGCCATTGCTCGCCTCGAGCCGCGGTCCCCGAGGGGCTGGAGAGCAGTGAGGCTTGCTTTCTACCCCCTCTGGGGTAGGGGCGGCCTGTGTGCTCTAGGGCGCCCCCATCCACAGACATCCTTTCTGGGCCCTGGTGTCGGGGGTGACCGGTGGTGTGTGGGGTCTGGGCCCTGGTGTCTGGGTGTGACCGGTGGTGTGTAGGGTCCCAGCCCTGGTGTCGGGGGTGACCAGTGGTGTGGGGTCTGGGCCCTGGTGTCTGGGTGTGACCGGTGGTGTGTAGGGTCCCAGCCCTGGTGTCGGGGGTGACCAGTGGTGTGGGGTCTCGGCCCTGGTGTCGGGGGTGACCAGTGGTGTGGGGTCTCGGCCCTGGTGTCGGGGGTGACCGGTGGTGTGGGGTCTCGGCCCTGGTGTCGGGGGTGACCAGTGGTGTGTAGGGTCCCAGCCCTGGTGTCGGGGGTGACCAGTGGTGTGTAGGGTCCCAGCCCTGGTGTCGGGGGTGACCAGTGGTGTGTAGGGTCCCAGCCCTGGTGTCGGGGGTGACCAGTGGTGTGGGGTCTCGGCCCTGGTGTCGGGGGTGACCAGTGGTGTGTAGGGTCCCAGCCCTGGTGTCGGGGGTGACCAGTGGTGTGGGGTCTCAGCCCTGGTGTCGGGGGTGACCAGTGGTGTGGGGTCTCGGCCCTGGTGTCGGGGGTGACCAGTGGTGTGGGGTCTCGGCCCTGGTGTCGGGGGTGACCGGTGGTGTGGGGTCTCGGCCCTGGTGTCGGGGGTGACCGGTGGTGTGGGGTCTCGGCCCTGGTGTCTGGGTGTGACCGGTGGTGTGTGGGGTCTCAGCCCTGGTGTCGGGGGTGACCAGTGGTGTGGGGTCTCGGCCCTGGTGTCTGGGTGTGACCGGTGGTGTGTGGGGTCTGGGCCCTGGTGTCGGGGGTGACCGGTGGTGTGTGGGGTCTCGGTGTGGCCTGTCACTGTGGGTGAAGTTGTGCCTAGCCAGCTGGTTGGCTGCTGCTTCTGTGTGACGTCCCTCAGGCCTCACCACCAGTGTCTGACAGACGGTCTGGGCGGTTCCGGGTGCTTAGCGGCCTTAGCTTAAGTCACTCCATTTCGGTTTTGTTTTTTCTTTCTTTTTGCTCTGTAACTGTTGCACTCCTGTGGGATTCCCCACACCAGGCGAGGCCTGTGGGCTGCGTCTTGGAGCTGTCGCAGCGTGGACAACTCCTCAGCTGTGGTTTTGTGAGCAGTCCATGGTGGCGAGCTTCTCGCTGGTGGCCTATGAGTCGGGAGGCTGACCCTGGGGAAGTTTTTATTTTTTTAAGATTGGGGGGGGGGGCTCTTTCATGTACCTGCTGGTTTACTCCCTAAATGGTCACAACAGCCGGGTCTGGGCCAGGCTGAAGCCGGGAGCCAGGAGCTTCATCTGGGCCTCCCACACCGCAGCCATAGCACTTGGGGTCGTCCTTTGCTGACTCCCAGACCTGTTAGCGTGCCGAGGTGGCAGGGCAACCACGCAGGCCCCCGGGGCCGATTCTTCTCAGAAAGAGATTTTTCAGAGAATGCAGTGAGACTGGAGACCCAGCCGAGGTGCCGGTTCCTGTTTTGCTGTTGTCGGTCCAGACGGAACGCTTAGGCACAGAAGCCCAGAGAAGGGGCCGGAGGAGGCCTCCCCGCCGCCTGCCCCCAGGTCTGTGGCGCAGGGCAGGTGTGGGATCCTGGCGTTGGAGTTTGAGCTCCGTGCTTGCACTCGGGGTCACGGCTGGGAAGTGCTGGGCATTTGGTGCAGAGGAGGCGCTGGCTGTGTCCTGGGTCAGGGCGCTGACCGACCCGCACACGGTCCTCTGTCCTCCCGCTGGGCCGCAGCGCTGGGCCCCTCCCTGGTTGTCCTCTGACTTTCAGATGAGCCTGTTGCGCTGGGGTCCTCCCCTGGAGACACAGGACCCCGGCCCCGCCTGGGCTGCCTCAGCCTTGTGTTTTCGCCCAGGCCCCGCCGTGTGTGCGGCTGAGCTCTCTCTCCTGAGCTCCTTGCCGCCCTGCGGCCCCTGGGTGCCTGTGCGGGGGGTGGGGGGGGTCGGTGACTCGTGCCCCTGGAGGCATTTTGGCCACTGTCCTTGGTGATTAATGAGTGACCCTGGGGAGACTTTAGACCCTGTCTGTTCTCTGTCTGTCCCTGTGACCTGCCTGAGCCAGTGGCCGTAGCGTGAAGTGGTATTCCCTCTCCTGCCATCTTCCTGCCTTGCCACATTGTCGCCATGGCGACCCCCCCTCCCCCCGGCCGAACTTCCTTTCCTGTCCCCTCTGAGTTCTGGTTGAAGAGCAGTGTTTACCCTGGAGACCCCGCCCCCCGCCAAGTACTCAGTCTGGTGGCTTGTCCGCTCTTCACTGGATCACCAGGTGCCTAGCTCACGGAGCCCTGTCCCGTGTTCCCAGGGGAGCCGCCTGCAGGGTCCCCCTCGTCTTGGGTGTTTTTTGCCTGCCAGAGGTTTCACCTGTGGGAGCAGCTGACCACGGGACAGCACCACGGCCTCACACACAAGCACGTGGCTCGGGGCTCAGTGCCTGAAGAGAGCTGGAACTTGGAGGAAGGGACGGCCACCCGACCCCGACCTGTGGCCCCCGGAGGGCCGGGCCAGCGCCTCCACAGCTGCTCCCGGGTCGGGGGTGGGCTCCTCCAGGGCCAGGGCAGGGGAGTGGACACAGTGACCTGACGAGGAGAAAGGGAGAGCGGCTGGGTTGGATGCGCGTTTCCTGATGTGGTTTGACTGAAGTGGCCTAGCTGCAGGTGCAGTGTCCCCACACATGGGCGTGGGCTGCAGCCACATTGACCAGAGTGGGGGTCCTGGAGAAAGCGGGGTCTCCAGGCCTCAGGGGTCTCTGGAATCTGCCCTGAAAGCAGTCTATTTGTTTTCACCCCTTTGCCCGCACCCCAGTGAGCTGGCGAAGGGGACAGGGTGCTTGGGGCCTCTGGGCCGTGTCCTGTGGGCATCGGAGGGAGTGGAACGTCCGCGTTGCCCACCCTGCCCCGGCCATCCTCGCACACGCAGGGTCCCTGACGGCCTCCGCCTCCAGCCTCCCTCGGGCGCCTGGCCTCCGCCTCACAGCCGTTGCCAGCACCCTGCCGGCACTGATAGGTCAGCCTCAGGCGCTGTGGTGCTCACGGTCGGGAGGTGACGGCCGGGTACGTGTGGGCGGAGGCTGCGGCCCTGGGGAGGCGTGGCCTGGGGTGTTGCTGCGGCTGTGGCCTGCGTTCAGGGGGAGCCAGGGAGGCGTGGCCTGGCTATCCTGAGACTGGAGCTCAGGGTGACAGATGGCAGTGAGGGCTGAGCAGCAGCCCGGCCGGCTCCGGCTCCAGCTCCGGCTCCGGCGGTCTGTGTGCTCCCCAGAGCACAACCCCACGGAGCCCTAGCCGTTCACTGCTCGTCCCGTGTGGACGCCCTGCCAGTGCTCTGGCTTTGCTGTGGAGGTGGCCACACTGGGACCGGCTGTGGACAGAGGCCACGGTTCCCTGCGGGGGTCAGGCTGTGCCATGCTCCCTGCTGCAGGTGGGTTCTCGCTGACCGTGAGGGTCGCTGGTTCGTGTCCAGGTCTCGTGCTGAGGGGTCCTGTGTCCCACTGTGGATTGCTGAGGAAGGGCTGGGCAGACCTGGCTCTGCCTCCGCCCTGTGGGTCTCCTGTGCGCCCCAGGCTGATCGTGGTCCCGTCCCTTGGGCAGTCCCGTGGTGATGCTGCCTCCCCCTGGGCACCCCAGACCCTGAAGCTCGAGATCCTGCTCATGTTTACTTAATGTTTGATTCTCTCAGCTGGACCTCGGAGTCACAGCTCGCTGGGTGCTGGCCTGCTCTGTGCACACAATGGGTCCCCAGCTGAACTCCTGGCTTCTGGGCTTTGGGCACAGGCCTGGGAGGTGGACCCTGAGCTGGACTCTCCCTGGTGCTGTTGGGTGTGGCTCTGGGCTGGTCGGCCCCCCGGGTGGTGTGCAGCCCCTGGGGTCTGGGTAAGTTCCAGGGGTTTCTGAGGATGGGGACAATGGACCAGGATGCTACTGGGGCCTAAGTGACTGGGAGGTGACTGCCCCTCTGCTGTCTGCCATGCCCCCTGGCAGGGATCTGTGGACACGTGGACATCAGGGCTCCTGTCCTGCTGTCCCTCACAGGGGTCAGGCCGGGGCTGACTCCATGTTCTGAGTGATGAGTGCTCTGCTGTCTGACCTCCGGCCCCGCTGTGTGGACCCCGTGGCCTGGTCCTAGCACCTGTGCCAATGCCAGCGCGCCTGGCTGACACGTCTGTGCTTTGTGCCTGTCATGACTGAGCCATGTCTCCTGACCTCACTTCCTGTCTGGGACACTCAGTCCTGACCCCATTTCCTGTTTGAACCACCCTGTTCTTATCTCACTTCCTGTCTGGAACAGCCTATGTCTTGATTTCATTTCCTGTTTGAGCCACTCCGTGTCCTGACCTCACTTCCTGTCTGGGCCACTTTCTGCCCTAAGGTGTGTGACCTCACTTCCTCCTTGTGAGGTTGTGGTCATCCTGGGTTTTCCCAGAATCCCCGCGCCTCCGTCCTCACTGGTGCCCGCTCTCTCTGGCCAGGGGCCACTCCTGCTGCCCGCAGATGCTCCCGAGTCTCTGGGCCTTGAGTGGTTGTGCCTCTTCCTGCTGTGGGTCCTGGGGCCCCCTTCTGGGTTCGTCGCCCGTCTTGGTGAGCTGGTGCCTGGGCGGCTGGTGCTTGGCCTACTTCCCGACCCTGTGCTGGCCAGGCGGGGGCTCCTGACTCCCCCTGTGGAGACGTCCCGTGCTGCCTGACTGGGGGCTCTGCCAGTGACCTGCCCCGGCCCTCGGGAGCTTTGGGCCCTTCTCTTGAGCAGGGTGTGCCTTGGGGAGCTGTCCTGGTCCCGCGCCGGCACCTGTCGGGCCCTCGTCACCAGGGGCCTCGAGCCTTGTTTCCAGGGTGGCGGTCACGTCATTTCTTTGCTGTCTACCCCTCCCCTTCTGGCTGGGCTCCTGTGGTTGACCTGGTGTTACCGTCTGGAGAGTTCTCTTTTAAGATTTGTTTTATTTGAAAGGCAGAGTTAGGGCCAGGGGATGGGGTGCGGGTTGCTCTTCCGTCCGCCGGTTCACTCCCCGGAAGGCTGCAGTGGCCGGGGCCGGGCCAGAGCCGGGCCGGAGCCAGGAGCTCCATCCTGATCTTGCCTGTGGAAGACAGCAGCCCCAGCGCTTGGGCTGTCCTCTGCTTTCTGAGGCCATAGCGGGGAGCTGGACTGGAAGTGGAGCAGCTGGGGGCCTTGAGCCCGCGCTCACGGGGGTGCCGACCCCCCCTGACCTGCCGGTTCCCCTGCTTCCTCGTCGGACGCTTTGGTGCTGGGGGCTAGGCTTTCTGTTGGTTCCCGTGACGATCTTTTTGTGTGCGTTCCTTTCTATCCCAGGGAAAAAGAGGGAACAGAGGCGTGTTAGAACGTGTTTGGGAGGGATTGAAGTCCTCGCTGGGCAGCGGCAGCAGGAGCTGTGGGTGAGAGGGCGCCCGTGCCCCTCCTGCACCCCCCCCCCCCCCGAATCTCGCTCACTGTATCCACCCCTGCCCGAGGCCCGGACTGCGGCCTCCCGCTGGTAGTGTCTCCCGTGGGCTTGTTCCTTTTTGGGTTGGACCAGGCCAGCCCAGAGCTTCAGGGCCCTGGGTCTGAGGAGGGCCTGAGTGTGTTTGTCACAAGACCCCAGGCGATGTGGCCGCCGGGCTGCTGCTGGAACCCTGCTCAGAGAACCCCTGATCCACGGGCCCTGGGTCAGGTCCGGCCTGGACCCGCCTTGGTGAGTGAGGGTGTGGAGGCGCAGCCACACCTGTTGTGGTGTGGACGCCTCGGGTGGCGGGCAGTGAGACGCGTGGATCGGGCCCTGGATGGAGAGAGCCCGCGCGCTGCTGATCTGGAAGAAGAAGCGGTGCGTGAAACTGGGGGCGGCAGAGGATCTGCGGGGTCAGCCAGGGGGTGCTGGTTTGTGTCTGCCTTCCCACGGGGTCGTTTGCAGACTGGCGATTCTCCGCCTGAGTGTTGGTGCTTGGGACAGCCCCGTCCCGTCCGAGGGCCTGGCTGGGTCCTGGGGATGAGCAGCTGTGTGTGGCTCAGCTTCTGGGAGCCTCCGTGTGTCCACCTCAGTGCCGCTGCCGTCCGAAGTCCAGAGCCCCCTCCCGGACACAGGTTCTCGCGCTCCTGAGGGCCCCTCCCTGTCTACCTTTCTCGGTTTCACTGATATCTTTTGAAGAATAGAATTTTTAAAAAAGTAATAAAAAAAATTGTATTTGAAATGCGGAGGTAGGCCGGCGCCGTGGCTCAACAGGCTAATCCTCCGCCTTGCGGTGCTGGCACACCAGGTTCTAGTCCCGGTTGGGGCGCCGGATTCTGTCCCGGTTGCCCCTCTTCCAAGCCAGCTCTCTGCTATGGCCCGGGAGTGCAGTGGAGGATGGCCCAAGTGCTTGGGCCCTGCACCCCATGGGAGACCAGGAGAAGCACCTGGCTCCTGGCTTCGGATCAGCACGATGCGCTGGCCGCAGCGGCCATTGGAGGGTGAACCAATGGCAAAAAGGAAGACTTTTCTCTCTGTCTCTCTCTCACTATCCGCTCTGCCTGTCAAAAAAAAAAAAAAAAAAAAAAAGGCGGAGGTGGAAGAAGAAGAGGCAGAGAGGTCTTCCATCCGCTGGGTCACTCCCCAGATGGCCACAGTAGCTGGAGCTGGGCTGATTCAAAGCCAGGAGCCAGCAGCTTCTTCCAGGTCTCCCACGTGGGTGCAGGGGCCCAAGTGCTTGGGCCATCCTCCACTGCTTCCGCAGGCCACAGCAGGGAGCTGGATTGGAAGTGGGGCAGCCAGGACTTGAACTGGCACCCACATGGGATGCTGGCATCACAGGCAGCAGCTTTATGTGTTAACGCCACAGCGCTGGCCCTGAAGGATAGAGTTTTAAGTTTCTGACTTGCCCAGTTTCTCAGGGTGTTCCGCTTGGTTGGACTTTAGTTTCCTAACTGGAAAATCTTTCCCTAAATTAAGGTCACAAAGGTTATTTCCTGTTTTCTTCTGGACATTTTATAGCCTGAAGTTTTATTATTGTAATTGAGAGTCAAAGAGACAGGCAGTCAGAGCTTCCACCTGCTGGGTCACTCCCCAAAGACCAAAACAGCCAGGGCTGGTGCAGGCTGGAGCCAGGAGCCCAGAGCTCCATCGCGTCCTGCGTGGGTGCAGGCTGGAGCCAGGAGCCCAGAGCTCCATCGCGTCCTGCGTGGGTGCAGGCTGGAGCCAGGAGCCCAGAGCTCCATCGCGTCCCATGTGGGTGCAGGCTGGAGCCAGGAGCCCAGAGCTCCATCGCATCCCGCGTGGGTGCAGGCTGGAGCCAGGAGCCCAGAGCTCCATCGCATCCCGCGTGGGTGCAGGCTGGAGCCAGGAGCCCAGAGCTCCATCGCGTCCCATGTGGGTGCAGGCTGGAGCCAGGAGCCCAGAGCTCCATCGCGTCCTGCGTGGGTGCAGGCTGGAGCCAGGAGCCCAGAGCTCCATCGCATCCCGCGTGGGTGCAGGCTGGAGCCAGGAGCCCAGAGCTCCATCGTGTCCCGCGATGTGGGTGCAGGGGCCCAGGCACTTGGGTCATCTGCTGCTGCCTTCCCAGGTGCATCCGCAGGCAGCTGGGTGGGAGCTGGAGCAGTGAGGACTCGAACTGGCGTCCCCAAGGGTGCTGGTGCCGCAGGGGGCGGCTTTACCTCCAGCCTGAAGCTTCGTGTTTAGGTCTGAATCCGTTCCGAGTTAATTTTCACGCTGGGTACCTGATCTAGATCCAGGTTCGTTTGTCACAGGATTCTTCTGTGGCTTTGTCAGAAGCCAGTCGCCCAGACGGGGCTCAATCTCCCACACGTGGGTTCAGCCGCCCAGACGGGGCTCAGTCTCCCAGACGGGGCTCAGTCGCCCAGACGGGGGTTCAGTCGCCCAGATGGGGCTCAGTCACCCAGACGGGGTTCAGTCGCCCAGATGTGGGCTCATTCTCCCAGACGTGGGCTCAGTCACCCACATGGGGTTCAGTCTCCCAGACGTGGGCTCAGTTACCCACATGTGGGTTCAGTCGCCCAGACAGGGCTCAGTCGCCCAGACGTGGGTTCAGTCGTCCACACGTGGGCTCAGTCGCCCAGATGTGGATTCAGTTACCCACACGGTGTTCAGTCGCCCAGACGGGGGCTCAGTCGTCCACACGTGGGCTCAGTCGCCCAGACGTGGGCTCAGTTGCCCAGATGTGGATTCAGTTACCCACATGGTGTTCAGTCGCCCAGACGGGGGCTCAGTCGCCCACACGGGGGTTCAGTCACCCACATGGGGGTTCAGTCACCCAGATGTGGGCTCAGTCTCCCAGATGTGGGCTCAGTCGCCCAGACAGGGTTCATCACCCACACATGGGTTCAGCCGCCCAGACGGGGCTCAGTCTCCCAGACGTGGGTTCAGTCGCCCACACGGGGGCTCAGTCGCCCAGACAGGGTTCAGTCACCCACACATGGGCTCAGTCTCCCACACGGGGGCTCAGTCGCCCACACGGGGGCTCAGTCGCCCACACGGGGGCTCAGTCGCCCACATGGGGGTTCAGTCACCCAGATGTGGGCTCAGTCTCCCAGATGTGGGCTCAGTCGCCCAGACAGGGTTCATCACCCACACATGGGTTCAGCCGCCCAGACGGGGCTCAGTCTCCCAGACGGGGCTCAGTCTCCCAGACGGGGCTCAGTCACCCAGACGGGGTTCAGCCGCCCAGACGGGGTTCAGCCGCCCAGACGGGGTTCAGCCGCCCAGACGGGGGCTCAGCCGCCCAGACGGGGTTCAGCCGCCCAGATGTGGGTTCAGTCGCCCAGACGGGGCTCAGTCTCCCAGATGGGGCTCAGTCGCCCAGACGGGGTTCAGTCGCCCAGACGGGGCTCAGCCGCCCAGACGGGGCTCAGTCGCCCACACGGGGGCTCAGCTGCTCATCTCTGTGTCTGCACTGGCCCCTTGTGATTTTGACTGTAGCTTTTCAGTAATCCTTGCATTTCGATGATGGCTCCTGTTTTCCTGCCCAGTCGGGGCTGTTCTGGGTCTCCCACGAGTCCACGTGAGTTTTAGAATCACTTGTTAATTTCTATGAAAAAAGTGATCTTGGTGAGATTTTGTTGACGTGGGTCAATTTGGGAAGTGCTGGCGTCCTGACGGTCGAGTTTCCTGGCCGAGGCCCTGGGCACAGCTCTGCCTTTGGGTTGTGCTCGGCCTGGGTCCTAAAGCTCAGTTTGTAACGGAGTTGCTAGTGCGGTTGAATCTGCCTGCAGCCTTGCTGAACCCACTTACCGGAGTTTCCCGCAAATAAAGAGTTTGCCTCCTTGTCTCCGGCCCCCCTCGGCCGCAGGTCCTGGGGCGGCTGCGGTCCCCCAGTGCGGCATCGCCTCTGGGGCTCCGTCAGTGCCGACAGCCTGCAGTTCTGTGCCTGGCGGGAGCCAGCGTCGGATTTTGTCGGATGCTTCTTCTGCCTTTATTGCAGTTAGTGCAGGTACCTCTGTTGGTTTGTGAACACGGGAACCACTCGCACCCCCCGTCGAGGTTCTGTGTTCTTGCAGTTGTGCCGAATGTCACTGGCTGGTGCTCTGTGCACAGTGTCCGCCTGCCTGTGCCCGAGCACCTCGGCTGCCTGTGGCTGCGTTCCGCCTTCCCGATGCGTGGTGTCGTCTGGTTTTGGTGTCAGGGCAGCGCTGGCCTCGGTGACGTGGGGAGCGTTTCTGAGACACCTGTTCTAGCCTTTGCCTGACACCCATGCAGGCAGCAGTGCGTTTCGTGGAGGCCATAGTGGCTGGAGACCGGGTCTGGTCCGGCGGCTTCTCACTCCGCCCCCTGGCCGGCTCTTGTCGCCCATCGGGGCCCTCACCGCTGGCGGGCCCGCGTGGGTTGTCTGATCTCAGTCAGCTGTTGGTTTCGCTCTTATTTCTCCTCCTCCTCTCTGTCATTGATTTAGAGTTGATCTCTATGCATTTTCTTGTCTTTGGCTGACTTTGGGTTGAATTTGCCCTTTTTCTTTATTTCTTTTTTTTAAGGTTTATTTGAAAGAGTTACACACACACACACACACACACAGAGATCTTCCATCTGCTGGTTCACTCGCCATATGGCCGAAATGGCCGGAGCTGTACTGATCTGAAGCCAGGAGCTGGAGCTTCTTCTAGGTCTCCCACGTGGGTGCAGGGGCCCAAGGACCTGGGCCGCCTTCTACTGCTTTCCCAGGTCATAGCAGAGAGCTGGATCAGAAGTGGAGCAGCCGGGTCTTGAACCAGCGCCCGTATGGGATGCCGGCACGGCAGGCCAGGGCATTAACCCGCTGCACCACGCGCTTGCCCCTGCCCTGTTTCTGTGTCTGTAAATTAGTACTTGAGGCATTTGTTGGAGGCTTTTTAAAAGTGTTTTCCTTTATTTGAAAGGCAGAGTGACACAGGGACGTGTGCGGGTGCACACACATACACACACATGCACACACACGGAGGGGGAGGGAGCCAGGAGTGCCGTCACGGGGTTGGGTGTGCGCCCTTCGCCTGTTCCGACGGGGGCGTGGTTGCTGGCCTGCCTAAGGTGCCCCGCGGATTCCAGGACAGCGACAGCGTATCTCCCTTTCCATTCAGTTCACGATGCTTTCTAATTCCTCTCCCGGTCTTCCTCTGTGGGTGATGGAGGAGGGTGCTGCTTTCCTGAGAGCTTTCTCCCCTGGGTCCTGATGGAGCCCATGCGGCCAGGGAAGGCGCTCAGCTGGTGTGAGCCCGTGTGGCCCCAAGTGCCGCGTCTGCTCCCCGGCCGTGGGCAGAGTGTGGGGAAGCTGCTGCGCTGGCACACTCGTCGGCACTTGGCTTCCTGTGTTGGGTGGCTTGATCACCTGACCCCGTCAACGCTCTTGCCTCTGAAATCTTTGACATTAATGCTCCAGTTTTCTTTTGACTTTAAAAAATTCTGTATTTCTGTTTACTTAAAAGGCAGAGAGAGCTTTCATCCCAGTTAGTCTCCAGATGCCAGCAACAGCCAGGCCAAGTTGGGGCCAGGAGCTGTATCTGGGCCTCCCTGTGGGTGGGAGGGACCTGTGCCTCCCAGGGTGCCTTAGGAAGCTGGATGGGTAGTGGAGCTGTGGCGTGGCACCAGGCACTGCAGCGCGGCACGTGGGAGTCCTGAGAAGCCTCTCAGAGTTGTGCCAAACACCCACCCTGCTTTGGACGGCTTCTAGCGTGGAATGTTTCTACCGTTTGTTCCTAACCTATGTCTGTAAACTGATTCTTGGGAGCTGGCGCTGTGCCCCAGCGGGTAAAGCCACTGACTGCCGTGCCGGCATCCCATATGAGTACTGGTTCAAGTCCCGGCTGCTCCACTTCTGATCCAGCTCTCTGCTGTGGCCTGGGAAAACAGTGGAAGATGCCCCAAGTCCTTGGGCCCCTGCACCCGCATGGAGACCTGGAAGAGGCTCCTGGCTCCTGGCTTTGGATCTGTGCAGCTCCAACTGTTGCAGCTAATTGGAGAGTGAACCAATGGATGAAAGACCTCTCTCTCTTCTCTGTGTAACTCTGACGTTCAAATAAATAAATAAATCTTATAAAAAACTTATTCTTTAATTCCATTTTTCATATATTTTGATTTATTTTACTTTTAAGAGCAATAGTTCCTTCTTTACTTTTTTAATACATTATTTTTAATTTCAAAAGCAGAGAGATGGCTTAGTCCCCAAACACCTGCAACCCTGAGGGCTGGGCCAGGCTGAAGCCGGGAGGCAGCCTTGGACTCTGGGCCTCTCCAGTGGCTTTCAGAGGCCCCTGCTGCCTCCCAAGGTGGGGTCCCGAGCCGGAGGCCCCGGCTGCCTCCCAAGGTGGGGTCCTGAGCCGGAGGCAGGGTGGAGCACAGGTGGTATCCTGGCTGCGCCCGCCCCCTGCCCCAATAGAGTGTGCAGAACGTGGTTGTGCCGGTCCTGGTCCATTTCAGTTGTTGGTTCTCTTCACTGTGGTGGCCATTCCCTTGGGTGCTGCACACTCTGAAGCTTGCTTCCTGGGTGCAGAGTGTGCGCGCCGGCCTTCCTGGGCGTTGCCTGGAGACTTTGATCCTTCTGGGTCTTGCGCCCGTGGTTTTTAGGGTGGGTCCGGAGCAGCACCCAGTCCAGGGCTGACTCTTCCCCATTCTTGCCGCAGGGCCTGTGCCAGGCCCCGTGCTCTGGATGTGGCTGTTTGCTGTCGGCCAGGTGCAGACAGTGGCTGCTCCTGGTTGGGTGCCAGCCCCAGGCCTGGTCCCTCTCTGCTGGGTGATTCTGTCCTGGCATTGCTCTGGGTTCTGCATTCTCAAGGGACCCCCTCTGCCCATCCAGTGACCCCCAGCCATGTCCATCTCCCCAGCAGGATCCTCAGCTCCAACTCAGGTTGGGTGTAGGCTGCGTCCTGCCCGGTCGCCCTCCCAACACCCCAGCGAGCTGCGGGAGTCAGGGGCTCCCCTCCCCGTGTCCCTGCCAGCGTGCTGGTCCCCTCTCCTGGTTCAGTCGCATTCTCTGGGGACCCCGGCTTCTCCATTTACGCAGCCTCTTCAGAGAAGAAAACAGCAAGAGCGCGGCGGCGGTGGGGGGGCTTGGAGGACCAGCCTGGGGGTGGGGCTGGGGAGGGCGTCCCGCGGAGGAAGGTGAGCGAGCCCCCAGCCCTGCCACAGCAGGCTGGAGAGAATGGCTGAGCGTGCTGACTGGCACATCCTTTGTGAGCTGCGGTTTCCTTGAGCAGCAATTTGGCGACGTTAAATTCGCTTTGTTAACATCTCCATTGCCGCCTCTTCAGTTTCAGCCGGAATTCATTGTGAACAAAGTGCTGTGATTTTGACTATTCAGGCGGGCGCCTGCCTCGAGCCAGCGTGGAGCTGGTTTTGTGACAAGCCCGGTGTCCATCACAGCTGTGGGAACGCCGCGTTCACTGGGGGACCACCAAGTGCCACTCAGAATCCAGCTTCAGCCGAGAAGAAATGGACGTTTTTGATTTGTTTGCAAAGAAAAAAAAAATCCCAGGCAGTGTGACCCCTTTGAGCGGGAGCAGGGGCAGCGCGTGCCTGGTGGTCCCGGGCCTGAGTGGGGGGGGGGCTGCTGTGACCTGTGGGGAGACAGAGCTCTCAGTGGGAGACTTGGTTCATTCTAGAACCCTCAGGCTGGTGGGTGGCCAGGCCTGAGGCAGTGCTGTGTCCCAGGCCGCGTGTCCCCCCAGAAGCCCCCGGGAGGCCGTTTCTGAGGAGTGGGCTCTCTAGCTTGCGTCTGGGTGCAGCTGACCCCGGGGCTTCAGGGGACACAGCGGCCTCGGTGTCGCCAGGGGCAGGGTTGGCTCAGGGGCCGTCTGTTCCATGCCGCTGTGGGACACGGGTCCTTGGTGACGCTGTCCGTGGGCAGAAGCCCCTTCGGTGTCCCGTAGGCCTGGGAGAGGTCACAGCCTGGACCTGAAGCTACCACTGGTGGCAGCTGGACTTCAAGATTGGTTTATTTATTTGTTGCAAAGGCAGAGTGAGACAAAGAGGCAGAGAGATTATCTGACCATCTGCTGGCTCACTGCCCAAATGGCTGCAGGGCTGGGCCAGGCCGGAGCTGGGGGCCAGGAGCTTCACCTGGGTCTCCTGTGTGGGCAGCAGGGGTCCACCTATGAGCACCATCCTGGAACCATCTGCTGCCTCCCCAGGCACGTAAGCTGGGACTGAACCGGTGGTTGATACGGGATGTCCATGTCACACGCTGGCTCCCAAGGGGCCGGCCATCGCCTGAGCGGCCTGGGGCCGTGCTCTTGGTGCTGTGGCAGTGTTTGTCCACGTACCCAGCAGAGGCCGTGGTGGCCTGCGACGTGCTGTGTGGGGCTCCCGCAGCAGAGAGCTTACCCAGCCAGGCCTCTGCAGAGCTGTGCTTCCTTCCTGGTGGCTGCGCCACTGTTGGCCGGTCACTCGTGTCTCTCACCCCTCAGATTCTGCCCTGGAGGCCATGGGGTGACCTGCAGCCTGGAACACCCGTGGGTGTGGGTGAGGTGAGTGGGACCCGGGCCTCCTGGAAGCCTTGGGGCTGCATTCGTTGGTGCCAGGGGACGGGATGCGTCCTCCTGTCCAGTTCGCTCTCATTTTCTGCCTCAGTGGAGAGGGGAGGCTTCTGTTCTCCTGCAGAGGATAAGGGCAGAGGGACGGGGCCACGGGCGCAGCCGAGGGAACAGCCGTGTGGAAGGCGTGTGTGCCTCGAGGAGCACGCCGTGCCCAGCGGCTGTTCTCTCTTCGTCTGTGCCTCCAGCTCAGGAGGGGTGGAGTGAGTGTGGGACCGAGGGCCTGTGACAGTGGGTTCTGCGGCGGCACGAGCGCTGGCCGGGAAGCGGCCTCTCGGCAAGGCCTGTGCGGTGCTCACCACGGTGCCAGGCATGCCCCAGAGTGCACCTGCCCTGCCAGCTGCCGGTGGCGTTCCTCGGAGTGCGGCAGTACACGGGCCAGGGTAGTCTAGGACGCCCCTGCTCTGGCGTGGCTGGTTCTTCAGTTGTGACTGAGCTTTGCCACTCAGAGCCTGGCGCTGGCGTGGGGCAGGCCTGGGGGTGAGCCTGGGCGCGCAGTGCCACAAACGGCCAGCCCTTGGCAGGTCTCTCCTTCCCCTCTGAGCTGGCAGTGGGCACCGGGGGACAGTGGTGAGGGCCGTGTGCGAGTCCAGGGCTCTGGACAGGAGCAGAGAGTGCTCAGGGGTAGCTGTGCCCTGGCCGATTCTCGCCACGTGCAGAGTGGGTGGGCTGACCAGCTGTGTCCGAGTCTGGGTCTGCCGTGGGTTGGCCTGGGAGATGCAGGTCACAGGAGCCTCCTGTGTGAGTCCCTGGAGGGCCTGGGGGTGTGGCCTGGGTCCTGGGCTTTGTCCTGTTTATGGGCGGTCAGGCGGTCACAGTGGGGGATGAGGCCTGTGGCCCCTGTGCTGCATCTGGGGATTGTAAACCAGGCAATCCACACTTTCAGGGGCTGGAGGGGCCCCGCCTCCCAGGCAGACAGCACCAGGCCTCTCTCTCTCTGGTGTCTGCGCCCAAGGTGAAAAGTTCAGGCTGTCCCGGCTCCAGACGGAATCCAACCAGCCACTCCCCACTGCCCTCCTTTTGGTCCTGGACTCGCGGGCAGCAGGGGTGGAGGGGTGGCTGGGGCTGGCAGAGCTGTGGTGGTTGGAAGTCCAGCAGGCGTTTTGCAGGACTGCCCAGCTGGGCTGGCATGGGCGGCTGAGCCACCCTGGGCCGGGACTGTGAGACCCCTGGTGCCGCGTGCAGGGCCTGCGGGGGCTGGGACGCGAGTGTTGGGTCTCGAGGGGAGAAGCCCGGGACCCCCGGCCCTCGTGCGGCTGGGCTCCAGCTCACGTGAGCCAGGGCCTGTCCCGCCTGGCCTCACTGTTTCAGTGCCTCTGGGGAGCGCGCAGCCTGAGGCTGCACCCTTCAGAGGCCTTGTGCTGGCCGCCTGCCCTGGGCTGACCCCGGAGACTCGCCTTTTGTGCTGGCCACTCTCGTCCCACACAGACCTTTGTCCCTGTGAGCCCTGCCTGCCTAGGCCCCTTGCCTGCCCTCCCAGGCTTGCCCAGGCCAGGACTGTGGCCCTTGTCCCTCGAGGGGCTCGGGCAGGGGGGCTCTGGCATTTCTGCCCCGAGACTGCAGAGCCCCTGGGGGGTTCCAGAGAGCAGCACCCACAATGCACCTGGGCCCCACGGCAGTGCCTGCAGGGCCTGGCTGGGCAGAGCCGGTCTGCCTGCCATTGCTTCCTTTTCCTGTGGGGTGGGGGTGGGGGTGGGGGGCCTTGCCGGCCTGGGCAGGTGCAGGGGGAGCTGAGCCGAGGCGCTCAGGGTGGGGGCGGGGGCGGGGGCCCACCCACCCCAGGCCACCCCTCGCTCCAGGCCCACGCTCTGCAGAGGGCAGTTCAAAAGGTCACTGCCCTGATTTTTATTGTGGGCCCTTGCGTTCTCACGACCCTTTGCCCTCGGCGCAGACGGGCCAGGCCTTTCAGGGGATTAGAAACGGCTGGAAGGCCCGGCTCGCGAGCCACCAAGGTGAAGTGTGCGGGAGCTTGGGAGTGGTCTAGAAATGAGGCAGAAACGCTCGCATCCGCCCGCGGGGAGCGGGCCCCGCCGCCTCTCCCTGAGGCCCCGACCACGTCCGCGCGCGGCGCAGGGCCCTCCTGACTTCCTCCAGGGATGGGGGTGCGCTGGCTCCTGTCTTGGTTTTGGAACTGGTTGCCAGAAGTCCCCCAAGTTCAGGAAGGTTCTGTGGTGTAAATCCCGACCTCCACGCTGTCAGGGGGAGGCACGGGCAGAGGAGGTTGAGTGCGAAGCTGCCGCCAGGCGGAATTCGTTCTGAGAAAGTGAACGCGCCGGGCGTGTTGTCGTGACCGGAAGCTTGCCTTTGCTGTTCTGGTGTTTTGTCGGGGAGCTGTGGGAAGCCGTGGGAATCGGCATGTGCTCTGGCCCCCGGGGCACCCACGCCCTCCCCTCGGCCAAAGCCCTCAGTGCCCCGACGTCGCCCCCTGCCCGGGAACGGCGGGCGGCAGGGCCTGGGGTCTGAGACAGGAATCGTCACCTGGCCCCAGAGCACCCGAGGACACGGGCTCAGTGGAGGCGGGTGCTGTGTGGCCACTGGGCCTGCCACACCCCCAGCTGACCCCTGGCCCTTTGTCTCGGGCCCTCTCCCTGCCGTTCAGTGCCGTGCACTGGGGCCAGAGCTGCCTTGTACTGCGTCCTGTCCTGTGGAGTAGGGTTGGTTTGTTTGTTTGTTTGTTTTTTATCTGAGAGGCAGAGTTACAGAGGGAGAGAAATGTCTTCCATCTGCAGGTTTGCTCCCCAGATGGCTGCGATGGCTGTCGCTGGGCCAGTGTGAAACCAGGAGCCAGGAGCTCCATCCGGGTCTCCCATGAGGGTGCAGGGGCCCAAGCATTTGGACCATCCTCTGCTGCTTTCCCAGGCCATTAGCAGGGAGCTGGATGGGAAGTGGAGCAGCTGGGACTTGAACTGGTGCCCTGTGGGATGCCGGTGCTGCAGGTGGCTGCTCCACCAGGGACGGCGATGGCCTCCAGGCCGCTGCCACCTGTCCTGAGCGTGGAGGGCAGCGGCCTGAGGCCGTGGTGCCTCGGGGCTCCTTGACCAGTTCCTCGTGTTTTGTCAGAGGCTCCACGCAGCTCTCCCACGAGTGAGCAAGGGAGCTTCCTGTACCTCGAGGTCGTGGGCCGGAGGGACACTGGCCACACACTGGCTACCTGGGGCTGGACAAGCAACCCCAGTCAGTGCCCCCGGCTCTCAGCGGTGCCCTGCCCCGGCCTGGCGTCTTCTCAGGGTTGTTAGGGATTGAGTGGCACCTGTGGTTCTCCACTGTTCCTGCCCTGGGTCTCCCCGAGTGGGATATGGTCCTGGGCTGGGTCTCAGGAATTCGGCCCAGAGCCCAGACAGGGCCCGGGTTCCAGGTCCTGTTCACCCCACGCAGCGAGCTTTGCAGAAGGAAGTGCCCGCGGACCACCCTGCCCACCTTCACCTGCACTGTGGGGCCTGGGGCAGGCAGGCCATCCCCCATCGCCCCACCCCCCGTTCTTAGGAGTTCACCTGCATGGGGCCTGCGCCGTGGTGCAGCAGGGTCAGCCACCGCCTGCAGTGCCAGCATACCATGTAGGCGCCGGTTTGAGTCCCAGCTGCTGCACTTCTGATGCAGCACCTTGCTAATGGCCTAGGAAAGCAGCGGAGGACGGTCCAAATGCTTGGGCCCCTGCTACCCATGTGGGAGACCTGGAAGAAGCTCCTGGCTCTGACTTTGGCCTGGCCCAACCCTGGCCATTCGGCCATGTAGGGAGTAAACCAGTGGATGGAAGATCTCTGTCTCTGTAACTCTTTCAAATTTTAAAAAAAAATTTTTTTTAAAGAAAAAAATTTTTAAAGCAGTTGTGCTGTCGTCAAGGGTTACTTTCTTGGTGTAAGGTGTCTCTGTAGCCAGGACCCCTAGTGTGGCTGAGCCAGGAGATGTCTGCTGCCCGGCTGGCCCCAGGCTCCCTGGCCTCGGGGCGCAGCTGTGGGCTGCAAGGACTCTGCCCCAGGTCCTCCTGGGTCCCCTCCCCCGGAGTGTTCTCTGGCCGCCCTCTCTCTGGCCCTCGCCTTCGTCGGGGTCCTTCCTGGGTACTGCTCGCTGCAGCCGGGAGGGCGCACCCTCTGCAGGGCCTGCGTCCCGCCCGACACGTCTCCTTGGCTCACGGTGCCTCACCTGTGCTGGTAGCGGCAGGCGAGCGTCGGAACCTGATGTCCGTAGGGCATATCCGACGGCGGGCTTGGCGCAGGCGATGCTCAGGCATGGCGCCTTGCACAGGACTGGGGTCAGGCTTGTGGGTGGGGCCCGTCTCACTGTGCTGACCATTGTTTGTTTAAGGAGAAAGATTTGAGTAAAACCTGTTGAGTTCCTGCTGTTGGTGAGTGTCAGTGGCACTTGAACCCCCAGGGGTGCTCTGGGAGGTCTGGGCATGTGTGTGCACCCGTGGGGAGTGGGCAGGCACGGCCCAGCTCTGCTGGGCAGGGGTTCCAGACTAGGGCCCAGCACTTGATCTTGGGGGCCCCCTTGCTTTCTCCTCATGGCCCAAAGTGGTGGCTGCAGTGGAGTCTGGTTGCCCGTGCGCCAGCCCTAGGCCAGACAGCTTGGGTAGGACAGAGTCGGGGCCTCGTTGTGTGGGAGAGCCCTGCCGGCCCAGCTTGGCCCCACTGCCCTGGTTGAGAGGGCCTGGGGCCGCTGGTGGAACGTACAGGTTCCTGATCGGAAGGCGTCCAGCTCAGTCCCTTGCGGGAGGGGACACCCTGCGTCCACCCTTCTACTACGGGCCAGGCAGCAACACCTTGCGCACTTCCGTGGTCTGAGCGGCAGCCTGGGCCCTGTCCCTGAGGCTGAGGTCCTGGTGCCTTGGCCTCAGCTGCCGTCGCCCTGGGTGTCAGGCCGCATTCGCTTCGAGGGCCCCCGGCCGTTTCTGGGCTGAGCGCTGGAGGCGGGGTCCCCTGGCCTGGGCCGTGCAGACTCCGCAGGCCCGGGGGAGCTGCAGGCTTCCTCCCTCACCGAGGGGTCCGGGCTGCTGTTGGTTGTCACTGATTGTGGAGCAGCTGCCATGTCCTGGTGTGTGCGGGGTCCTGGGGTCCATCCGTGAACAGGACAGGGCCTCAGGAGGGCGGCAGCCCCGGGGACACCAGCCAGCCAGTGGGAGAGCGGAGCGGGGGCTGTGGCCGAGGCCTGGGCCGGCTCAGGCGGAGCCCTTGCTCCACCACCTCCTCCTCCCTGAACTGCAGGGGCCCAGGGACTGGGAGGGCCTGGGGGCCGAAGGCTGGGGCTCCCAGAGGTGTGCGTGTGGCACCTGTGTGCCTGAGAGGCCCTGGCTGGGCCGGGCTCCCAAGCAGCCTCGGCGTCAGCGCGAGCCTGGTCCCCTGTGGACGTCACGGTGCAGTTCTTCGGAAACTCCCTGCCGCTCAGCGCCTGTCTCCCGCTTCTCCTGGAGGGCCGGTGGTGCTGGGACCCCTGCTGGCCCTTCCCGGGCCCTCGTCTACTTCCTTCCCGACTGCTCTCCCAGCCACGCGGTGTGCCGGTGCCAGCTTCCCTGCGGCCGTACTCCTGCTCCCTCCTTGATTCTCACTTGGCGTCTTCCTGGGCTTGCCAAGAATGCCGGGAATTGGGGGAGGGGGCGCAGGAAATGCCTGCCTTCCTCTGAGGCCCTCCGGCTGCAGGGGGTGGGGGTGCGTATGGGGAGGAGAGGAGGCCCAGTGGAAAGCTGTCGCGCCCCCAGCGGCCCTCAGCCAGGGCGCGAGGCCCAGCTCAGCCACTGTGGATCCTGGGGCCGACAGCCCGGCCCGGCCCGTGCCACGCTGGTCCTTGGAGAGCCGCTCCATGCCGCGCCGTCCAGAGGGGCCCTCGGGGGGCTCTTCGTGGGGAGGGGCAGTCCTGGGTCCTCCCTGGGGAGCCTGACCACCTCGGCCCCTCTCCGGGCAGCAGTGCTCTGGCCAGAGCAGGACAGGCTGCTCCTGGAGGTCACCTGACACCCCTCCCCCACCTCAGGGAAACTCTAGCTAAGCGAGGAGCCAGGCTCTGGTGAGGTCTCCGAGAAGTGAAAGCGAGAACCGGGCGCCCCTGCCGCGGTCAGTGGAGGGGGTCAGTGGTCACCCCACCCTGCACCCAGCAGAGGGTGGGGAGCTGGGCTCCGTCCTCACTGAAGCTGCTGGTATTGGTGCTGGTGCTCGCCCCGGAGAGCACCTGGTGTTCTTGGTTTCCGTGAGCTGCAGCCGCTGCCCGTCGTGGGCCTAGGGCTGTTGGTGCCTGCGTCTCCAGGGCTTGCTGGTGTCTGTCCGAGGTGCCGGGGCACTGCAGGACACTGCTGGGGCTGCCCTGCGCGGGGCTGGGGTGTGGCCTTGCTGCCCACAGCCCGGAAGTTGGGCAGCTGCTCCAGCCTGGAGCTGCCCCCAGGCTGGGAGAGGGCGTCCGTGCACCGCGGCCCCAGCTGTGTGTTGTGTCTGTTTCCATAGAGAGAAAACAACGCGGACCTCGGCCAGAGGGAGGAGGCAGAGTCCGAGGAAGCCGGGGAGGCCCTGGCCGGCGCGGGGAGCCCGAGTGGTGGCAGCGACTCTGCCGGGGCGGGGTGGCCCCTGCGGGCAGATGCGGTGCACACACCGTGCCTGCAAGCCTGGCTCGGGCCTGGCTCCTATCCACGCCCCCTTGGGAGCAGCGGACACTTGAGAGGCCCTGAGGCAAGCGGCTCTGGGATCCAGGTCTGTGTCTCTGGCCTGTGACTGCTGCTGCTCCAGACAGCGCGCACTCCGGGCAGCTGCCCTGGCCCTGGCCAGGAGCTTGCAGGCAAGGCTGTGAGGCTCTGGGAATTCCAGAACGTTCCTCAAGCCGGTGTTCCCTCAGGTGGTCCAGGATCCGCTCCTGGAGCCGAGATGACGTGGCCGTGAAGCTGCCCCCGGCGAGCTGCGTCGCTGTGCAGTGGGTGCTGTGGGGCCCCTTCCCCATGGGCTCACCCTGGGGACGTTGTCGTGCAGTGTGGGGGGCCGCCTCTTCACTCCGGGCCAGGTGACGTGGGGACCGGTCCTCGGGTGGCAGACACGGGCAGGGAGGGTAGCAGTGTGGCAAAGCGGGGGCCACGCCAGCCCTGCCGTGTGAGTGCCGCACAATGGCCTGCGCCATGCCAGGGGTGGAGCCTGCCCTCCTGTGAGCTGGTACGGGTGTTGTGGCCTGTGGTGCGGGGGCACAGGTCGAGATCTGGCGTGGGTCTGAGGCACGTGTCGGCACCAGGGAGCTGTGTGGGTTTTCCCCTCCTTAAGGTTTTATTGATTTGTTTGAGAGGCAGTTACAGACACAGACGTCTTCCGTCCGTTGGTTCACTCCCCAGATGGCTGCAGTAGCCGGAAGTGGGCTGATCCAAAGCCAGGAGCTTCTTCCAGGCCTCCCACAGTGGTGGACTTGGGCCATCTTCCTGGGCCATAGCAGGGAGCTGGATCAGAAGAGGAGCAGCCGGGAGTTGAACTGGCGCCCTTATGGGATGCCGGCACTGCAGGCGGCGGCTCTCAGCACCGTTTAGGAGAGAAATAATAAATTCCTTGCTGCGCATCTTTTTATCATTCAGTGCCAGTTTTCAGTGGGAACGCCCTGCCGTCCCGCCGGCACCTGTGCCGCGGTGTGTGTGGTTTCTGTCCTCAGCGCCGCGCTGGCGCGGTGCACACTGCAGACGCGGCTCCGCCAGGCCTGGTTTCCACACCTCGCACGCCCTCCCCTCCCCGTCCCCTCTGGAGGGGCTGTGGCCAACGTGCTGAGGGCCGCTGCAGAGGCTGGGGCGTCCTCTCCCCAGGGAGGCCACTTGGGGACAGTTCTGTTTAGGTTTTGAAGATGGGAAAGTGCTGGCCCTGGGCAGGGATCTGTCCATGTGACTCCTGAGTGGGAAGTCGCAGTGGAGAGAAGTGGGCTCACCAGGACGGCGTCTTCCCAAGACTGCGCAGCGGCGTCAGCGCTGCACACGGCTGTCAGGTGCTGCCGCAGGCCCACGTGTCCGTGTGCTTGTGTGCGTCCCGTGTGTGTCTGGATGGCGCGTGTGCACTGTATCGCGTGTGCCTGTGTGTGTCCCGTGTGTCTGGATGGCGCGTGTGCACTGTATCGCCTGTGCCTGTGTGTGTCCCGTGTGTCTGGATGGTGTGTGTGTACTGTATCACGTGTGCCTGTATGTGTCCCGTGTGTGTCCCGTGTGTCTGGATGGTGTGTGTGTACTGTATCGCGTGTGCCTGTGTGTGTCCCGTGTGTCTGGATGGCGCGTGTGTACTGTATCACGTGTACTGTATCGCGTGTGCCTTGTGTGCGTCCCGTGTGCATCCCGTGTGTGTCTGGATGGTGCGTGTGCACTGTATCGCGTGTGCCTGTGTGTGTCCCGTGTGTCTGGATGGCGCGTGTGCACTGTATCGCCTGTGCCTGTGTGTGTCCCGTGTGTCTGGATGGTGTGTGTGTACTGTATCACGTGTGCCTGTATGTGTCCCGTGTGTGTCCCGTGTGTCTGGATGGTGTGTGTGTACTGTATCGCGTGTGCCTGTGTGCGTCCCGTGTGCATCCCGTGTGTGTCTGGATGGTGCGTGTGCACTGTATCGCATGTGCCTGTGTGTGTCCCGTGTGTCTGGATGGTGCGTGTGTACTGTATCACGTGTGCCTGTATGTGTCCCGTGTGTGTCCCGTGTGTCTGGATGGCGCGTGTGCACTGTATCGCCTGTGCCTGTGTGTGTCCCGTGTGTCTGGATGGTGCGTGTGTACTGAATCACGTGTACTGTATCGCGTGTGCCTGTGTGCGTCCCGTGTGCATCCCGTGTGTGTCTGGATGGCGCGTGTGCACTGTATCGCGTGTGCCTGTGTGTGTCCCGTGTGTCTGGATGGCGCGTGTGCACTGTATCGCCTGTGCCTGTGTGTGTCCCGTGTGTCTGGATGGCGCGTGTGCACTGTATCGCCTGTGCCTGTGTGTGTCCCGTGTGTCTGGATGGTGTGTGTGTACTGTATCACGTGTGCCTGTATGTGTCCCGTGTGTGTCCCGTGTGTCTGGATGGTGTGTGTGTACTGTATCGCGTGTGCCTGTGTGCGTCCCGTGTGCATCCCGTGTGTGTCTGGATGGTGCGTGTGCACTGTATCGCATGTGCCTGTGTGTGTCCCGTGTGTCTGGATGGTGCGTGTGTACTGTATCACGTGTGCCTGTATGTGTCCCGTGTGTGTCCCGTGTGTCTGGATGGCGCGTGTGCACTGTATCGCCTGTGCCTGTGTGTGTCCCGTGTGTCTGGATGGTGCGTGTGTACTGAATCACGTGTACTGTATCGCGTGTGCCTGTGTGCGTCCCGTGTGCATCCCGTGTGTGTCTGGATGGCGCGTGTGCACTGTATCGCGTGTGCCTGTGTGTGTCCCGTGTGTTTGCCCAGCGTGTGCTTGCCCGTGTTGTGTGTGCTTGTCTGGGTGGCGAGTGCGTGTGCTGTCTGAGGCGTGGGCAGCTGGTTTCAGCCCCAGGCTGCCTCGCAGCCGGCAGCCGTGAGCCCCTCCTCCCTCCGAGGCCACAGGTGTGTGGCCGTGTGTGGACGTGGAGACGCCTGCCTGTCGCAGCACCCAGGGCTCCCTGTCACTCAGCCACTGCGGTAGGAAGGGCAGGGGCCGTGGACCGAGGACCACTGGGGACAGGAGGCGAGGACGGAGCAGCTGGGGCGAGCGGAGTCTCGTGCTGAGCCGCTGCGGGTGGGTGTGCGGGGCCCCACCTCGGCGCCACTGCTGTCCCCTGTGCCGGAGTGCTGTGTGGCATCTGTGGCCGCCCAGGGTGAGCAGGCACCGAAGGCTGAGAGACCAGAGCAGGGGCCAGGTGGGGCCAGGTCCCCTCTGTGGTGTCGCCCGTCTTGTTTCTATGCGTTTTATTTATTTATTTTAATTTATTTCTTTATTTGAAAGGCAGAGGGAGGGAGAGAACATGACTCTTCCGTCATGTTCTCTGTGAGCATCTGGCTCACTCCCCAGATGCCGCAGCAGCCAGGGCTGGGCCAGGAGCTCCATCGGGTCTCCCACGTGGTGCAGGGGCTTCCCATGCTGCTTTCCCAGGCACGTTAGCAGGGAGCTGGATCGGAAGCAGAACAGCCGGGACTCGAACCAGGGCCCACACGGGTTGCAGCTTTGTAAGCGGCGACAGTCCACGGCGCCGGGCCACCCCGCTTCTGAGG
The DNA here is from genome assembly GCF_033115175.1 of Lepus europaeus. Lineage (NCBI taxonomy): Eukaryota > Metazoa > Chordata > Mammalia > Lagomorpha > Leporidae > Lepus > Lepus europaeus. Next base: position 842,843 of record NC_084831.1, read on the forward strand.
AAGGCCCCCTTTAATCTCGTGGGTTCTGAGGGAGTCTCCCAGGAGCGCTGCCTCCTGTGTGCACGCTCCCCCCCCCCCCCCGCCCCGGCAGCACTTCCTCCGGCCCAGGGTGGAAGGGCCATTTTGTCTTCAGGATCCCTGGTGAGGGTGGCAGGCCGCCAGAGGTCCATTGCGATGCCCCTCCCGGCCCCCCTCCCGGCCCCCCTCCCGGCCGAGTCACTGCCCTGGAATGTCTGCTGAGTGGCCGTGGGCTGAGGAGGGGAAGCTCCACCCTCCCCGCGCTCCTGGGGATGCGCAGAGCCCAGGCCTCTCAGGCCTCTCAGGCGCGGCCTCTGCAGGGCGGGTCCCTGCCGGGTTAGAGCAGCGCCCCCTTCACCCCGGCTCCCCCCTCGGGCGCTGCGCACTCTCGGTTTTGAAAGTGAGGTTTCTGAGGCCCCCGTGTGCCCAGAGTGAGCCCTAGGCTCAGGCTGGGGGATCCTGGGGTCAGGACAGACATCCATGTCTTCCTGGAGCCCGCATATGGCCCATGTGGCCGTGCTGCCCGGGCATTGGCCACTGGCAAGGGCGGTCAGGCCAGACCTTGGTCACACACATACACAGCACACGTGTGTACACACCCCCCCCACATACACATACATGTGTGTGCTCACCTCACACCCCACATATGTGTACACATACACAGACACACCCCGTGCACCTGGTCTCTCCCCCCTCCCGGCTGGCAGACCCATGGGAGGCCCTCCCGGTCAGCCCGAGTGGCCCACGTGCAGGGGTCCGTGGGGTGGTGGGCCCTGGAGGCCTGGGGCTTAGCGGGCCAGGCAGCTCCTCGGCGGCGGCGGCGGTGACCTATTTAAAGTCCTCAGAGTTGGTATTTTCAGCTCATTTTGGGGCTTGGAGTAGTCTTGCAAATTTAATCTACTTCCTTCCGTACCACAATAATCAGAAAATAGGTTAATTTAAGCATAATATGAAATATGAATTATGTGTAAAATATTAATGGTGCTTACAAAAATAGCTTTGTAATTTCTAGAACTGTGCAAGCTGAGGATGGTCCATCCCTGGATCCTGAGCTGGTTCCCAAGGGCTGTAACGTGCCGGCGTCACGCCCCACACACGTGTTCTCTGCAGGTGCCCACGCCCCACGCGTGTCATGCGGATGTCGGATCCTGTGAGCTTGAAGGCCTGGGCTGGGAGGCAGGAGCTTGGCCTGCAGGCACCTGAGGCCCTGGGGGACGGTGGGGGCCGCAGCCTCTGCCCCCAGGTGGCTCTGCCCTGGGGTATGGTGGGGGCCTCAGCCTTATGCCCCCAGATGGCCCTGCCCTGGGGGACCAGAGGCGGTGGTCGATCCCTTACCCTGTGGGAGGGGTCTGCGCTCGGGGTAGGGTGTGGACACCAAGGAGACCCCAGCCAGGAAGCTGCTCCTGTCCTAGGTGTGGGTTCTGGGGGAGGGGCGTGATCCAGGCCCTGTCTTCCCCGATGTTACAGATGGTCCTTCCCAGGCAGGAGTCCGCAGAGGTGGGTGGGCTCTGGCAGGAAGGGAAGAGACCCCTGTGTTCTCGGTGTGCCAGGCCTGCAGACTCCGTGTGGGGCGGGGGTACCTGAATGTGTCGGGGAGGCGTGTCTGTTCCTGAGGTCAGTTGAGCTGAAGGACGAGTGGTCTGGAGGGGCTTGCAGGCCGCCCAGCTCTCTGCTCAGCTGTGGGGCAGTGACTGGGGCTGTGCATCGGCAAGAACCACGGGCTCGGTGAGCTGGCTCCACGCTGTGCCTGCCATGTGGAGTGAGATGCTGGCAGAGATGGTGGTGGGGACCACGGTGTTGTCTCTGGGCTGCCGCCCCACAGGCTGGGGGCTGGCATCCCACACGGGCGCCAGCTCAAGTCCTGGCTGCTCCACTTTCGATGAACGCAACGGCCGGAGCTGCGCTGATCCGAAGCCAGGAGCCAGGAGCCTCTTCCAGGACTCCCACGGGGGTGCAGGGGCCCAAGCACTCGGGCCGTCTTCCACTGCTTTCCCAGGCCACAGAGCTGGATCAGAAGTGGAGCAGCCGGGTCTCAAACTGGTGCCCATATGGGATGCCAGCACTGCAGGAGGCGGCTTGACCCGCTGGGCTACAGCGCTGGCCTCCTGCTCCACTTCTGAGTCAACTTCCTGCTAACACACCTGGGAAAGCAACAGAAGATGGCCCAGTGCTTGGGCCCCTGCACGCCTGTGAGAGACCTGGGAGAAGCTCCTGGCTCCTGGCTTCAGCCTGGCCCAGCCCTGGCCATTGTGGCCATTTGAGTAGTGACCCAGCAGATAGAAGATTGACACACACACACACACACCCTCCCCACACCAGGCTGTGCCCTCGCGGTCTGGCCCTGCTTGCTCACGGCTCGGTTCTCAGTCTGCATCACTTTTGTTTTAAGGATGTATTTATTTATGTATTTATTTATTTGTCAGAGTTACAGAGGGGGCGGGGGTGGATGGAGGAGACAGATCTTCCACCAGCTGGTTCCTCCCCAAGTGGCTGCAGTGGCCAGGGCTGGGTCAGGATGAAGCCAGGAGCTTCCTCTGGGTCTCCCACGTGGTGCGGGGACCCAAGCACTTTGGCCAATTTCTGCTGCTTTCCATGCGTATCAGCAGGGAGCTGGATTGGAAGTGGAGCAGCTGGGACTTGCCCCTGAGCCCACAGGGGACGCTGGTGCTGACCCACGGAGCCCAGCGCGGACCCCTGCGCGGCTTTCTAACTTGGAAATGCTCCGTAGCAGGTGAACTCTGCCGATTCCCAGAAGGAACTTCTGACGTTTAGTCTCTGGGTGAGGCAGCGCACCGAGCTGCGGCTCCTGGAGAGGACTGGTCGTGCTGTGGGTGCCTGCGCCAGGTCCTCGGCTCAGGACCCCCCTCGCCCTGGGGGTGGGAGGCAGAGGCCGAGCTTTCTTCCAGGGGTGTGTAAGGTGAGGGGGGCTCGTGGCAGGGCCAAGGCAACCCCGGGGGCACTGGGTGCCTGGGTTGGGTGGGTTGGGTGGGGGAGCAGGGGTCAGGGCAGAGTAGCCCAGAGCCTGGGGAGCGGGGCCTACAGGCCGCTGGAAGGGGGCTTGGGCGCAGTCTGCCATGCGCGGCAGTCTCCGGCAGCAGGATTTGTCCCAGGCTGCAGCTGCCCAAGCGGGTGAGGGTAGGGCTCACGTGGGGTGCAGCCGTCGGGGGCTGTGGGAGGGGGAGTGTTGGGCATTGCCTAAAATAGTTCCTAACAACATGGCGCCTGGCGGATGGTTGGGGGGGCGTGTCTGCCCAACAGAGGAGGCCACTCAGGCCCTCTCAGCCGCACGGAGACCTTAACCCTAACCCTGTGCCCTGTGGCCACTTGGGTGAGTGTTGGTGCACCTGCCCTCACCCACCTCGTCACGTGCTCTGCGGTAGTCACAGTGGGGCGCTCGGCAGATGGCGGCCCCCTGCCCCACACCCACACGACTCAGTCTGCCGCTGCTTCCCTCTAGGTGGACTGACTCCCACCGGGGCCAGGGAGGAGGCAGTGTGCAGCCACTGCCCTGGGTGACAGGGTGGGGAGGTCCTATGGGTGCAGGCGCCTGCTCTAATAGGAGTTTTCTTGATGGGTTGTGTGTGCTCGTGTGACGTGGACCTGCCATGGATGGACACCTCCCTGTGTGGTCCTAGGAGCTTCCCCGTGGACCTCCTGTGGATGGGCACCTCCCTCTCTGGGCCCAGGAGGTTCCCCGTGGACCTGCCGTGGGTGGACAGTTTTTTTTTCTTTTTTTTAAGATTTTTTATTTAATTTATTTGAAAGAGTTACGGAAAGAGGTAGATCCAGAGAGAGAGGGAGAGAGAGAGAGAGGAAGAGAGAGGGAGGGAGAGAGAGAGAGTGAGAGAGGGAGAGAGAGAGAGAGAGGGAGGGAGAGAGAGGGAGAGAGAGGGGGAGAGGGAGGGAGAGAGAGAGAGAGAGAGAGAGAGGGAGAGAGAGAGGGAGGGAGGGAGAGAGAGGGAGAGGGAGTGAGAGGGAGAGACAGGGAGAGACAGGGAGAGGGAGGGAGAGAGAGGGAGGGAGAGGGAGGGAGAGGGAGGGAGGGAGAGAGAGGGAGAGGGAGTGAGAGGGAGAGAGAGGGAGAGGGAGGGAGGGAGAGAGAGGGAGTGAGAGGGAGAGACAGGGAGAGGGAGGGAGGGAGAGAGAGGGAGTGAGAGGGAGAGAGAGGGAGGGAGAGGGAGGGAGAGGGAGGGAGGGAGAGGGAGACAGGGCTTCCATTCCACTGGTTCACTCCACAAGTAACCGCAACAGCCAGAGCCGAGTTGATCCGAAGCCAGGAGCCAGGATATTTTTCCGGGTCTGCCACGTGGATACAGGGGTCCAAGGACTTGGGCCGTCTTCTGATGCTTTCCCAGGCCACAGCAGAGAGCCAGATCGGAAGTGGAACTCAGATACCCATATGAGATGCCGGCACTACAGGCTGGGGCTTTCACCCGCTGTGCCGCAGCCCCCGCCCCATGGACGGACACGTCGAGGTCCAGGCCGGGAGCTGTTGTGGGTGTGGACCCCGCGGCTGTCCCTGGGCCCCAGGTGCCTTCCTCTCAGGCTGCTGTCAGTGAAAACCATTGACTGGAGTTGGGGCCCCACCAGGTTCATTGTCACGTTTTTGGTTTTCTAACAGACTTTTAAATAACGGCTTTATTGCTGTCACTCATGTACCGTGGACCTTCCTGTTTACCAGCGTGGTTCAGGGGTTCCCAGCACGTGTGTCCATTGCCAGTACCCCAGAAAGAACCTGCACCTGCCAGCTGTCACTCCCCACGCCCCAGCTGCCCATGATCTGCGCCGTTTTCATGGGCAGACTTTCACAGAACACGAGACTGGCTGGCTTCTGTCGCTGGGTCCTCGGGCCCCTGCCTGCTTCCAGCCACTGCCTCCTCCCACCATGTGCACCCTGTCCCTCCCGTGTCCCCTCCGTGCGCTGGTGGACGCCCAGGCTCCTCCTCCTCCCAGGAGCGGACTTGCTGGTTCTGTGCTTGGCGTCCGGGGGCCTGCCAGGCTTCTCCGGCAGCGGCCGCCCTGGCCCAGCCCCCGGTTGACATCCCACCCATGGTGCCCACGGCTGCGGACGCTCGCTCACTCACACTTCATCACAGCCGAGCCGGTGGGGGAGCTGCAGTGGGGCTCTGGGTGGCAAAGTGGGAGAGGCTCCCAGGCACTTGTGTGACCCGTGGCCGCGTTCACAGGACGAGTTCCGGGCCCTGCTCCCCGTGGCTCTGGGTCTGCCGGCAGGGGTGTTGCTGGGGACGGGGTGGGGCGGGGGATTCCGTGCAGCGGCTGCCCCGTGAGGGCTCCCGCTCCACATCCCGACCCACACCGGCGGCTGTCTGGGCCGTCCGTGTACCGTGGCTTTGCCCTACATTTCCCTGGCTCGCTGTCAAACACCTTCCGGTGTGGCTCTGGACCTGGGTGGGCTGTTGGGGGCAGTGTCGGCTCCTGGCTGGGTGGTTTCCTCTGTGCTGCCAACACCGGGCCCTCCCCTGACTGGGCAGTCACATTCTGTGAATTTTCTTTCACTTTCTTGATGGTGTCTTTTTTTTTTTTTTTTTTTTTAAGATTTATTTATTTGAAAGGCCAAGAAAGAGAGGTCTCCCATCTGCTGGTTCACTCCCCAAATGGCTGCAATGGTTGCAGCTCAGCCGATCCAAAGCCAGGAGCCAGCAGCTTCTCCCAGGTCTCCCACACGGGTGCAGGGGCCCAAGGACTTGGGCCATCCTCCACTGCTTTCCCAGGCCACAGCAGAGAGCTGGATCGGAAGTGGAGCAGCTGGGACTCAAACCGGCACCCATATGGGATGCTGGCAGTGCAGGCGGCAGCTCTAGCCGCTGTGCCACAGCACCACCCCCCCTTATAAAGATTTATCTATTTTTGAAAGAGATGAGAGAGCGAGCGAATGCGAGACCTTCCGTCTGCTGGTTAACTCTCCAAATAGCCGCAGTGGCTGAGGTCGGGAGCCCAGAACTCCGTCCAGGTCTCCCGTGTGGGTGACAACTGCTGCCTTCGCGGGAGTGCTCCCGTGGGGGCCGGTGCCGACCTCCGATGCTGTCCAGGGAGGTGCAGGTGTTGATGGTTTTTCCTTTCATCCGTTGCTCCCTGTGCTGACCAAAGCCTTCGCCGTGTTAGCGGCCGTGGTTCCCCGGGAGCCGGCCGTTTGCTGCGGAAGCCTGCACAAAGCACCGCCCTTCATGAATTGGTGCCCCCCCTTTCAGAACCATGCGTCGTGGTGGTCCTCCCGCCGTGGCCACAGCGCCGTGGCAGTGTGGGCCTTCAGTCAGCCTTCTCCCAGAGGCCCCTCCCATCGCAGGTGCAGGTGCCCCCCCACTGGCTTCCCAGCCTGACACCTGAGCATCGTGCGCTGGCTGTGCTGTCCCGGAGCAGGCCCTGGGGTGGAGCTGAGCCTGGCTGTGCTCGACACCCCTGCGAGGCGCCCGCCCGACGTGCAGGGTGCTGGTGGGAGCGCCTCGTGGGGCTCTGTGTGTGGCTCCTGCTGACATGGTGGAGCTGTTTGATGTCCACAGAGGGAGCTGACAGCATGGAGGGGCTGGCGCCCCCAGCATCCGCGGGGTCCCCGGGGTGAACCTGAGCCTGTTTCCCGCCCGCTAAGTTCTGGGCGTGAGATGCTGTGTGTGCTGTAAGCCGCTCCTTTGGAGCAGGTGTTGGCCCCTCCCCTCGGGGGTTGGGCCACAGCTGTGGCCTCTCAGGAGAGGCCTGTCAAGCGAGGCAGACGTTTGGATGTGGGTGTGTATAAGTCCTGGCCCGTGGGGGCCCCTTAATATGAGACGCATGGACCCAGGGTGGCCCTGGGGTGTGCAGGGCCTGCCCAGCCCCTTCCCTGCTGCCTCCCTGGCACGTAGACCCACTGCTCACCGGGCACCTCCACCTGTGGTTTAGCGCCAGGACCCTGCCATCCCCCAGTCCTGCCCGCCACCGAGAGCCTGGGGGCTGATGCCCCAGGTGCATCGCGTAGATGCCCCTTACTCAGCCCTCCCCCACCTATGGGTGCTCCAGAGGAGACTGGCCTCCTGGCTTGGCCCCCTGGACCTTGAATGAGGGGGTGGTCTCTCCAGGCCCACATGCTGCTGTCCGTGGGGCCCGTGTGGGCCTCCTCTCCCCCAGCCCTGCTCCCTGCTGTGCTGTCTGGGCCCCACCAGGCCCAGGAGAGACACTGTCAGGGCACCTGGGGCCTCTGCCTTCTGGCCCTTTGGACAGAGGGACGTGGCTGACCCGTGGAACGTGAGCAGAGGTCACATCGTGGCTGTCCCAGCCCGTGGCCTTGCCTTGGGGTCATCTAAGCTGACGGACCCCAGCCCTGCCTTTGCATCTCTCCAGCTGCCTCCTGCCACGGGTGGATGCTGTGTGGTCATCTCTGATATGGGCCCTTGACCCTGTCTGCCCAGGGTCTGCTGGGGGTGGGGCGGCAGTGAGTACTAAGTAGTAACCGCCCAGGGGATGAGGACACTGCCCCGAACACCAGGGTGGTGGGCCCTGCGGGAGTCCTTGTGAGGTCTCGGCAGGTCAGGCAGTGGCTGACCTGGCTGCCAAGGCTCTCAGCGGCCAGCTGCAGGTGCACGGACCATGCCCTGCCTGCTTCGGGGTCACTCGGACACCTGTGGGCAGGCCTCCTGGGCTTGGCGCCTCGGCACAGGCTGTCCACACCTGAGGCGTGGTGGTGCTCACCTCCTGCTAAGGCGAGTGGAGTGGGGCTGCCCCTTGCCTGGGGTGCTGGGCTCTGCCCACAGTGAGCGGGGGTCTTGGGAGGAGCCGACAGCTCCAGGCCCTCTAAGCCCCCTTTCCTGAGGGCTGAGGAACTGGCCTGAGCTGAATGCGGGGCTGCTCTTCCTGGCTCTCCCCACCCCCCAACGTGGCTGCCAGCCCGGAGTCCCAGCCCAGAGCCTGTCCCCAGCAGTGCAAGGTCACATTCATGGCAGGGGTCAGTGAACGGTAGTGCCCTCGTGAGGGCAGCCGGGCAGCCTGTGTCTGCGCGCCGTAGGCCATAAGGCTGGGGGGATGTGTTTGCGTGGTTAGAAAATGACTGTTGCCATTGGCTTTGCCACCCCTGCCGGTGTCACTCACTCTGGGTTCTTGGAGCTTTCCGAAGCCTGGCCCCAGGAAGGGATGCTCCAGGCCAGGACGTCCCCAAGTCCTGACCAGCCCAGCAGGGCCAGCGCCTGTGGGTGAGGGCGACCAGTGCTGCCCTGTGTCTTCTGAATGGAGTTCACTGCAGGTGCAGGTGGAGGCTCATGGCCGTTCCTGGCAGAGCCATGGGGGTTGAGATCACCGCTGTTGGATTCTGGGAACTGTGTGGCCATCATTATGACCAAGCCCCTTGTCCCCATGTCCTTGGAGCCGGGAGTTCTTGTGTGCTCGCCAGGGGGCCTGGGAGCCGAGGGCCACATCCTCTGAAGCCTGGTCCTCGTGCCGCTCGGTGTGCCGGCTGCTGCCATGGCCGCCGTCGGTGGCCGTTGTCCGAGTCCACAAGGGGCCCTGGCACTAGACAGGCGAGGAACCCCACTGGACGCAGGGAGCCTCAGGGGAGCAGCGCTCGGACAGCTTCTGTGCTTGGGAAAGGTACTGGCCCTGCGTGCCCAGGGGTCTCTGGTGACACGAGGACTGGGGACAGTCGCTGTCGACCCCACCCCATGTGGACCAGAGCCATCAGCCGGATCTGCAGTGTCCACTCTTCCCCGGCACATTCTCGTCTCGTCTCGTGTAAAATTTAAAAACAAAACAAAACGAGGCTGGTATGCAGCAGGTTAAGCATCCGCCTGCGGCCCCGGCCCCCATATGGGCTCCCGTTAGAGACCCGGCTGCTCCTGCCCCCATCCAGCTCCCAGCTAATGGCCTGGGAAGCCGTGGAGGATGGCCCAAGTGCTTGGGCCCCTGCACCACATGGGAGGCCCTGAAGAAGCTCGTGGCTCCTGGCTTCTGATCAGCCCAGTCCCGGCCGTTGTGGCCATTTGGGGAGTGAACCAGCGGATGGAAAATCCATCTCCCTCTCTCCCTCTCTCCCTCTCTCCCTCTCTCCCTCTCTCCCTCTCCTGTATCTTTGCCTTTCAAATAAATAAATAAATCTTAAAAAAAAAAAAAGGAGACCTCCCAAGTTATTTAAACAAGACAGTTTTTTTATTTGAAATTTGTTTGGAGTGCGGCTGGCATTGTGGTATAGCAAATATGCCCCTGCCTGTGACACTGGCATACCGTATGAGTGCTGGTTTGTATCCAGGCTGCTCTACTTCCAGTCCAGCTCCATGCTGATGGCCTGGGGAAAAGCTGCAGACGATGGTCCTAGTGTTTGGGCCCCTGCCACCCACGTGGGAGACCCGGAAGGAGCTCCTGGCCAAGCACTGGCCGTTGCAGCATCTGGGGAGCGAATCAGTGGATGGAAGATCTCGCTCTCTGTCTCTCCTAGTAACTCAAAAATAAATAAGTCTTTTAAAAAAATAAACAAACTTTGGGGGAAGGCAGAGATAGGAAAATAGAAACAGAGGGAGACATTCCATCCACTGATGCCCACAACAGCTAGGCCAGGATGGGGAGCTGGCGTGTGGCAGGGAACGGAGTACTGGAGAATACTGGGGAGTACTGGAGAGTACTGGAGCGTACTGGAGAATACAGGGGAGTACTGGAGCGTACTGGAGAGTACTGGAGAATACAGGGGAGTACTGGAGCGTACTGGAGAATACTGGGGAGTACTGGAGCGTACTGGAGAGTACTGGAGAATACAGGGGAGTACTGGAGCGTACTGGAGAATACAGGGGAGTACTGGAGAGTACTGGAGCGTACTGGAGAATACAGGGGAGTACTGGAGCGTACTGGAGAGTACTGGAGAATACAGGGGAGTACTGGAGCGTACTGGAGAATACTGGGGAGTACTGGAGCGTACTGGAGAGTACTGGAGAATACAGGGGAGTACTGGAGCGTACTGGAGAATACAGGGGAGTACTGGAGAGTACTGGAGCGTACTGGAGAATACAGGGGAGTACTGGAGCGTACTGGAGAGTACTGGAGAATACAGGGGAGTACTGGAGAATACAGGGGAGTACTGGAGCGTACTGGAGAGTACTGGAGAATACAGGGGAGTACTGGGGAGTACTGGAGAATACAGGGGAGTACTGGAGAATACTGGGGAGTACTGGAGAATACAGGGGAGTACTGGAGCGTACTGGAGAGTACTGGAGAATACAGGGGAGTACTGGGGAGTACTGGAGAATACAGGGGAGTACTGGAGCGTACTGGAGAATACAGGGGAGTACTGGGGAGTACTGGAGAGTACTGGAGCAGTCCCAGCTGCTGGGGACGAAGGTGGAGTGCAGACCCGAACCCAGGCATCGTGTGTGGGGGGAGCAGAACTGAACCCAGGCACTGTGGGGGGTGAGCAGAACTGAACCCAGGCACTGGGGGGGGGGTGTACAGAACCGAACCCAGGCACTGTGGGGGGTGAGCAGAACCGAACCCAGGCACTGGGGGGGGGGTGTACAGAACCGAACCCAGGCACTGTGGGGGGTGAGCAGAACTGAACCCAGGCACTGTGGGGGAGGGGGGCAGGGTCCCCGGAGGTGGCTTAGCTGCTACCAAAACGTCCGCCCCCTCCTCGGTTTTTAAAAAGTATTTATTTCATTCTTCTCATCTGCCTGGAAGGCAGAGCGGCAGAGACCCTCATCCGCACGCTCAGCCCCCATGTGCCCACAGTCGCTAAGGCTGGGCCAGGGCACAGACAAGAGCCTGGAACTCCTGTGGGTGGCAGGGCCCAGGCACTGAGCCACGTGCTGCTGCTTCCCCGGATGCCTTAGGTCGGCAGCCAGCACCGAGCTCACACTCTGAAGTGGGTGCAGCTGAACCGTAACTCTGCTGAGCGCAGCCCCCACCTTTAAGACCCCAAAGGCACCAAGAAATGGCACCTGAGGTGCTGAGCCCTGGGGACTTCTGGGTTTGGACTGAGTGCTGGGTTTGTGGGCAGACCGTAGCGAGCTCTTCACCCCAGAAAACGGGCAGGGCTCTGGGACCCCCAGGCCCATGCGGAGCCCAGCTGTGAGATGCGCCGGGGTCCTGTCAGCCAGCTTGGTAACACAGTGGCCGGTCCAGGGCCTGCTGCCCGGAGAGCCTCCCGCCCCGAGTGCTTATGGCAGGGTTTGCTATGGGGAACCGGGTGATGGGGGCAACCTTGGCCACAGCTGAGCTCACATCATCCATCCCGAATATCAGACCCAGCTTGGATCGGCCGGATCCCGTGTTTTGTGCCTCTGCACCTCAGCCCAGATCAGAAGGAAAGTTCCAGAATCGTGCCTGGGGAGGGGGCCGGTCCCGGGTTCCTAGGAGCAGCCCTAGTGGGCTTTTTCACCCCTTCACCCCATCAGGATGGGTGCAGCCGCCCGTCGGCGATGCCAGCTTGCCCCTCGGGGCCTTGTGGGGGACGGGACGCAAGGCTCTGCAGCCCTCGTGGCTTGGCCGCTTCTCCCTGTTAACAAATCCCCTCCCATCTCTCACCCCTGCCCTTCCTCGCGGGGTTCCGTGTGCGGGAACCTCGGGGAGCTGTGCCCACTCTGGCCCCTGTGTGCCGGTCCCGCCCTGGCTCCCGATGCCTTGCCCCAGATTCGGGCCCCTGTGCCCGCCCCCAGGAGGACAGGGTGGACAGGACAGGCCCCCGGCCGCCCAGCCAGGCCCAGCCGCGCCATCTGACACTCCGCCCCCCGCCCAGTCTGAGGTTTCTTGGAGGCCGCGGCATCTTGTGGCTTCCTCCGTGAGTGCTGTGCACTTTCCAGGCCTCCTCAGACAGGAAGCCCCGCCCTGGCCGCACTCACCTGGGCGGGGCCTGCGCGCGGGGCTGTTGGGAGCGCTGTCCTTGGCCGGTCTGCTGGGGCTGCCCTCGAGGCCTCGGGCAGGGCCTGCTGTGCGCAAGGACTCTGGCCAGGGCGCCCCTGCCCCCACCCGGGGCCTTGGAGAGACGGGCTTCCCGCCGCTCCCTGCTCGTCCCGGGAAGAGCCCTGGGCAGGGCAGGACCAGCGTGACTCTCACTCCCAGGGGAGGCCAGGGCCTCGGTGAGCTCGTCCACGTCGCTCCAGAGCTGGGCCCTTGGCTGGCTCTTGGGAGCCCCAGTCCTCAGCCTGGCTGCAGGGAGGGGCCCCTTCCTGCCAGGGCCCCGCTTGAGAGCAACCCTGGCTCTAGGAAGGTGGTGTAGACCATAGGGACAGAGCCTGCTGCAGCTGTGGGGGGAGGACACCCTGACCGCCCCACCTGGCACGAAGCCTGGCTCTGGCCTCGAGCAGTGGGCTCCGTCTCACCTTCCTGTACACGGCTGGGTGCCCGGTGCAGACTGGTCCTCCTCTGCCCCCCAGGCCCTCCGGGCAGCTTGGTCACCCGGGCCCCGGGCGCCAACAGCATCTTCTGTGTTGGTCACAGGTCTCCGAGCCTCCGGCCTCCGTAAGACCCAAAACAGATGACTCCTCTTCCCAGTCTCCTGCGTCTTCCGAGAAGGACAAGCCGTCCAGCTGGCTGCGGGCCCTGCCCGGCTCTTCCAGCAAGGTGCCGTGCGGGCTGTGGGAGTCCGGGGTTGGGTCCCAGGCCTCTGGGTTTGGCCGCAGCCATTGTGGCCATCTGGGGAGCGAGCCAGCAGATGGAAGACCTCTTTGTGTGCAGGCCCTCGGGGAGGGGGCCACTGGGCTGTTCTGGGAGTAGGCCCTGCTGCTGGCTGCTTGCCCGGCCCGGCCTCCGGGACACGGAGCAGCCTGTCCTTGCCCAGTGGCTCACACAGGCCACTCCTGTCCCACAGAGCCTCAGCTGTGTCCACCCTCGCCAGCGTCTCTCTGCGTTCCGACCCTGGTCCCCTGCAGTTTCAACTGAAAAAGAGCTCTCCCCCCACCTCCCAGCCCTGATCCGAGACAGGTAAGTGCCTGGGCCTGCGGCCTCTCGGCCACAGCTGCCACACAGCGCTGGTTCATTTCTAGAACTATGTGTGGTCCTTGGTGGCCCTGGGGCGTGGCCTCCTGGTCCTCGAGGTCAGTCCCTGTTCCAGGCTTCCTGGACCCCCTTCCTGGCCACACAGACCTCCTGTCTGTGGCCTTCCGAGGGGTGTGTCCTGTGACCGTGGTGCCAGCGCGGTGGGCTCGGCGGGTAGACACCCACGGTCAGCTCACACGCACCCCCTGCAGCTTCTACTCCTACAAGAGCTTCGAGACGGCCGTGGCCCCCAACGTGGCCCTCGCACCGCCGGCCCAGAAGGTTGTGAGCAGCCCACCATGTGCCACTGTCGTGTCCCGGGTGCCGGAGCCTCTCGCCACGTGCGTCCAGCCGCGGAAGCGGAAGCTGGCGGGGGACACCCCTGGAGCCCCAGAGATGCCGGCGCCCAGCGCCGCCCCGGAGGAGGACAAGGACTCGGAGGCCGAGGTGGAGGTGGAGAGCAGAGAGGAATGTGAGTGTGAGGGGCTTCCGCCCGCGGGGCCGGGGCCGGGCGCTGCGGCGGGGCCTCCACGGGCGCCCGCTGACTGCTCCATCTCTCCTCAGTCACCTCCTCCCCGTCCTTTGCCTCGTCCAGCTCCGCCAAGGACCTGAGCTCCCCGGGCGTGCGCGCCCCGCCCCCGGCCGCCCCAGACGCTGTGGCCCACGCCGACGCCCCGAGCGGGCTGGAGGCGGAGCTGGAGCACTTGCGGCAGGCGCTGGAGGGCGGCCTGGACACCAAGGAAGCCAAAGAGAAGTTCCTGCACGAGGTGGTCAAGATGCGGGTGAAGCAGGAGGAGAAGCTCAGTGCGGCCCTGCAGGCCCGGCGCAGCCTGCACCAGGTGAGGGCCCAGGCCCGCCCCCTTCCCGGCCACGCCCCCGGTGAGGGCCCAGGCCCGCCCCCTTCCCGGCCACGCCCCCGGTGAGGGCCCAGGCCCGCCCCCTTCCCGGCCACGCCCCAGGTGAGGGCCCAGGCCCGCCCTCTTCCCGGCCACGCCCCCGGTGAGGGCCCAGGCCCGCCCCCTTCCCGGCCACGCCCCAGGTGAGGGCCCAGGCCCGCCCCCTTGCCGGCCACGCCCCTGCACCATGGCTTCCAGAGGCCCGCCCAGCAGCCCCCTTGCTGGGCCGGCGTGCACCATGGCAGCGTGTGCACAGTAGGTGTGTGCACCCCTACACGTGTGCACCCGCTGCTGGCGCCTCCCCTCACACGTCGTGTCTTCAGAGCGGGGGGTGCGGAGACCCTGGCCTTCAGGGGCCTCGCTCGTTCTGGCCGCTCCCTGAAGCTGCGTCTGGCAGCCTCACCCCCCCCCCCCCCCACGCCTCGGCAGGGATGAGGGCTCCCAGGCCGGGTCTGCGGCCGCCCAGCCTGGGGGAAGCAGCAGACATGGGACCCACGCGGGCCACGTGGGGGGGCTGGTGGCCGTCTGATCAGGGCGGGGGAGGCCGAGGGCGGCTGAGGGAGTGGCCCCTGCTGCGTGGTCACCGGGGCCTGGGTCTGCCCAGGAGCTGGAGTTCCTGCGCGTGGCCAAGAAGGAGAAGCTACGGGAGGCCACGGAAGCCAAGCGCAGCCTGCGCAAGGAGATCGAGCGCCTGCGCGCGGAGAACGAGAGGAAGATGAAGGAGGCCAACGAGTCGCGGCTGCGCCTCAAGCGGGAGCTGGAGCAGGCGCGCCAAGCGCGGGTGTGCGACCAGGGCTGCGAGGCCGGCCGCCTGCGCGCCAAGTACTCGGCCCAGGTAGGCTCGGGGCCCGTGGCCGCCTCCTGGCCCCCCGCCCCGCCCCCCGCCCGCCCTGGGAGCCGGCGGGCACGGCTGACGCGCTGTCCCTTACAGATCGAGGACCTGCAGGTGAAGCTGCAGCACGCCGAGGCTGACCGGGAGCAGCTGCGGGCCGACCTGCTGCGGGAGCGCGAGGCGCGGGAGCACCTGGAGAAGGTGGTGAAGGGGCTGCAGGAGCAGCTGTGGCCCCGGCCCGAGCGCCCGGGCGGCGAGGGCGCCGCTGAGCTGGAGCCCTAGCCACCCCGCCGCGGCCGAGCGGCCCTGACCTGCACCCGGCGGCGCGGCGCCCACACCACGTCTTACTGTGCCTACTCCGCGAGTGTCTGCAGCCACACTGAGTCCACGGCAGGATGTGCTGCCCAGGCCGGAGCGAGCGGGGACGCGCGCACGCCGGCGGCTCGTGGCTGGCCCTCCGCTTGCTGGAACAGTCAACATGTACACTTTTGTTATAAGCTATTTAAACCAAGAAGGAGACTTGATGTTCAGAAAATCAACCTTTTTTAATGACTGCTTTTCAAAGCCCCAGCACGTGCCGCCGCCGCCGGGGAAGCCATCCGCTCATCTGTGCCCGCGGCCGCCGCGGCCGCCAGAGGTTTCTTCACAGTCTATTTTTTCAGCGACCGGGACCCGCGTCTCCCTGCCGCCCCCGGCAAGGGCAGAGAGAGCGCCGCGTGCAAGATGAGCCCACCCTGCCCGCCTTACCACTGCCCGCCGCCACCAGGAAGGGCAGAGCCATGCAGGGGCCGTCCGCCGCCCTCGGGGTCGGGGACAGCCCCGGCCCCGGCCCCCGGCCGTCCTCGGCTCCCCCAGGTGCTGGCCTGCGTGGGCCGGAGGCGTGGCCGGGCGCCCCTGCCCCCGCTCGGCCAACACCGCTTCCTTGATTTGGGGACTAAGGCTGCGGCGTGGGAACAATACACAGCATTACCCCCCCACCCCGTCCTCGTCGGAACCAGACACGGCATTACCCCCCCGCCCCGTCCTCGTCGGAACCAGACACGGCATTACCCCCCCGCCCCGTCCTCGTCGGAACCCGACACGGCATTACCCCCCCAACCCGTCCTCGTCGGAACCAGACACGGCATTACCCCCCCAACCCGTCGTCGGAACCAGACACGGCATTACCCCCCCCAACCCGTCCTCGTCGGAACCAGACACGGCATTACCCCGGTGCCCCCGGCCAGGTCGTCCGCCCGAGCGTCCGGGAGCCCTGCACTTCGGCCCCGCCCGCCCCCCTGCCGTCCCGGCCGTGCGCCGAGGTTTCTCCAGTCCTGGAGCAGTGCCAGCCCTAAGCGCTCCCGTGCTCAGAGCCCCTCTGGTGCTTGGTTGAACAAGGGAATCACAAGAAAACGAAAATGCAAAACTGAACTTCGGGGTCGCCCTGTGCCTTCCAGCGTCCTGTACAGCGAGTCCTGACCGCGGCGCCCCGCGCCCCCGTCTCCGTGGCGGTGGGAGCTGCCACGTGGATGAGTTAGCGCATTTATTCCAGGTAGTCTTGTTTGCTCTCGACTGTTTATGCAAATCGTAGAAGGTGTCCCAGGAGACGAGGTGGCCGCCCACCCCGCGGCCTCGGTGTTTACTGAGTGCGGAAGATCTCACGGCAATTCTCTGCTTGAATCCGTTACAGCGCCGGCGGCGGCCACGCCACAGCAAAGACCAGGACAGCCGGGCCGCGCCACCGTGCCGGCCCCATGGGCGGCGGAGCGTCTGCAGGGTCAGCCCTCGGTTTACCGCGGGGTGCGGCGGCCGCCGACCCCCTCAAGTGCAATGCAAAGTGGACATGGTGTATACGCAGCGTCGTGTGGACGTTGTCCTTGGCTTCTGTCGTCCGTTCGCAGTCCCGGGCTCTGTGTGCACGGGACGCCCCCGCCGTAGGAAGCTCCAGCACGGGCATTAGCGCCGGCTCCGCCCGCACGCAGGACGCGCGCAGCCTTGTTCGCCAGAGTCGTGTTTTTCCGTCATTTCTTCAAGGGAAACTTAGTGGTTTAGTTGGAGCAAAGCTTTAATGTGTCGGCTTCCGCGTGGCTTCCGTGTCGCCAGGCCCGCCCCGGGGCCGCCCGTGTCTTCTGTCGGGCCCCCCTCGGGGCCACGGGCCGGGCCGGCTTCCTCCCCAGCGTCGGGTGGCGCCTCTGCCCCCAGAGCCCTCGCCTCCCACCCCTCCCTGCAGGGGGCGCCCGTGGGAGCCGGGCTGGGCTCCCTTCACCAGCAGCTCGCACTCGGGGCCCTGGCCTGGGTGGGGCGGCGCCTGGCCTGCGGCCGGCCCAGCTGCGAGGACAGGCCGCCGACTGTCCCGTGTAAAACCCGTCATCCGACAGCGCGCATTCAGCTTCAGTCTCCTGTTTCTAGCGAGGAGGTTCTTAACGAAGGGAAAACAGCAGCAATAACCTTGACATCGAGCAGCTACCCCTCCCCCGCAGACTTACAGACACCCCCCCCCCCCCCCCCGCGGACTTACAGACCCGCCCGGCGCCCTGTATCATGCGTGTACGTGGTGGTCCCTTCTCGCCTGGTAATCGTCTCGTTTTCTGGGTTGTTTTTAACAAGAAAAACGCTCACGTGCGGGGGTCGGATCCCCCGCCCCGGCCCGGCCGCGGGCTGTTTCTGTTCTTGCTTTAAGTCAGGAGTCACAAGTGACATTTTTTTCAATTAAGGAAAAAAAAAAAAAACAAAAAAGAAACCCCCGGGCCCTCGTAGCCACCTGTCCCCCGCACCGCCCCCGGACCTTTGCTGCTGCTAATGACAATACGATGCTTACTCTGCTACTCGAAGACTATTTTTATGTCATTAATGTATGCTTTCTTGTTTATAAATGCCTGATTTAAACAGAACCCGCTGGGCCTGTGTGTGTCCCTGGGGCCCCGGGCAGAGGGGCGAGGACGGGGCCGAACCCTGGGCCTGCGGGGTCAGCTGGAGCTGGGAGGAGGCCTCCACGGGCACCAGGGCTCCGAGAGCCACCCTCAGTCACGTCGGCATGTCGGAGGGTGGACGCCAGTGTGCCGCCCTGGCCGCCTGCCGAGGGTCCAAGGGGCCTGGCCACTGCCTCCCAGAGACTGCTCGGGCCGCCTGTGTCTGTCCCCCATCCCCAGTGTGGCCACTGCCTCGGTTTCTCCTCCTCACACTCTGGAAGACCCCTAAACCCGGGCCCGAGAGTGCCTTCCCCGCAGGGGGCCCCAGGTGACCCCTGCAGCCCCGGGACAGAGGTTGGGGATGGTGGGACTCGGCACAGCTGTGGGTGTGGGCTGAAGGGAGGGGCAGGCCGGGCAGGAGACCCTGCACGCGGGTACCTCGTCAGGCACACACCCAGGACCTGCCTGAGCCGGCGTCTGGTGCCAGCCATGCCGGGGGGGGGGGGGGGGGCAGGCGGCCATTCGACCTTGGCCCGGTGCAGCAGTGGCTCCGAAGACCTGGTGGCGTCAGCATGGCCGGGCCCTCTACCGAGGTCCTGGGGTGCCCACCTGCCCCTGGGGCTCTGGGCCCAGCTGTCCGAGCCTCCTGGGGCTTCACTTTGGGCAATGCTAAAGGGGGCGGTGTCCCTGGCCCTGGGCTGGTGGGCCAGGAGTCTACACCCCTCCCGGAGTCCTCCCTGAGGGGCTCAGGGATCCCCAGGAGAGGGGGGCAGGGCAGGAGAAGCCCCTTCTTGGGAGACAGCAGGTCACCTCTGCCTCTGCTCTGGGTCCCCGGGCCTGGGACTCGCCCTGCACAGGCCAAGACTGAGCCGTGGCCGCCCTCTGCCAGGGCAGGCCCCTGTCTTCCTGCCCATTTCCAGTGTATGAAGACCCGGCAGCACCCAGCGGTCAAGGTGTCTCCTGGGCCCCGCTCACTCCTCTGGGTCTTGGCCGTGCCCATCTGGCCCCCAGCCCCCCACCCCGAGGTCAGCCCTTAACTGGGGAGGCAGGTCCAGGCACCCTCAGGAGCGGGAGCTACAGCTGGTCTGGCCCACTCTTGCCCTGCAGTGACAGCCGTACCCTCTGCCCCAGGGCGGGCCCAGCCGTGCCCAGCAACCCCCCCATCCCTGGGCCACTGCTGCTGCTTGGGGAGGGGGCTCCGGGTTGCATGCCCCCTCCTAGCCCAGGCCTGGCCACTCCTACCCTGAGACTGTTCCCACTGCCCCAGAGCCTGCCCGGGCGGGTCTGAGTTAGGCGTCCCTCCACAGGGCAAGCTGGGCCTAGGACCCCACAGACTCACCTGCAAGGAGGTGGTGACCCCTGAGGGACGTCCCCAGAGAAGGCTGGCCCCGTCCCCACAGAACTGCCCACCTGCTGCCTGCCCAGCCCCAGGCAACCCTGCAGAGGGACTGGGTACAGAACATTGGGGAACTGGATGCCCGCCCGCCCCTGCCACCCTGTGGCTGTGTGACGCACAAGGCCATCTGTGCCCAGGCCCGTGCCAGGTGGGTGGGAGCCCCGGCGGCTGCGGCACCCAGCCCTGGAGCAGGTGGCCCCGCCGTGGGTGGGGACAGGCAGGGAGAGCTGGCCAGCCTGGCGAGCCGCCCCAGCGTCCCGTGTAGGGCCAGGTGTCTGGCCGGGCTGGGGCCGAGCCTGGCAGCCCTCAAGGGCGGCAAGCTGGGCCCGGGCCCCAGCCCACGTCAGTCCTGCGGCAAGAGGGCCGTGTTCTGGAAGCCCACGGGGACGAGGCGCTGCGGGGGGCCAGGAGGCCCGCACCGCCCCTCAGGCTCCTGGACCAGGGCTGCCCCAGGGCCACTTCTGGATGGGATGAAGTACCCAGTCCTGCTTGGGGAGGGGGGACAGGGGCAACCCAGTCCCCAGACGCAGGCTACGGAAGTCGGCGGCCTGGGCAAGGCCCTGGTCAGCTCTGGCCCTGCTCGCCATGGACCCCAGAGGGGCCCAGGAATGCCGGGGCTGGGGGGTGGGCACCCAGGCCTGGCACCGCTTGGAGGGCAGGCTTCTGCTGCCCCGAGGCCCAGCATGTGGTGGGCCCATGAGTGTGGGTGCACGTGTGTGTGCAGAGGACAGCAGTCCTGAGCCACGGGTCAGAGCTGTCCACGGGGCTGTGCTGACCCCAGTGCCAGGAAGGGCACAGAGCCTGGCAGCCTTGCCAGCCACGCCCTGGGCCCCGGGGACACCCTGCTGGGGGTGGCGTGCCCTGGGCCCCTGGGGGCTGCTGAGGTGCTGCGGGGGTGTCTGGTCGCCCTGGGGCCCAACCCGCCCTGCCCAGCCCTTGACCTGAGGAACGCCCGCCCACACCCCAGACTTCCTCTTTCTAAGGAAACCGGCCGAGAAGGCCCCGGGGGTTGGGGGCTCTGGCCTGCACCTTCCGCACGCCCACTCCCCGCGGGTGCTCCCCCATGGTGGTGCTGGAGGCTGCGCCACGGGCGCTCCGGTACCTCACCGCGCCTGAGCCAGCAGCCCGAGCTCTGACGTGCAGGGTGCTGCCCCCACCCTGCAGTTGGCCGTGGGAGCCCCGGGCCTGCCCAGCTCCGTGAACAGAGCTCCCCGCCCCGCACCCCTGCCGGCTGGGCTGGGCAGAGACCCCCCCCCAACAGCAGGCTGCTTCCCCACACCCCTGCCCCTCCTTCCGGCCTTTCGCAGGGATTCTGGGCCCGCGGACGCCCGCGTGGCCTCCCGACCCCGTCCTGAGGCTGCTGGCCAGGTCCCCCGCTGCGGACGCCGCCCTGTCCGCCCCAGAAAGTCCCAGGGAGGAGCGGGGCGGGCGGCGGGGGCGGGGCAGAGCGCCCAGGCCAGGCGGCCCCGTGGGGAGGGGTCCCGGGCCCGCCCAGCCGGCCCCCGCCCCCGCCGCAGTTTCCGATTCCGCCTGTTTCACTTCCCTTCCCCCCCCCCCCGCCCGATTTCTGGGCCGCGAGGGGCGGGGCGGGGCGGGGCCCGACGGGGCTGGGGGCGCCAGGACCCTGCGGGGTCCGGGGAGGGGGCGCCGGGGAGGAGGAGACGGGGGTGCGAGCCGCCCGCGCGCCCCTGGGGGTCGCCCCCCCGCGCGGCGCTGACGTGTGGGCCGCGCGCGCCGGGCCTGGGGGTTCGGCGCGACCCTCGGCGGCGAAGGCGGGAACTGCAGCTCGGGCGCAGCCTTGGAGGAGGGGGTGGGGGTCCGCGCGCCCGAGAAGGCCTCGCCCCGGCTGGGGAAGGGGCGACGTGCCTCCCCGGGCCAGAGCCACCGGCCCCCACCCAGGAAGGCGCTGCCTCGTCCTGGCGCCGGGCCGCACCCCCCCCCGGGGCCTGCCGGTGCTGGGGTGCTCTCCCAGGTCCCACCAGGGCCCCGGTCTCCGGCGGGTGCTGGGGGGGGGGGGGCTGCGGCCTGCCCGTCCTGTGGG
This sequence comes from Lepus europaeus, assembly GCF_033115175.1. Classification (NCBI taxonomy): domain Eukaryota; kingdom Metazoa; phylum Chordata; class Mammalia; order Lagomorpha; family Leporidae; genus Lepus; species Lepus europaeus. The sequence goes on from NC_084831.1 coordinate 863,847, forward strand.
CGGCCCCGTGAGCATCTGTTGGGAGACGCCGGTGGAGGGGCCGGCACCCGGCTGCTGAGGTCCGCGGGCCCCTGGCTGGGCCCGTGTGGCCGGGTCCTGAGACCGTGCTGCCCGGGCCTGGCGCCCTCTGGGTGTCCCCCTCCCCTCCACTGACGCTGAGCAGGACTCCTGACCCTGCCTGGCTGCGTGGGGGCCTGGGGGTCTCCCAACCCCGTGCCCCAGGCTGCCCAGGAAGGCGCCACGCACAGTGGGCCGGCGGGTGGCTGTCGTGTCCCCATTCCTCTGTCCTGGCTGTCAGGGACCAGGCGGTGGGGGCCCCAGGAGGAGGGGACAATGACTCTGAGCAGCTCTGTCCGGCGGCCTGGTGGGCGGCTGGGTCCTCTCCCTGCCAGGCCTGGGACAGCGCTGTCGGAATCCAGGCCCCGGCTAGGCCACCGCCGCCCGCCTGCTCCCCGGAGACCCCAGCCCTTGTCAGGACGGACCTGGGCGAGGACAGCTGTGGCGGGCGAGGCCCCACCGCCTGACACCCACGGGCCCCTCCCCAGCTGCCCGGAGCCCCTGCCTGGCCCCCACGGCACAAAGGGGACAGGGCCGAGGGCCTGGGGACCACCCCCAGGGCTGAGAGTGCCTGGTGGGGCGGGGGGGGCCTGGTGGCACAGGAACTGCTCTGGGGGCTGGGCACCGGAACCCTCCAGGAAGCCCTGCCTGGGAGGGGCCCAGCTCTGCACAGCTGGCTCGGCCGCCCGCCTGGCACGGAGGCCAGGCAGCCTGCCCAGGGCTGCGGGGTGCCCTGGGTGACTGGCCCTGCCAGCCCCAGAGGTGGAGCAGCCACCTGTGCCTTGCGGGGCCCAGCGGAGGGCGGCCTGGACCTGTCCTTTGCTGACCCTCAGTGCACCTCTGGGTGGTCTAGAGGGGCTCCAACTGGGGCCCAGCGGGCTGGGGGCCGGGCGTCTCCCCGCCTCCGTCTCTGGCACGCAGACCCACGTGGGGCGTGTGTTCAGGGCGCCCTGGCATAGCTCAGTCAACGCTCTGAAGCCAGCGTGGCCGTGGGGGCACAGTGGAGGGAGGAGGGCTGCGGTTGGAGCAGGGCTCCCCGAGGCTCCTCCAGGGGAGGACTGTTGCGGGGGGGGGGGGGGTCCTCAGGCCTCCTCCACCGACCGGTCTGGCCAGCCCGCCCCGGGCAGCTGTGGCCTGGAGGACAGGGACTTAGTGCTCCAGCCCCGGCCTGGCCCACGGGCTCCTCCCTCCCTGTGGGGCTGCAGGCCAGAGGCAGGTGCAACCTCACCCTGCACACGGCCTGGCCACTCTGTTGGACACCGCTGTGGGGCCCGTGCAGGCAGAGACGGGAGGGAGTGACCGCCACAGGGGAGTATGCTGCCCTCGAGGCCGGCCAGGACCTGGGGCGGCAGTGGGGCCACCTTGGCAGGGCATGGGGGCAGTGGCCGCGTCCACGCTGCTCACCCCCGGGATTGCGATGCTGGGCAGGCAGCACTGTGGGGCACACGACGGAGCCAGGGCTGGGTCCCCTGGCCGCCCACCGTGCCCCACCCCAGCTCTGGTCTGGGGGATGGAGGTGGGCGGACCCCGGAGGGACCACCGCCGGACTGGGGTCTCATCCTCCCCTGCCGCCTTAGAAGGGGCCATTCTGCGGAGAGGTGGGCGGCCAGGCGCCGGCCCTGAGCTGGGCCTCCGGGGACACGGGGCCCAGAGTGGCCTCCCTGGGGAAGCCGGCCCCGTGGGCTGGCCGGGCGCTGCCTCCAGGGGGAGGCCCCGTGGGCGGGCCGACCTCTCCTGCTAGCCAGGCGTCTCTGGCCCTGACTTGCTCTGACCTTTCTTTTTTGGGGCAGCGCTCAGGCTTCCCCTGTACTTCGAGTGGGGGCCCAGGGCGGCTGGCGGCCTCGCTCCGTGGCCTGTCCTGGCAGGGGTCAGGGATGGGGTGCACAGGGGCAGGACCTGCACCTGCGGGGGGTCACAGGGGCTGGAGAGCGGAGGCCCCGCTCCCGGCGGGGGGTGATGGCGCTGCTTCCTGCCCAGGGTTTGGTGACTTCAGAGCCACGGAGGCCGACAGGGAATCAAACACCCAAAGGACGCCCGGCACCGCAGCCACCGCTTCCCTGGTGTCTGCGGTCCGGACCGAGACGGCGCCTTTGCCTTCCCGCACGCACGCGGCTTCAACCTGGAGTGGGTGAGGCCCCCAGGTGCTGGGGCCCGGGGTGGTGCACAGCAGTGCAGGGCCCAGCCCCACCGCTGTCCGCCCGGCCTTCCTGGGCAGGGCCAGAAGCCCGCACCAGAGCTGCAGCCGGGCCCTTGGCTGGTCCCGGGCTCTGGACCCCCGGGCAGCAGGGGCACTGGCCTCAGACTGGCAGCCCCCAGGGAGAAGGCTCGGCTGGCACCCAGGCAGAGGTCTCTCTGCAGCCGGGTGGGCCTCGGCCATGCTGGGACTCCCCCAGGGACAGGGAGCTCACCACCATGCAAGCTGGCCAGGCTCTGCCCCTCAAAGCCCCCACCGTGCCTCCCCCTGCCCGCCCTGTGCCCACGCCCTGGTTCCTGACTGCCTGGGCCTCCCACGAGGGCTCCCCAGGGCCTGGGGAGTGGGTGGTGGCTCGTCACCCCCACATGCCTGCCTGTGAGCACGCCCTCCGCGCTCCGTCCTGCGTGTGAACACCCAGGGCTGGACGCTGACCCGCAGGTCAGGAGGTGGCCAGGCAGGGGCGGCAGAGACTGAGGCCCGGCCACAGCCTGAGGAGGGGCAGTGCTGTCCAGGAGCCACAAGAGGGCGCCCTCGGCAAGGGGCAGGTGCACACCGCAGGGCCCCTGACGCCGGGGGACGCAGGGGTGTGGCCAGGACAGCCACCCTGCCCACCCGTAGGGAAGCCCCGTGGCACGCAGCAGTGTGGCCCTTGTGGGCGGGGTGACCACCGCTGGGGACACAGGGCATCCGCTTGGCTCTGACCTACCCGGGGGGGGCTGGGGCTGGGCTCAGGCTGCCCCTCCCTCTGCTTCCTTTCCCTGTGAAGGAGGAAGTGAGTGGCCGGCTGGGAAAGCGGCGTCCAGGCAGGTGCAACGCGACCAGGGCCACCAACGTGCCGGGGGCCATGGCCAGGCCGCGGGATGGGGGTGGGGACGCTGGCACCAAGGGGTGGAGCCTCTGGGCGGCAGGGACCACGCGTGGCTGCTCAGAGGCGGCCTGGAGGCCCCCGGACCGCCCCTTGCTGGGGACGGGGTCGGCCACAGACACAAACCGTGGGGCTCAGGGCCTCTGCCCACTGCCGGTCTGATGCAGGACTCTGTGCCCAGCCTGGGAGGGGCCAGGGGGGCCGACATCCACCACGTGCTCCTCCTAGGCCAGTGCTGGCCAACCCAGGCCCTGCCTGCCCCCCCGATGCATGTGCAGGTGGGGTGCTGAGAGCCGCGACTGTGACCATGCTGTTTTATTGAGCCGGCCCTGGGATCCTCCTGCCCCCCGATGCTCTTCCCCCTGGAGGTGCGGACGGCCTCCTTGGTGGCTGGCGGCTCTGTGTGCGTTGTGGGTGCCTCCGGCGTGGGCTCCGGGGCCTCTTCAGGGCGGAGCCCCCTTCCCCACCACCCGCAGGTGCTTGAAGGCGGTGGGCAGCGTGCGGCCCAGGAACGGGGGGGTGGTCCGGTCGTGGACCATGATCACGTACTCCCCTGCAAGGGAGGGTGTGGCCTGAGCTCAGCCCTGGCTCCCGGCCCCTGCACCCACAGGGACCCCCGCCCTTGGCACTGCGGCCCCAGGACCAGGCTGAGCCCTCAGGGACCCCCGCCCCCGGAAGGCAAAGGGGGAGGAGGGGGTTCTGGGCCGATCTGGGTTCCGCTGGGCCCCCGGGGCCGTGGGGCCACGTGGCGGGGAGCAGGGCTTCTCTGGGACAGAAGCTGGCCACTTCCTCTCCAGTGCTCTGAAGGCCCGGCCGCGGGCTGAGCGCCCTCCCAGCCTGCGGGCCGTCTGCAGAGCCTCCGAGTTGGAGAAACCAGACAGAGGCAAATAAGGAATAACAGAAAGTGCGGTTGCCATGGGAACCGCGCCCGCCCTCCCCCGAGCCGCCGGGGCTGGCACCAGAGCGTGGAAAAAGCTCCCGGGGAATGCGGCCGCCGCCGAGTGGGGGCAGGAGCCGGCCTCACCGCGGCCGGGCGCATTCCGGAGCCCCGCGCCTGCTGCGCATTCCTGGGCGGGGGCGGGGGCCGGCGAGGGGCGGCGGGCGCAGCCTGGTGGGCCGGCCCAGAGGCCTGCATGGCAACGCCGCGGTGTTTCTAGGTGTTCCCCACAACACTCGGCCGCGCCGCGGCGGCCAAGGACTCCTGGCCGCGGAGCCGGCGTGAGCTCAGCGGGCAGCGGCCTGATCTGACCCCGCGCGGGAGGCCTGGCCGTGACGGTCATGGGCTCCAGCCTCAGGCCTGGTGTCCCCTGAGCCAGCTCCCCTCCGGAGCCCTGGCCTCGCACCCAGGACCCTCCGACGGGGGTTCTGAAGGGGTGAGGGGCAGGGAGCGCCCGTGGCGCCAGCCTCTTGGCCGGCCAGTGGACGCGGTGAGGGCTGCTGCGGGGACAGCTGGGGACGCTGCCCAGGGCTTGGCCCCACCCCTGGTAAACAAGGACCTCGCTGGCTGCGGCTGCCCTGCAGGGCCTGGGGCCCAGGTCGCTGCGGGGTGTTGGGGAGCCGTGGCACGCGGGCCACAGGGGCTCTGCCGGCCGTGCTAGTCGCACAAGGGGAGACCTGGCGAGCAGAGGCTGGGCCTCGGGCCTGCTGGCCTCCCGCCAGGAGCCCAAAGACGCAGAGGGACACAAGGCGCCCCTGCTCTCCCAAGGGACCCGGGGTCTGTCCAGCTGGGCGGTGCTCCCGTGCTCTGACACTAGGGGGTCCTGGGACCCTCCAGCACGGAGGGTGGTCCCTCGGCCTCGGCTCTCTGTGGGGCCCAGGGCTGGAGGCTGCTCCGGGGGAGGCCCATGGCCCACAGGTCTCCCCCCAAGGCTTTCCCAGCCTCGCCTCGGCTCCCCATGTCCCTGCAGGCCCGTAGGGTCAGGCGGGCACTGTGGGGGCCTGAGACCTGAGCGCCCCCAGACCGGCTGGGCCCTTTGACCGTTCAGCTCCTAGAGGAGCCCCCCCCTGGCCGCCCCACCCCGCCCCGCCTGGTTCCCTCCTGTGCCTGTGTCCTAACCCCTCCCACCCATGGGGCCTTGGGGGGCACCATCCCTCCAGGACCAGCAGCCGCCGGGCAGCCTGGGGCCAGTGCCCGCCTTTGCAGGACTCCAAGCCTACCTGGGTACGCCTGTGCCGGCAGCGCCGCGGTGGCCGTCCCGTCGGGCCTGTGAGGAGAGGAGCAGGCCCCTGAGTGTTCTGCCCCCACCTCCCGGCAAACCACACCCCAACAAGCATCAGCAGAGTCCCCGGGGCCCCAGCCGAGGGCACAGGCGTGGCCGGGCCCCTCACGGCGGCAGCGTGTTCTCAGCCCTGTGGCCACCCCGGGAGCGTCCACGCGGCCTGAGCCGGCTCTGGGACGCCGAGCACAGCGTGCACCTCCGGGTCCCCAGACACAGGCGCCGTTCTCGGGGCCGCAAGGCCGGCGGCCGCTGCAGGGGGACACGGTCGGGCTCAGAGGGGCAACCCCGACGTGCCCCCCGCAGGGACCGAGGCTGTGCCACCTGGGTGACGGTGGGAGGGGTCGGTGCCCCGGGCCTCTGTGTCGGCGGGGAGCGCTGGGCTGCAGTGGGGGCCCGGCCGCCCGCCCCCCTGCCTTCAAAGCCTCTGCCTGTGCTGGATTCGCTCTCTGCACGTCGGGGCCTGCATGTGGGGCTGGGCTGGGGCTTGGGGCTCGGGGCTGGGGGCTGGGGCTGGGGCTGGGGGCTCGGGGCTCGGGGCTGGGGCTGGGGGCTGGGGGCTGGGGCTCGGGGCTGGGGGCTGGGGCTGGGGCTGGGGGCTCGGGGCAGGGGCTGGGGGCTGGGGCTGGGACTCGGGGCTGAGGTCTGGGGGCTGGGGTCTGAGGCTCGGGGCGGGGTCTGGGGGCTGGGGTCTGGGGGCTGGGGCTGGGACTCGGGGCTGGGGTCTGGGGGCTGGGGCTGGGACTCGGGGCTGGGGTCTGGGGACTGGGGTCTGAGGCTCGGGGCTGGGGGCTCGGGGCTGGGGGCTGGGGCTGGGGCTGGGGGCTCGGGGCAGGGGCTGGGGGCTGGGGCTGGGACTCGGGGCTGAGGTCTGGGGGCTGGGGTCTGAGGCTCGGGGCTGGGGGCTGGGGGCTGGGGGCTGGGGCTCGGGGCTCGGGGCTCGGGGCTCGGGGCTGGGGGCTGGGGCTGGGGGCTCGGGGCAGGGGCTGGGGGCTGGGGCTGGGACTCGGGGCTGGGGTCTGAGGCTCAGGGCGGGGGCTGGGGGCTGGGGGCTGGGGGCTGGGGCTGGCCGCTGGGGTCTGGGTCTGGGGCTGGGGCTTGTGGCTCGGGGTGTCTCCTGCACCTGAGCCCCAGCCTCACCCTGAGGGTCTCCCCCACCCCCGCCCCGCACGCGCATTCTCATCCCCTCCGGCTTCGCTCCTGGCTTCCCCAGACCGGTCGGCGGGGAGTTCCGCTGCCGGCCTCTGCCCTTGCTTCCCAGGCTCGCTGGGCCTCAGGCAGGGTCCGTTACTCCAGCGTGGGGTGGGGGCCCCCTTGCAGCCCACCGGCGGCCCGCAGGCCCCCCACCCCCCGGGGGGCCTCTCCTGCCTCCAGAGCTGCCTGCCCAGCACCCGCTGGCCTGGGCTCTGCGGACCTCGGGGGGCCCGGGCTCCCTGACCTCCCACCGACGGCCAGGGCCCCGGGCCCGTCTCCTGCTTCTCCTGCCTGCACCGCTCGTCTGTCAGACTGCCGGGGGCTGGGGCTGCCCAGAGGACGCCCAGGACATGGGACCTGGGCACGGGTCCTCCGACGCGGGCTTGGGAGTGGGGACCGGGCAGAGGCTGCTGGCCCCCCTGACACCCACAAACCTGTCCTCCTGGGGCGAGAGTGTGGAGCCCACGGAAAGTCCCAGAGTCAGGGGCCCTGGGGCATCCTGGGAACACCCAGGGGACATTCAGCCACTGTTGGAGGAGCCTGGGGCGTGGCAGGAGCCCCTCCCCTGCAGTCTGGATGGGGGAGGGGCTGGCCCCCAGCGCGCTCCTGGAGGCCTCCTGGCCGGGCAGAGGGGCTGGCGTGCAGGCCAGCTGCTGCAGGCCACGGAGTGGGGCCCCGTGGTGAGGCGGACAGCTCCCTGGAGGGCGTTCTGCCTTTCCAGGCCCCCGGAGAGCTCAGCGAGGCCTGTGGTCAACGAGGAGCCTGGCCCTCAGGTGCCCAGGTGACCGCCAGATAGGTCCCTGCCCCTGGTGGGCCTCGAAGTCCCCACGAAGACGTCCCCAGGGCTTGGTCAGCAGAGTCTGACCTTCCCGGCCTGCATCGTGCTGCGCCTGGTGCCGCGGTCAGAGAGGCTGGGCCCTGCCCGGGCCTTCACTGCCCAGGGGGCCTTGGGACCGAACCCCTTGCTTGGACACTGTGGGCTTGGTGGCCTGGGGACTAAGATTGGACTGGAGCCTGGCGGGTGCTGGCCATGTGGGACCCTGGGTGCCAGGCTTGGGGTGGGGGTGGCCAGGCTGGAGGCTTCGTCTGGGAAGCAGGCGCACGGCCCCCTCCTCACACCTGGCTGTGCCCCGACCCGGGCGGCTGGACCTCTGGAGGGGATGTCCCACGTGAGCGGCCCCCAGACTAACAGGGCCTTGGGAGCTGCGAGCCCACAGCCAGCAAGACACAGGCCGGGAAGACACTGCCTGGGGGTGCCGGTTCCCAGGAAGCTGGCCCCAGCCCCCAGGGACGATGGATGGTGGCCCCACGGGAGCCTGACCCAAAGGCCCCAAACAGAGCAGCCAGCACCTAAGGAGTGGGGGCGGGAGGGGCCACGGGCCCTGAGCCACGACGCACGGCCTCTCCCCCACTACAGGCAGGCCCCGAGCCTCCGCCCCAGGGCTACCCGGAGGCTGGGCAGTCACTGGGGCCCCTCCCGGCCCCCCCCCCAGCTCGCGCAGGGCCTTGGGCAGCGGCCACGGGGGGGGGGGCAGGAAGTGGAGGCCTGACAAGTTCTGGTCTGGGGGAGAAGCCCTGGACACCCCAGGGCCTGTGCCGGGCGCTGCTCGTGGCGGGCTGCGAAGGGTTAAGGCCGCTGTGGGTCATTAGGGGTCATTATCCCGCCCGGCCCAGCTGCCACCCGTGCCTCCTCCAGAATCCCCACGCCCAGGAGCTCCCGCAGGGCTCAGGCGGCCCTGGACCCCACGACCAAGACCCTCATGTCCTCCAGAGCCCGGATGAGGGCTCCGCCCCTGTGCCCCCCAACCCCGCCGTGGCAGGGCGCAGGACTGGAGGCCTCCCGGGCGGAGGCGTCAGTGCCCGCAGGGCCCAGACAGGACGGCTCTGAGTGCCGGAACCAGAGGGGTGTGCAGGTGATCTGGTGGGGAGGCAGAGGCCGTGGCCATGGCCGTGGCCCTGACCTCTTCTGGGTCTCTGAGGTCTGTTCCAGTTCACAGCCACTGGGCCCCAAGGGCCGGCCAGAGGGGAGACGTGCCACGTTTCCACGACCCCTTTGAGACCCCTCTGGGCCTGGGCGCCGGGGGCCGTGGCCAGCCGGGGTGTGGCCAGCACTGGTCCTGCCCCCTGCTCGGGTGTGCAGAGCCCAGGATACTGGTGTCCCCTGGGAGGACTTCCAGGTCCCTGGTGGCCCGGCTGAACTGGCGGCCGAGCGCAAACTACCCACGTGAAGAAAGAATCAACTCCATCCGGCCGCGTCTGGGGCGAGGCGGGGTCCTGTGCCTGTAGCCCGCGCGCTGCCCGCACGTCCTGGGCTGGGAGAGGCGCGGCCATGAGCCGGCACCGCCCGGGGGCCCACAGGCGCCGCGCCCCTGGGAGACCCGGCAGAGCCTGGAGCACCGCGGGGGCCGCTGTGGAAACAGCCGGTCCTGGGGAAGCAGACCCGGGCAGGGGGGTCCTCGCGTGTGGCGCTGGGGGACGGGGTCACAGGGCTTGGCGAGCCCCATCCTGAGGCAGCTGCACCTGTGACCCCTGAGAGCCGGCATGGGTGGGGTCTCCCAGCTCTGGTGCTGGGGACGGAGCCCCAGCCCTGCCCCTGCAGTCGGGGCCTCTAGGCCCCCACCAGCTGCAGCCCCCGTCCCCGCTTCCTCCACCCCCACTGGGGGGCCAGGCCAGGTGGGCCTCCCAGGGTGCCGGGGCGCTGCCCCTGAGCCCCTGCCCTGGCTGTGTGTCCCCGGCACTTGTCCTGGATGCACAGGGTTTCTTGTGCAAACCCTGGGAGCTGGGGGCGGGGCCCACAGGGGGTGGGCCAATCCGGGGGTGGGGTTGCATCTGGGCGGAGCTACAGACAGGGGCAGGGCTATGGCCAGGGGTGGGACTGTATCTGGGGCGGAGCTACAGACAGGGGCAGGGCTATAGCCAGGGGTGGGACCGTATCTGGGGCGGAGCTACAGACGGGCAGGGCTATAGCCAGGGGTGGGACCGTATCTGGGGCGGAGCTACAGACAGGGGCAGGGCTATGGCCAGGGGTGGGACCGTATCTGGGGCGGAGCTACAGACGGGCAGGGCTATGGCCAGGGGTGGGACCGTATCTGGGGCGGAGCTACAGACGGGCAGGGCTATGGCCAGGGGCGGGGCTACAGCCAAGTGCTTTGAGGAGGCAGGACTGAGCAGGTTAGAGCCCTGTTCCGCATGGTAGCAGATGGGAGGTCACACAGCTGGTTGAGGGGTGCGTTGGAGGGGGCAGAGCTCGGAGCCCCTCACCCTTACAGAACCCTCACCCCCTCACGGAGCCCCTCACCCCCTATGGAGCCCCTCATCCACCCTAGGGTGCCCCTCACCCCCCTCATGGAGCCCTCATTCCTTCATGGAGCCCCTCACCCCTCACGGAGCCCCTCACCCTCCCACGGAGCCCCTCACCCCCTACGGAGCCCCTCACCCCCTCACGGAGCCCCTCACCCCCTATGGAGCCCCTCATCCACCCTAGGGTGCCCCTCACCCCCTCATGGAGCCCTCATTCCTTCATGGAGCCCCCTCACCCCTCACGGAGCCCCTCACCCTCCCACGGAGCCCCTCACCCTCCCACGGAGCCCCTCACCCCCTACGGAGCCCCTCACCCTCCCACGGAGCCCCTCACCCTCCCACGGAGCCCTCACCCCCCTTTGGAGCCCTCACCCCCTCACGGAGCTCCTCGCCCCCCTAGGGTGCCCCCATCCCCCCACGGAGCCCCTCATCCACCCTAGAGTGCCCCTCACCCCCTCACGGAGCCCCTCACCCTCCCATGGAGCCCCTCACCCTCCCACGGAGCCCCTCACCCCCCTCACGGAGCCCCTCACCCCCTACGGAGCCCCTCACCCCCTCATGGAGCTCCTCGCCCCCCTAGGGTGCCCCCATCCCCTCACGGAGCCCCTCATCCACTCTAGGTGCCCCTCACCCCCTCATGAAGCCCCTCACCCTCCCACGGAGCCCCTCATCCCCTTCGGAGCCCTCACCCTCCCACGGAGCCCCTCACCCTCCCACGGAGCCCCTCACCCCCTTCAGAGCCCCTCACCCTCCCATGGAGCCCCTCACCCCCCTTCGGAGCCCCTCACCCCCTTCGGAGCCCCTCACCCCCTCACGGAGCCCCTCACCCTCCCATGGAGCCCCTCACCCTCCCACGGAGCCCCTCACCCCCTTCAGAGCCCTCACCCTCCCATGGAGCCCCTCACCCTCCCACGGAGCCCTTCACCCCCTTCGGAGCCCTCACTCCCTCACGGAGCCCCTCACCCCTTCAGAGCCCCTCACCCTCCCACGGAGCCCTTCACCCCCTTCGGAGCCCCTCACTCCCTCATGGAGCCCCTCACCCTCCCATGGAGCCCTCACCCCCTTCAGAGCCCCTCACCCCCTTCGGAGCCCTCACCCCCTCATGGAGCTCCTCGCCCCCCTAGGGTGCCCCCATCCCCCCCACGGAGCCCCTCATCCACCCTAGGGTGCCCCCTCACCCCCTCATGAAGCCCCTCACCTTCCCACGGAGCCCCTCACCCCCTTCGGAGCCCTCACCCTCCCACGGAGCCCCTCACCCTCCCACGGAGCCCCTCACCCCCTCATGGAGCCCCTCACCCTCCCACGGAGCCCCTCACCCCCTTCGGAGCCCTCACCCCCTCATGGAGCTCCTCGCCCCCCTAGGATGCCCCCATCCCCTCACGGAGCCCCTCATCCACTCTAGGGTGCCCCTCACCCCCTCATGAAGCCCCTCACCCTCCCACGGAGCCCCTCATCCCCTTCGGAGCCCTCACCCCCTCACGGATCCCCTCACCCTCCCACGGAGCCCCTCACCCCCTCACGGAGCCCCTCACCCTCCCATGGAGCCCCTCACCCCCTTCAGAGCCCCTCACCCCCTTCGGAGCCCTCACCCCCTCATGGAGCTCCTCGCCCCCCTAGGGTGCCCCCATCCCCCCCACGGAGCCCCTCATCCACCCTAGGGTGCCCCTCACCCCCTCATGAAGCCCCTCACCTTCCCACGGAGCCCCTCACCCCCTTCGGAGCCCTCACCCTCCCACGGAGCCCCTCACCCTCCCACGGAGCCCCTCACCCCCTTCGGAGCCCCTCACCCTCCCACAGAGCCCCTCACCCCCTTCGGAGCCCCTCACCCTCCCACGGAGCCCCTCACCCTCCCACGGAGCCCCTCACCCCCTTCGGAGCCCCTCACCCTCCCACGGAGCCCCTCACCCTCCCACGGAGCCCCTCACCCCCTTCGGAGCCCCTCACCCTCCCACGGAGCCCCTCACCCCCTTCGGAGCCCCTCACCCTCCCACGGAGCCCCTCACCCTCCCACGGAGCCCCTCACCCCCATCACGGAGCCCCTCACCCTCCCACGGAGCCCTCACCCCCCTCACGGAGCCCCTCACCCTCCCACGGAGCCCCTCACCACTTCGGAGCCCCTCACCCTCCCACGGAGCCCCTCACCCTCCCACGGAGCCCCTCACCCCCTTCGGAGCCCTCACCCTCCCACGGAGCCCCTCACCCTCCCACGGAGCCCCTCACCCCCTCACGGAGCCCCTCACCCTCCCACGGAGCCCCTCACCCCCTTCGGAGCCCTCACCCCCTCACGGAGCTCCTCGCCCCCCTAGGGTGCCCCCATCCCCTCACGGAGCCCCTCCACCCCTCTGGCCTCCTGGGCTCCTCAGTCACAGGGGCCAGAGCTGGTGCTGGCCACCGTGGGCAGAGCTGGGCAGACCCCGCGCCTGCGGCACTGCAGGCCTGGGAGAGACAGAAGCAGGTGTGGCCCGAGTGTGGCAGTGCCGCGATGGCAGGGGTGCCGTGGGCACAGCAGCCCGGAGGCGGGGCCGGCCTCTCTTACCTGCGGCCGCCTGGCGTCTGCTCCACAGTGGGCGCCGTCCTGCCAGGGCTCAGGCCCACCTTCTAGAAGGATCCACGGGGGAGGGGAGGGCAGCGTGGCTGAGTGCTGGGCAGCGGCAGGCCAGCGTGCCCCCACGTGGCCTCCCCGCCCTGCCCGGGCGCCTGCTGACCTCACGCCGGCTCTCCAGGAAGAGGAAGGGGCGGTAGCCGGGCGGCGGGGGGCCCAGGAACAGGTCAGGGAACTCGGCACAGCCGCTGTCCACACGCCGCGCCCGTCCGTGGGCTGTGGAGACAGGACCGTGGGAGAGGCTGGGAGGGCCGAGCGGCCACATGGGCTCACGGGGCACCGCTCACACACCTGCCACGGCCATCTCCAGGTGCTGCTGAGACTGGCCGGGCCAAGGATGCACACTGTCCTGGAAGCAGTGTAGACAAACAGGGTAGACAGGGCAGTGTAGATGGAGCAGTGTAGACAGGGCAGTGTAGACAGTGTAGACAGGGCAGTGTAGACGGAGCAGTGTAGACAGGGCAGTGTAGACAGTGAAGACAGGGTAGTGTAGACGAAGCAGTGTAGACAGGGCAGTGTAGACAGTGTAGACAGGGTAGTGTAGACGAAGCAGTATAGACAGTGTAGACAGGGCAGTGTAGACAGTGTAGACAGGGCAGTGTGGACGGAGCAGTGTAGACAGGGCAGGCACTGTGGTGACATCTGGACCCCAGCCCCTTCTGGCTCCAGGGTCCCCGGTGTGGGGCTGGGACAGGTGTGTCCCTGGAGCTCCGCCCACCCACAGGTGGAGGGGGGCGGTGGCCTGGGGGGCAGCACCACCCTCCTGCCGCCTTCACACGGGGAGTCTCTGCGGGCTGGGTGCTTCCTGGAGCCCCCATGCACATCAGAGCCCACTTGCTAAGGGGCTGGGTGAGGGGTCCCCCGGCCCCCGGGGCAGTGACACCCCCCTGAAGACAGCGGAGACAGCCCGAGGCCGCGAGCCCTGTGCTGTCTGCCCGAGCGAGGGTCCCCAGGCAGGGCCCCTTCGGGGGTCTCCCAGGGGCAGGCAGGGGCCCGGTGGCCAGAGGCATCCCCGTCCCTCCTCAGAGCCAGCTTTGGCGGGGCAGCGGGGCCTGGGAGCTCGGGCTCCGGGCCGTGATGTGTCTCCGGGGCGTCTTAACCCGTCCTCACGCGTGTGGTAAAGCCGCGCTGAGCAAGGACGCCCTCGCCGTGTCCTGGGCAGTGACCGGGAGCCGCGCTGCTGACGGCAGAGCTTCTGTCTGTAAGCACCCGTACGTCCCACCAGGCTGGGCGGGGGCCCGCACGGGCGGCAAGGTGACCGCCTGGGAGTGGGCTCCAGGCTCCGGCGGACACCATGCCCGGGGCCTGCCCTCCCAGCCCCTTCCCCTACCCCGCAGGCTGCCGGGAAACCAGGGCGCACCTAGGGTGAGCAGGGCCGCCTGCTGACCTTCTCCCCGGGCAGCTGATGGGAGGGAAAGAGGGCGTGGGGCCCCAGGAGCCCCCGACCTCCATGGTGGGGGAGCTGCTGGCCGTGCAGGCGGGACTTCTCTGTGGTCCAAGACCCTTTTTGTCTCAAGTCAGAGGAGCCCAGCAAGAAAGGGCTTCAGCCGAAAGGGGGCCGGGGCCAGGGCAGGGCAGGGGCAGGGGCGGGGGTTGGGGCAGGGCCAGGGCCAGGGAGGGCAGGGGCAGGGCCAGGGGTGGGGGCTGGGGCAGGGCCAGGGCCAGGGAGGCAGGGACAGGGGCAGGGCCAGGGGCCGGGCAGGGCCAGGGGCCGGGGCTGGGGCCACCTGGTCCGAGGCCGAGGTTTGCTCAGTGCGCGAGTTCTCCACACCCAGACCACAGACTGACCGGGCTCCCCACGCCAGCCAGCCCACCTGCTGGTCTCCTGTCTCAGACGTGAAACCCAAGTCAGCCCACCAGGCCCCGGGCAGCCTCCGCCCCGTCCGTGTCCCCGACCCCTAGGATTTCTGCTGTGGTGACAACAGCGGCAGCGTCCACACCCAGGCCTGCCCAGCGCTCTCCGCCTGACGCTGGCACTGCCCTTACTGGACGTGACGTGTGGGCCCCCTGGCCCTCTGCCTGCCTCCGCAGGGCAGCCAGGCGCTGCTCACTGTCGGTGCCGCTGGTCACATGGAGAAACATCCTGCCCGGCCCCTCCCCGTGGGCGCGCCCCCCGCCGGCGCCTCCCCAGCTGCCGCTGTGGCCCGGCTCATGGGGCAGCATCCACACAGGCACAGGCTGCTGTCCCCAGCCACCCCCCGTGTAGACCTGGGGGCAGAACCTGTGAGGTGGGGTCCGGCCAGGAAGCATCCAGAAAGCTGACAGCTTGGGCCTCCCGCAGGGCACTGGGGCCTCGGGGAAGGCGTGGCCAGAGAGGGGCCCAGGCCGTCTCGCCGTAGCCATGCAGGACCACCCCGGCCCGGGAGCCACATCGGGCTCAGTGCACGGCTCCCTGGAGGACCTGGGTCCCCAAGCCCATGGTCTGTGTCCTGTACCCCAACACCAGGGCCCTACTTGGTCTGCTCAGCGTCCCCGGTCCCAGGTGTGGCCTGACCACTTCCCGGCGACGTAAGCCCACGCGGATTCCTGCAGACACGGTCCTTGGAGTGTGCCCTGCACCCCAAACCCTGGATCTGCTCCTCTACCCGGCTACTCCATCCCCCCCGCCACGGGAGCCCCTCCAGGGGTCCCTCTTGAATCCCCCTCTGTGGGCTGCTCCAGGGCCACCGTCTGGGGCCAGGGCGCCACCATTTGCAGCTGGGACAAGCTGTGCCCGCCCCTGGCCTCACCCTGCCACTGCGGCCACGCTGGGTGCATGTCCAGCGTGGGCCACCTCCCAGCCAGGCCGACGGGGGCAGCAGGGCTCGGGGGCCCGAGACGCGGCTCCCTCTGGGGGGGGGTGATTTCCCACTTCAGCAACTGTGGCCCGGGAGAGGGACTGGGCTGCGCCCGCTCCGAGTGGAGATGGCCGTTAATTATCGTTTTACAGCGACTCAATTAGGCTCCCTAGTGACCTGTGTAGGGCACGGAGGCGGGGACGCGGGCTGGGAGACGCAGGGACCTCGTGGGGGCGGGGACACGGCCAGGAGGCGGGGCACCACAGGAGGAGTCAGAATCGCCATCTCCTTCCAGTGAACTCCAAATGGCCGAGCGTTATTGGCCCTCAGGGGCTGTGTGCCCGCTTGGAGGTGACCGGACACAGCGCATTAGTCTTTAGGAGTGGACTGCGTGGCCACGCCGCCGGGACGGGGCGCAGGCATCACGGTGACCCCAGGGCCGTGCAGGGCCAGGCGGGCGTCCCCAGGCCTCGGGAGCCCCCGGGCAGCTGGGCCATCCCTCCTGGGGGTGCTGTCCCCCCGCAGCCGTGCCCCGCCCAGGCCTCCAGGCGTGGGGCCTCGGGTGTGGAAGCCCCCGCAGAGCCAGGTCCCCGCTCTCCCTGTGGGTTCCGCCCACTCTGTCACCCCGGGGACACCGCTCCAGTGGGTGCCCTGCTGCTCTGAGGACACGGCCTGTGCTCCCAGGGTGGACGTGCAGGACGGGCTTCTCCCTGGGGGGGCCTGTGTGTGCCACAGCCTCCTCGCCGCCCCACCCCACTGCCCGCGCCAGGCCGGCTGCGCTCAACCCTAAGGGCCGGCCCCCGCAGCAGAAGTTCATGGTGCGGGGAACACGGCGCCTCTCCCAGCACCCGCACCCTGCGTGCCGGGCCCAGGCCAGGTTTGCTTTTGTCCAGAGGTGGTCACTTCTAGAGTGACTGCACGGCCGGTGGGCAGCGAGGTGCCCGAGCCTGCTTCTGTCCCCTGCGCCAGGCTCCCAGGGTCGTGGTGGCTCAGGGACCCAGGCAGACACGGTTCCGTGGCCACGACTGTGACCCACCTGTGGAGGAGCCACGGGCCAGTGAGGGCAGGGCCACGGCTTCCTGAGGAGGGGCCCGGCACTGGCCCAGCCCCCAGGCCACGCCTTCCCTAGCTGCAGGGAGACCACACTCCTGTCCTCAGGCCCCACCCCCCCCCGCAGGTCTGCTTCTGCCCCTCCCCACCGCCAGCCCACCGGCTTGGGCCAGCTCTGCACCTGTGCGTGTCCGGACCCCAGGGGCTCCCTGCGTTCCCCTCAGTGCCTGGAGGCCGCGACGGCAGCCCAGGGTCCTGGCAGCCGCCTCCTGCCCGCTCCGAGCTCTCTACGCCCCAGGCGCCATCTGGGTCACAAGGCCCACAGCTGGGCCCCGACAGCCCTGAGCCCTGCTCACTGAGCCAAGGACACCCTGACCACCGGCTGTGGTCTGGGGCCCCGGGCGGTGGCCGCTGATGGACAGACCTGGGCGGAAGGCATGGGGGTGACCGCATGGGCTCTGGGACCCATGGGAGCCGTGCCTGAGAGGCCCCGGGTGAGGCCAGCAGTCCCCAGGGAGGTAACATGGACCCCTGGGCCGAGGGCCACATGGGGGCCTAGGGCCCGGAGCTGCCAGCAACCCTGAGTTTGCTTCACTGTCACCGTCAATGTCTGAGCACAGTGCAGCCCCGGGTCAGGGCCAGCAGGGCAGGGAGGACGGAGCTGCAGCGCCCTGGCCGCAGCCACCCGGGGCCGCCGTCCCGGCTGTGCCCACGGACACAGACCCTGTGCCCGGCCGGTCCTCCGCTGAGTGGTCCTAGCCGCTTCTTTCTCCTCCTCTGGACCGGCCTCTGTAGCATCGGCAGAGGTGGACGGAGCCACCAAGGCCGAGACGGGGGAGGCGGGCGCGGACATCTAGGCCACAGCTTCCCATCGAGTATGTGGGCCGGGACGTGGCCTCCAGCCTGGGGGCGGGCTGGCCGGGGGGGCACTGGCCCCGGGCATGGCTGTGGCCTCTGAAAGGGGCCTTGCCCTGTGCCACAGAGCCCCCCTTCTCCCCATGGGAAAACTGCTGCCCCCGTGGGCTGTGTGCAGAGTGCAGGGTGGGGGCTGGTGCAGACCCCAGGGGGAGGGACTCCTGGCCTTGGGCTCCACGGGAGCCCCGAGGGCAACGGTCCTCCCCAGCATTCAGACAGAGTAGACAGCACGGTCAGCAGCCGAATCCTCTTAGAGGTGGGGGAGGGGAGTTCTTTCTTTTCCTTTAAACTTGACCCCAATCGGGGCCGGCGCTGTGGCTTAGCAGGTAAAGCTGCCGCCTGCACTGCCGGCATCCCAGCTGGGTGCAAGTTCGAGTCCCAGCTGCTCTACTTCCAATCCAGCTCTCTGCTATGGCCTGGGAAGGCAGTGGAAGGTGGACCAAGTCCTTGGGCCCCTGCACCCACGTGGGAGACTGGAGGAAGCTCCTGGCTCCTGGCTTTAGATCGGCTCAGCTCCGGCCGTTGCAGCCTTTTGGGGAGTGAGCCAGCGGATGGAAGACCTCTCTCTCTCTCTCTCTCTCTCTGATTCAAGTAAACAAATCAATCTTTAAAAAAAAAATGATCCCAATTACAGAGCAGCTGCAGAAGACCCCACCCCAGCCCGAGTTTGTCTCCCACCAACAGGGGCACCGTCCACCCCGCATGAGCACCGCACAGCTGTCCATCAGGGTCCCCGCACCCAGACCCTCCAGGCTCCGGGCCCCAGCAGCGTCCCTGAGCGGCGAGATCCGGCTGGGCTCACCGCACCCCTCCCCCCCCCCCCCCGACAGCCCGGAAGCTTCCTGGCCGTCTCCCTGCCGCTTCTGCCGGCTCCAGGCCAGGTCCGCGGGGGGCCGTCCATGCCGGGGTCCACGGAGACTGCTGGCACGGGCAGACGCGGAGGCCGAGCCTCCCTGCGTGCTGCTCCGGCCGGCCTAGGAGGGTGGTGCCCGGCCCTCCCCTGTGGGCTCACTCGGCCCTGTGTGCAGAGAACCCAGGTGGGGGCACCATGAGGGTATGGAAGGCGTCCTGCCCCGAGCCCTGGGCTCTGCACCCCTGACTTGGCCCTGGCCTCATGCTGACCCCATCCCACGTCACAGCCTCACCCCTGCACTGGCCCCGTCCCAGGTCACAGCCTTACCCCTGCACTGACCCCGTCCCAGGTCACAGCCTCACCCTGCACTGACCCTGCCCCAGATCACAGCCTCACCCTGCAGTGACCCTGCACAGAACCCGTCCCAGATCACAGCCTCACCCCAGCCCTGCACAGAACCCGTCCCAGGTCACAGCCTCACCCTGGCCCAGCACAGACCCCGTCCCAGGTCCCAGCCTCACCCCTGCACTGACTCCGTCCCAGGTCACAGCCTCATCCTGGCCCTGCACAGACCCCGTCCCAGGTCATGGCCTTACCCCGGCCCTGCACTGACCCCGTCCCAGGTCACGGCCTCACCCCTGCACAGACCCCGTCCCAGGTCACGGCCTTACCCTGGCCCTGCATAGACCCCGTCCCAGGTCATGGCCTTACCCCGGCCCCGCACTGACCCCGTCCCAGGTCATGGACTCACCCCAGCCCTGCACTGACCCCGTCCCAGGTCACAGCCTCACCCCTGCACTGACCCCGTCCCAGGCCACAGCCTCACCCCTGCACTGACCCCGTCCCAGGTCACGGCCTTACCCTGGCCCTGCATAGACCCCCGTCCCAGGTCATGGCCTCACCCCTGCACTGACCCTGTCCCAGGCCACAGCCTCACCCCTGCACTGACCCCGTCCCAGGTCACAGCCTCACCCTGCACTGGCCCCGTCCCAGGTCACAGCCTTACCCCTGCACTGACCCTGCCCCAGATCACAGCCTCACCCCAGCCCTGCACAGAACCCGTCCCAGATCACAGCCTCACCCTGGCCCAGCACAGACCCCGTCCCAGGTCACAGCCTCAGCCCTGCACTGACCCCGTCCCAGGCCACAGCCTCAGCCCTGCACTGACCCCGTCCCAGGTCACAGCCTCAGCCCTGCACAGACCCCGTCCCAGGTCACAGCCTCACCCCTGCACTGACCCCGTCCCAGGTCACAGCCTCACCCCTGCACTGACCCCGTCCCAGGTCACAGCCTCAGCCCTGCACTGACCCCGTCCCAGGTCACAGCCTCACCCCTGCACAGACCCCGTCCCAGGTCACAGCCTCAGCCCTGCACTGACCCCATCCCAGGTCATAGCCTCGCCCCTGCACTGACCCCGTCCTGCATGGGGTCCAGGCCCAGTCTCAGCAGGATCTCGTTCCCTATCTGGGGGCTCCCTCTGGATTCACCGCACAAACGTCCCTGTGACCACACAGCCGCTCTCGCCACTCGGCCGTGCGGCCCCAGGAGCCCCCTGGCTCCCGTCACCCTCCGCCTTGGTCTGGAAGGTCGTCTTGGGTGGACGCCACGAGGAGGAGCACGGGGAGGGGAGTGGCCGCACAGCCAGGACGGGGGCGCTGGCGGGGAGGGCCCAGGCCGTCACCAGCACCTGCCTTATGGCTCTGGGCGCAGCGTGCGGGGGCCGGGCAGACGCCCCTGCCAGCACAGAGAGGGCTGTGGTGGGCGTCACACAGGCTCGGAGACTAAATATAACCCTGTGAATGCGCAGTCAGCGTGCTGTGACGTGACCAGAGCAGCTGGCGAGGGTCCAGGCCGGGGAACAGCCCCTCCCAGGAACAAGGCTGAGCGTGGACGCCGCCTCGGGCGGGGGGACGCACTCCCCTCTGTGTCTCGTCCCTGCACCGCCGGCCGATCCGCAGCGAGGGGCCCGGGTCCTGCTGGGCGCTCTGGCGGTCACTTCCAGGGCAGGCCCAGCCACGTGGTGGTTGAATTCCAGGGCCCTGTCCTCCTCGGCCAGCAGGCCGAGGCCTGCACCCCATGCCCCCTGCAGCATCCCCCCGGGAGGCCCCAGAGGCCTGGACCCAAGGCAGGGTCCACTCTCGCCACACCTGGGCCACTGCGTCCATCTCTCTCTCTCTCTTTAGGATTTTTTTTTTCTTGAAAGGCAGAGTTACTGAGAGAGAGAGACAGAGAGAGAGAGACAGAGAGAGACAGAGAGAGAGATCTTCCATCCACTGCGTCACTCCCCAATGGCCACAGTGGCCAGGGCTGGGCCCTGCCGAAGCCAGGAGCCCTGAACTCCATCCGGGTCTCCCACGTGGGTGCAGGGGCCCAAGCACTTTCTCCCGCTGCCTTCCCAGGCACATCAGCAGGGAGCTGGATGGGAAGTGGGGCAGCCGGGGTGGGGGCTGGCGGTAGAGCAGGCCGCACCCCACGCTCCTGCCAGGTTTCCATGGAGCCCCCTCGCTGGGCTGTCTCCCCAGGTGGACGGTGTTCTCACGCAGAAATCCAGGAATCGCCCTCCGGGGCTCCCTGAACCTGCCCACGGACCTAGGTGGAGGCGGGGCGGGGGTGGGGGTGCAGCCCGGCCCCTCCCACAGTCCCCGCTGGGCGAGGCCAACTGGGCGTGCACTCCGCGGGAGGAACAGGCCCCAGCACGCCCTGCACAGGAGGCTCCTGGCCTGACCTGGGCGCCCCCCCGCCCCGTGCTCCTGGCCTCCCAGCCTCCCCAGCCCAGTGTCACTGAGGGGACGGGGGACCCCAGCTGTCGGTCCTGGCCAGAGCCCGTGAGGGCCCCAAACCCACGTGTGCCTGAGGCTGCCGGGGGGGGGGGGGGACCCCGGCCACTGAACCTCCACCACTGGCGGTGGCAGGGACCGGACCGGAAGGCGCCAGGTTCCCAAGAACCTGAGGCCAGCGGACCAGCTCCCCCGCCCCAGCACCCTGCTTCTGTGAGTCGCTCCAGAACATTCCGCAGCGGATCCCCCTGCCTGGCCTTGGGGCAGAGGAGGGGCTGGGGGCGGTGCTCCAGCACCCGTGGCCACAGCTCCCCGAACAAACCGGGCCAGCCGGGGACAGCAGCAGCCATCCCCAGGCTGACCACAGGCCTTGTCCGCACCCAGGTCGCCCCTGGCCTGTCAGAGGCGGAAGCAGCGCGCCCAGGCTCACGGCAGATGGCACTGGAGCTGCCCGGTGTGACCTGCGCCCCGGCCGGAGCCACGCGTGGGCGGCGGACTTGTGAGTGAGGGACTTGTGCTGCCTGGCCTCCCGCCCCCCGCCGGCCTGGCCCTGCACCGCGTCCCGGTCTGAGGCTGCACTCACCGGGCGGCCCGGCCAGGGTGTCCTGCTGGCCGTGGGATGCCCCCAAGTCTGGCGCTGGCTCCGGGTCTCCCTGGGTGGGGAGGGCGTCACCTCCGGCGGCTTCTGTGGCGGCTCTGGGCCCCGGCCCCCGTGACCGGGAGCAGGACAGAGGGTAGGAGATGCACTGGAAGCCCCTGGAAGCAAACAGTGGGCTGGGGCTGGAGGGGCCAAGGTGGTCCTGGCCCGGCCTGGGACCCGGGGAGCCGCGGTCAGCACTCGGCTGCTCCTGCGGGGACAGAAGGGGCACCCAGGCCACTGCCCTGATGTCCCTCCGGCTCCAACAGCGTCACTCCGTGCTGTGCTGGCCAGGAGCACGGCCCCCGAGTGCACCCCAAATCTGCGGCTGTGAGCTCTGGGGCTCCCCACGGCCGGGTCTGCGGGGACCCTGACCGTGGCGGTGCTGCTGACCGCTGACCGCCTTGTGCCTCGCTCTGCCTGGGGACCTGCTCTACTGGGCCCCCTGGCCGGAGCGCCCAAGGACCGTGGCCCAGAGCCCTCAGGGACGCTGCTGAGCTTGGGGGTTCCGGCCAGGGTTTGGGGGACACAGGGCTCCTCCTGGGGACTTGGCAGAGCCAGAACCGAGACGGGAGGGGCGTTCCCAGGGAAGCCGCTCGGCCCGACCAGGACCCTCCCGGGGCCTTTGGGCAAGAGAAAAACAGGAAACAGGACAGCAGCCTCGATGAGGTCAGCACCCGGTGCCCACGCGGCTCCCCTGGCGGGCGGCGGGCGTGGGGCGGAGGGGACACCAGGGCCACGCGGGGCAGGCCCAGGAGGAGCCCCTCCAGGTCCAGGACAGGCCACAGCCTCTGCCCATGGCGAGAATGACCGTGACCCGAGAGAGGCTGGGGGCTTGGACAGCGCACGCCGGGTTCCGGAGCTGAGGCAGCCCCTCGGGGACGCCTGGGCAGGAGGAGGGGACGGCGGGCTGTGCGCCGGCCCTGCCTGTCCCTGTGGGCGGCACGGCCGTGGACCCCCTGGAGGAAGGTGTCTGCCCACGTCTCGTCCCCCGCCCCGGCCCGGGTCGCCGGCACTCACAGCGGGGTCTCCACGGGCGTCTCCGGGTGGAGTTCGCTGTCCACTTTGAAGAAGCTGATCTCGGAGAAGGCTGGGAGCTGCACGTACCTCACGCCCGCCGACACGCTCAGGAGCCGTCCACTCTCGCCTCGGGGAGGGGAGAGGAGCGGGCGTCAGGCCCGAGGCCGCGGGCGGGGGTCCCACTGGGCCAGGAGCTCTGGGTGGAGGGCGTCTTCTGCACTGGGCGTGACCCCGTGACCCCTCCTAACCAGGGGTGCAGAGACCCCGGCTGGGGTCCCTCGGCTCCCTCCCGAGCCCTGCAGAGGCCCCTGTACCCCCCAACACCTCTGCCCCCCACAGCTCAGTCCTGGATCCCGGCCTCCGATTGTGGGTCGCGGGGCACCCGGCTCTCCTGCCGGCCAGTCCCCGGGTGCCCCGTGCTGCTGGTCGTCCTGGGCCCCAGGGACCCGCAGGCTGCAGGCAGGCCCCCCGGGTCACCACGCCCAGCAGAGGCCCCAACAGACAGGAGTGCTGGGCAGCAGGTGGGGAGCGGCGTGGTTACGGCAGGGCAGGCAGGACGCAGCAGGGGGGCGACTCGGCCCCAGCCCCCAGGACTGGGCTTCCAGACTCAAGGGACTGTGTGGGTCGAGGACATTCGGACAGAGGCCTGTGTGGCTCCCATGTGAGGGTCCCTGGAGAGGTCACCTGAAGCCCGGGGCTTCCTCCTGGTGACCCCCCCAGGGAGCACCGGGCTCCTATCGGCATGGACTCGGGGGGCCGGGTAGTGGGGGCCGAGAGGGAGCCGAGGCTGGGGAGGAGGGGCTCTGACTCGGGACAGAAAGGGGCCACGCTCAGGCTGTAGGAGGCGGCGGGGGGCCCGCGTGGCACAGCCGGTGAAGCCGCCGTTTGCAGCGCCAGCCTCGGATGCAGAAGCGCTGGTCGAGTCCCGGCTGCTCCACGTCCATCCGGCCCCCTGCTCACGGCCTGGGGAAGCAGAGGACGATGGCCCAGGTGCTTGGGGCCCTGCACCCACGTGGGAGACCCAGATAAAGCCCCTGGCTCCTGGCTTCACACGGGCCCAGCCCTGGCCATTGCAGCCACCTGGGAATGAGCCAACAGATGGAAGACCTCTCTCTCTCTCTTTCTCTCTCTCTCTCTCTCTCTCTTTCTCTCTCTGCAGCTGACTGTGCAGGGCGAGGTGCACAGTGGGGGACGGATGGAGGTGGAACCCTGAAACCCCCCCAGCTGAGAGAAAGCGCTGTGGCTGGGGGGCACTGGGCACAGGTCAGGGGCTGTGGGGGACCAAGCAGGGGCCGGGAGTATGGGGGGCACTGCACATGGGCTGGGGTGTGTGGAGAGACTGGGCACAGGCTGGGGGTATATGTGGGGGGACTGGGAACAGGCTGGGGGTGTGGGGGGCACTGGGCACAGGCTGGGGGTGTGTTGGGGGTAGGGTACTGGCTAGGGGTACAGGGGAGACTGGGCACAGGTTGGGGGTGCAGGGGCACTGGGCACAGGCTGGAGGTGTGTGTGGGGGTAGGGCACTGGCTAGGGGTTCAGGGGAGACTGGGCACAGGCTGGGGGTGCGGGGGCACTGGGCACAGGCTGGGGGTGTGTGGGGGGGTAGGGCACTGGCTAGGGGTACAGGGGAGACTGGGCACAGGTTGGGGGTATATGTGGGGGGACTTGGAACAGGCTGGGGGTGTGGGGGCACTGGGCACAGGCTGGGGGTGTGGGGGGGGTAGGGCACTGGCTAGGGGTACAGGGGAGACTGGGCACAGGCTGGGGGTGCGGGGGCACTGGGCACAGGCTGGGGGTGTGTGTGGGGGTAGGGCACTGGCTAGGAGTACAGGGGGGACTGGGCACAGGCTGGGGGTGCGGGGACACTGGGCACAGGCTGGGGGTGTGTAGGGGGGTAGGGCACTGGCTAGGAGTACAGGGGAGACTGGGCACAGGTTGGGGGTGCGGGGGCACTGGGCACAGGCTGGGGGTGTGTGTGGGGGTAGGGCACTGACTAGGAGTACAGGGGGGACTGGGCACAGGCTGGGGGTGCGGGGACACTGGGCACAGGCTGGGGGTGTGTGGGGGGGTAGGGCACTGGCTAGGGGTACAGGGGAGACTGGGCACAGGTTGGGGGTGCGGGGGCACTGGGCACAGGCTGGGGGTGTGTGTGGGGGTAGGGCACTGACTAGGAGTACAGGGGGGACTGGGCACAGGCTGGGGGTGCGGGGGCACTGGGCACAGGCTGGGGGTGTGTGTGGGGGTAGGGCACTGGCTAGGGGTACAGGGGAGACTGGGCACAGGTTGGGGGTGCGGGGGCACTGGGCACAGGCTGGGGGTGTGTGTGGGGGTAGGGCACTGACTAGGAGTACAGGGGGGACTGGGCACGGGCTGGGGGTGTGGGGGCACTGGGCACAGGCTGGGGGTGTGGGGGCACTGGGCACAGGCTGGGGGTGTGTGTGGGGGTTGAGCACTGGCTAGGAGTACAGGGGAGACTGGGCACAGGCTGGGGGTGTGGGGGCACTGGGCACGGGCTGGGGGTGTGGGGGCACTGGGCACGGGCTGGGGGTGTGGGGGCACTGGGCACGGGCTGGGGGGTGCAGGGACCCTCAGCAGCACAGGTGCGAGGGGGGAACGCGAAGGAGCAGCCTTGGCGGTGGGGAGCCGGCCTCACACGTCCTGTCCTCTGTGCCTGTCAGCCGGCAGACGTGACAAGAGCAAGGCCGAGGGCCATCCCACGCGCCTGACAGGCGCCCGTCACAATGCTGACATCTGACGGACAGCACCGGGCTGGCCGAGGGCGCAGGGAGTGTGGCCGTGAGCAGGAGGCGCCTCAGTGACCGTGGGGGCCTCAGGGGCCGCGCTCACAAGGACGGCGGGGTCGGAGATGACGGACGGAGAGCAAAGCTGAGCTCCTGGGGCTGACGGCGCAGAGACCCCGAAACAGCCACAGCCACGGCCCCAACACCGAGAGCGGCCGGAAACGCCCGGCTTCTCTGAAAACGGTCCCCCCACAGACGAAGGAGCTCCAGGCCCAGAACAGCGAGGGAGAGAAAGAAGCCACGTCGCGTGGCCTCACACCAGCGGGGACGAGAAAAGCCCGAGAAAGGGCTCCGGCGGACCAGCAGGGCAGCTCGGGGGCGCTGGGACGCCACAGCCCGCACGGGCTCCCGAGCCAGCTCCCGGCGCAGGTGCTGGGGTCCCTGCCGCCCACAGGGCCCTGGAAGCAGCTCCTGGCCCGGCCCTGGCTGCTGTAGGTGATGGTGGATGGGGGCTGGCTGTCTCTCTCTGCCTCTCAAATAAATGAAAGTTTTTAAAAACACACCTCTCTGAAAAAGGGACTGCTACAACGCACCAGGCAGCACCGGCAGGTTTGTCACCAGAAGCAGCGCGAACGCGGAGACGACGGGCGGGCGGGGGCTGTCGGCGCCACAGCCCACGCGGCCTCAGAACGCCCGGGGAAGTCCCAGCCACCTGCTTCTGCTGCTTTCCTTAAGATGTATTTATTTATTTGAAAGGCAGAGTTACAGAGAGAGAGAGAGAGACAGAGAGAGAGAGAGAGACAGAGAGAGAGAGAGGTCTTCCATCCGCTGGTTCACTCCCCAAATGGCTGCAACGGCCGGAGCTGGGCCGATCCAAACCTGGGAGCCAGGAGCTTCTTCCAGGTCTCCTACGTGGGTGCAGGGGCCCGAGGACCTGGGCCATCTTCCACTGCTTTCCCAGTGCATTAGCAGGGAGCTGGATCGGAAGTGGAGCAGCCGGCACTCGAACTGGCGCCCATATGGGATGCCGGCGCTGCAGACGGCGGCTTCACCAGCTACACCACAGTGCCGGCCCCAGCCTGGGAGGCAGCAGAGGGCGGCCCAAGTGCTCGAGTCCCTGCCCCTCACACAGGAGACCCAGGTGGAGCTCCTGGCTCCCGGTCAGCCTGGAGAGAGCGCTGCCCTGCGCAGGTCACTCACTAGAGGGCCACACGGCAGGGCTGGGCCAGGCTGAGAATCCCCAAGTGTTTGGAAATCAAACAACACACTTTTCTCTCCCTTTGAAAAAGATCAGTTTATTTATTTGAAAGGGAGGAAAAGAGAGAGGGAGAGAGGGAGAGAGAGAGAGAGAGAGAGAGAGGGAGAGAGAGAATGAATCTTCTGGATCCCCGTGGATCCCTGCGTGCCTGCAAAGCCAGGAGCCAGGAGCGCCACCCGGGACCGGTGCCTGAGCCGTCACCCGCCGCTGCCCGATGTTTGGGAGTGCAGGTGGGGAGCAGGTGCAGGCGGAGTTGGAACTCGACCCCAGGCACGGAAGCAGCAGCTTCCCGGCCCCTGACACGCACACCTCAAGGAGCCCTGGCTCGCGTCCACTGGCGGTGCCCTTGGACGCTGCCCGGGACGCCCACGCACAGGTCGAGCCGCCTGGGTTTGATTCCGGCTCTGCTGCTGGGCGCCCTGGGGGGCAGCAGGTGGTGGTCCCAGTGGTCGGGAGACCCGGAGGAAGCCCCCGGCTCCTGGCTTTGGGGCCCTGGCTGCTGCAGCCGTCCACCGGGGAGTGGACCAGCAAACAGGAGGTGGCTCTTCTTGGTCTCACTCTATGAGGTCAGCATTCCCTGGCCATCAAAACCGGACAAAGCCGGTTTTTGACACCAGCATCCTCCACGCCAAGGTCATCACTCAGGGAACAGTGGCTGGGACAAAAGGACACCAGCGCGCCAGAGATGCAGGCGGGACCCCAGCCCCACAGCACACTGCAGGGTGGACCCCAGTGCTCCCACAGGGCTGGAAACAACAAGTTCTTTTTTTTTTTTTTTTTTTTTTTTTGACAGGCAGAGTGGACAGTGAGAGAGAGAGACAGAGAGAAAAGTCTTCCTTTTGCTGTTGGTTCACCCTCCAATGGCTGCCACGGCCGGCGCACTGCGCTGATCCGAAGCCAGGAGCCAGGTGCTTATCCTGGTCCCCCATGGGGTGCAGGGCCCAAGCACTTGGGCCATCCTCCACTGCCTTCCCGGGCCATAGCAGAGAGCTGGCCTGGAAGAGGGGCAACCGGGACAGAATCTGGCGCCCCAACCAGGACTAGAACCTGGTGTGCTGGCGCTGCTAGGCGGAGGATTAGCCTGTTGAGCCATGGCGCCGGCCAAAAACACCAAGTTCTTAAGAGCAAGCCCAGTGCCGGCCTTCAGGGCCTGGGCGACGGCACCCGAAGCGCAGCTGGGCTCCCGGAGGAGGCGGCGCTGTGTGGGGGCCACTGGACGACGTCTGGGCACCACCAGCTGGGAGGGGACTTGTGACTCCCCAGGGACTGATAACGCCAAGCCACACAGGTGGCCAGTGTGCTGGGGTGGGGCGGGGGGACCGTCACATCGTCAGGGCCAAGCCACAGGAGGCCGCCCACGGCACGGCTGTGTGACGGGGACAGTGGCAAGTGCTGGACGGGAGCCCCCAGCCCCTGAGGAGGCTCCGCAGGCAACAAGAGCCCATGCACAGAGAATTTTGGGGGTCAAAAACCAAAACCAAAAACCGAGCAGCAAAGTCCAAGGATCTGAGGTCAGGACCCAAAGATCAAGGGAGGGGCGGGCACTGCGGTGTGGAGCCAACGCCTGGACACCTGCGTCCCACGTGGGAGGCCCGGGTCTGAGCCCCGGCTCAGCTCCCGCACCCCAGGGGCAGCAGGTGACTGCCCATGTACTGGGGTCCCTGGCACCCACGTGGGAGGCCGGGGTTGAGGTCCTGGCTTCAGCCTGGCCCAGACTTGGCCAACGCAGGATTTGGGGAGCGACCCTGAGGATGGGAGAGATCCTTGTCTCTTTTCTTCCCAAATAAAGAAATGAAAACTAAAACACAAACAGCTGGGCACCCCATGAGAAGACGGACGTGGGCTTCTGTCTGACGTTAGCCTAGAGCGGACCACGGATCTGTGGAAGGCTCGCCGAGGGGCGGTCGGCAGTGCTGGCATCTGTGTGCGTGTCCTACGGGCACGGGCTGGCGGCTGCCAGGCCCTGGGATGGGGTCAGGCCGGGAGCAGGATCACAAGGCCTCTTCCTGGGGCGACGGAGACTCGCTGAGACGGACCCGTGTGCCGATGGCGGCTGAACCCCCACACGTTAATTCAGGTCGCCGCGCCACGCGTGACAGCTCGGCGTCCAGTGCCTGTGCACAGGGTCTGAGCCAACAGGGCAGCCACAGCTCTCCAGGTGCCGAGGCCCTGCACAGCGGCCACCGTGCCCTGAGAGGTGTGCCGATGCGGGTGAACGTAGCGCACACGCTCACAGATGTGTGCACAGCGCTCCCCCACAGGTGCACACCTATGTGTGCTCACACACCTGTACCCCCACACTTCCGGCCCCTCCCGCGGGGCTCTGGGTGTGAGGCCAGCTCAGGCGCCGCCGTCGGCAGCCCCGTGGGACACCTCTCCCGTGTCTGAGACGCCGTCGGCAGCCCCGTGGGACACCTCTCCCGTGTCTGAGACGCCGTCGGCAGCCCCGTGGGACACCTCTCCCGTGTCTGAGACCGGGCCCGGCGTCCCCTCTCCCGTGTCCGAGACCGGGCCCGGCGTCCCCTCTCCCGTGTCCGAGGCCGGGCCCGGCGTCCCCTCTCCCGTGTCCGAGGCCGGGCCCGGCGTCCCGGGTCTGCTTACTCTGGGCTACCTCCCCGTTGTCCTGCTGCAGCTGCACGGTCAGCGTGAAGGGACATCCTTGGGCCACCTCCATCACCTCTGGACCCAGAATCACGATCCTCGTGGCTGGCGCTAGGGGAGGGCAGAGCATGGCTTCAGGGTGTGGCTGGGGTGGCCACTGCCCTGGAGGACAGCCTGGGTGCTCGTTAGGAACGCGGCCTCCCCAGCACCCGCAGTGCGCAGCAGAGCCGGCTCTGGGAGCCCACCCGGCACCAGGGTGGGGACGAATGACTCAGGTCCCGGCTGGACGAACCCTGGGGACCCCTCGCCCTGGAGAACGAGAGGCCAACGGGACACAGGGGTGGGACGGGGCCTGCAGCAGTGGCTCCCAGCAAAAGCTGACTGGGAGGCCACCGTGGCCACAGCACAGCATGGACACGGAGCTGAATGGAGGCCACTGGGGGCAACACAACTGTGACCACGGCCCCACAGACGCTCAGGCCACAGGGCTGGGATGCAGTTGGCAGGCCCCATGGCTGGGAGATCCCCTTGTGGCTGGAAGAACCCATGGCTGGGAGGTCCCGTGGCTGGGAGACCCCCCGTGGCTGGGAGAACTCGTGGCAGGGAGGCCCCGTGGCTGGCAGTGGACTGAGGTCTGACCTGGCCTCCATGTGCCCACTCTGGAAACCAGACTGGCCCCTGTCTTCTCTGAGGGGCGGGATTCTCGACTGCACTCGTCCCAGGTCCCCACTGCGCCCCGGTGACTTCTGGGACCAGGGCAGCCCACGCCCCGCCCCACAGCCAAACCGCAGGCAGGCTGGCGACTCCTACCTGCTGGGTGGCCGTTGACCCACAGCCCATGGTAGACGGCCCCTGAGCAGTGGGCCAAGCTGCCCAGGCCACTGAACACGTCGTGGTGCCACTGCCCCTGCAGGGGGGAGGAGGTGGCCTCAGCAGCGGTTCTGCCAGACCCCGGTCACCCCGGCCCCACCCCAGGGCCCGTTCCCCCGGAGCAGACCCCGGTCACCCCCACCCCACCCCAGGGCCCGTTCCCCCGGAGCAGACCCCGGTCACCCCGGCCCCACCCCAGGGCCCGTTCCCCCGGAGCGGGAGAACCGCAGCCTGTGCGCGTCGCCAGGGACAAGGGCACCACACGCTCGCTCAGCACAGACGCGCACGCGTGCAGTGGCCGGGACCTGCGCCCTTCACTCGGATGCAAAGGCCCTGGCCCCACCTCCTGCCGAGCCTGGGGCGATGGAAGAGAGCAGGAAAACCATTTCCGTGGAAATCTGAGACCACGGCGGGGCTTGGGGAACGACTTCCGCTGCGAGGAAAATTAACTGAGGGCCCCCGGGCTCCAGCCAAGGGCAGCTGCACGCCGCCCTGCCCCCCACCGTTCCCAGAGGGACCCCACGGCCGGGAGCAGCGGAGGCCAGGCCCCTCGACACCTGCTGCAGGCTTGGGAGGACGGGCAGCTCCAGAGGCAGAGCCCCCGGCCGGGGAGAGGAGCCGGGGCGGGCGGGAGACTGTAGCCCTGGGGGCTCGGGCGCTCCTGTGCCTGGGAGGGCTTCCCCACAGGACGGCAGCACTGGGACAGCTCCGGGGAGGGGCTGCCCGTGTGGTCACCCTGGTCCAGCAGACGCAGAGCCGCACGCTGCCTGCAGTCCCGGAGCATCCAGCGCTCAGCGGCCAGAGCCCGTTCCACCCAATCTGGGGTCCTGGCGCCGGGCCCCCAGCCCTGGACTCACGTGAGCCTGCAGCTGGAGGGGTTCCTGGTTTAGACTCGGCTCCAGAGCTCGCTGCCGCCCCAGCGACACCTGGTGTGACCGTGGGGCTGTGCCCTGCTTGGAGGCTCCGAGGTGCCCGCACCTGTGCCCAGGAGCTCCGGCCTGCACGGGGCGCCCTGCCTGGGCCCTGCCTCTTGAGCCACAGCACCTGCTCCCAGCTGCTCCCCCCGGCGGGCCACCGTCCTGCTGTCCAGCGGCTGTCTGCTCTCCTGCGCCACGTCCTCCCCACTGCAGCCCCCTGGCGGGTGACAGAGTGAGGGGCTCTGCAGGGCCCACAGCGCGACCGACGCCTGGGCGGCCGGGGCCGCTGCTCTGTCCTCGCGGAACCAGGGGCCCACCCCACCAGGAAGGAGCCCACGCAAGCGTTGTGGGGAGCCGGTGTGCACAGCTCTGGTCCGGCACCAGGTCGGTAGGAACGGACCCAAGGGAGCAACGTGACCAACGTGACAGCCCCGGCTCCCTTGTCAATCAGTGTTGCACACCTGAGCCCAGGGGGCCTCGGTGGGTGGGCAGATGCGCGGGAACACGCCGGAGGCCCCGCTGCCCACACCTGGCTTGGGGTTCACGAAAATGAGACCGAGTGGAACAGGGGACCGCTCAGATGGGGCTGGCAGGGAGGGGACCTGCTTGGCCCAACCACGGCTGCAGCCACACCAGCGGCTCTGGGTGGTGCGGGGCGGCCTGCAGACGCTCCCCCTCCCCCCCCAGGCTGGCGCACGACTTCCTCCTGCTGCTCCTATGGGCACAGCCACTCGGCCCCCGGGGGCCCCTGTGCCGTCCCCACCACAAGTAAGCCGGTCTGGCAAGGACTGGTCCCTTCCCCAGCCCAGGGGCGCCTTCCGGTCACGGGCAGCGCCTCTGCCCGCCCCGCTGCTTGCTCTCGGGGCCGCCTGCCCCAGCACCGCCCCCCGCGCTCGCCTCGGGCTGCTGGCCTGGCTCAGGCCCTGGCCTGGGCGAGGGAGCCTTTCCCTGAGGCAATGCCCCCCGCCCAGTGAGATCCTGCCCTGCCCCGACCTGTCCCCACCATGGCTCTGCTGGGCGGACACGGCCAGACTTCCCACAGGCTGCCACCGGGGAGCTTGAGCACCCCAAGTTCTCAGGCCTCTGTCATGTGCACCCCCGGGGTCACCAGCCCCACACCCTGGCCTGTTCTCTGGGGACATGGAGGCTGCGCAGGCCCTGGCCTCTGGATCCCTCGGCAGCATTCCTGCAGCCCAGGTGGGTGGGGGGAGGAGGGGGTGCCCGCAGGTGAGGACGCCCGTGAGGCTGCCACCTGCTCCCTGCCTGAGCAGGTGCCCCGAACAGCAGGCTCCCCCGGGAAACGTGGCCAACGCCCGCGGAGCCGGGAGCCAGCACAGCCACGCGGGCCGGAGACGCCTGGACGTGCACACAGCACGTTTCCTGAGCCGAGCACGGTGGCCTTCAGAGGCGTCCACGGCCCCGTCCGGCTCCTGTCAGACCCCTCCCCAAGGGGCACCACCAGGCTCCCCCTGAGGCTGAGCTGGGGGGAGCACAGAGACCCACAGAGGCTGGCAGGGGACGGGGCCTCTCCTGGTCCCCAGGAGGGGCTGGTTTTGGTGCCCGGTCCCCTTCTTGGGCACGGGGTCCCGTCACTAACAAGGGAGAGCTTCTGGAAGAACCGAGTGTTCGAGGCCTCGCCTGGGGGCGCCAGCAGCCCGGTGCTACCCACGTAGAAGACAAGGACAAGTGCGCCCTCGGCTGCCACATGCAGTGGGCGTGGCTCACGTCTGGTGCTCACGCCCATCAGGACGAGAGCAGAGGCCGAGGAGCCGACCGATGGCTTCCTGGCACCTCCACCCCTGGGTCCGGGCAGGAGGGAGGAGGTCGGGGCCTATGAGACCTGCACACCGCAGAGCCCGGAAAGAGGGAATTCGGCTCCTAGGGAAGGGGCGGCCTCGGGGGCCGGGGCGGCACAGGCCTCAGCCTAGAAGGGAGCATGGCCGGGACGGCTTCAACGGTCACCTCCCTTCCGCGGGGCGCCCCTTTCTTGCCCACTCTGAGTCGCCCCCTCGCCGCCTGGCAGCAGGCGGGACCACCAGCTCCCTCATTAACCAGGGGCCCAGCGACAGACTCGATCATGACTTCCTCTCGCACAGACAGCGGTGTGGAAACCGCGGCGGCCTCCCCGCGGGCCGACAGACGCTCTGGCCTGTCCTCTGGGCCTCGGACGCCCTTCCCCGTCCAGCGTCCCATGGGGCTGGCTGGGAAGAAGTTGCTCGTCCGGCCACTCCTGCAGGCCACAGCCCCAGAGCCAGGGCCCAGATGCAGGCGGGGGTACGGCCCACCCGAGCACACGGCTGGGGCTCCTGCCCAGCCGGGCGGCGGGCCTGAGTCACAGGGCCATGGGCAGCCAGCAGCGGACGCGGCTCACGGCCCCACAAAGGGCTCGTGTGGAACTTGCGGCTCTGGCGCCAGCAGGAGAAACCGTTCCAATCCGGGAAGCCGCTTCCCGTCAGCCCGCGGGGCAGGGGCTCAGCCCGGGGCATTTCCGTCCCCTCTGGCCAGCCTTCGCCCGAGCCGCAGGCCAGGCCCAGGCTCGGGCAGGCGGTCCGCGGGGCCGGGCTGCCCCCTGGTGGAGACGCCGAGCCTGGTCCCACCCCGGCGCATTTTCCAGTGCTGCACAGCTGGTGACCAGTGGGCAGCCAGGGCCCGGACAGCTGCTGGTGCTGGGGTGGGGCCAGGCCGCTCTACCCTGCTCCGTGCCGTCTCCCCTCCCCACAGCGCTGTGTGAGAACACACGTGGGCCGGCGCCGTGGCTTAACAGGCTAATCCTCCACCTTGCGGTGCCGGCACACCAGGTTCTATCCCGGTTGCCCCTCTTCCAGGCCAGCTCTCTGCTGTGGCCCGGGAAGGCAGTGGAGGATGGACCAAGTGCTTGGGCCCTGCACCCCATGGGAGACCAGGAGAAGCACCTGGCTCCTGGCTTCGGATCAGTGCGGTGCGCCAGCCGCAGCGGCCGTTGGAGGGTGAACCAACGGCAAAAAGGAAGACCTTTCTCTCTGTCTCTCTCTCTCACTATCCACTCTGCCTATTAAAAAAAAAAAAAAAAAAAAAAAGAGAACACACGTGAAGGGCACAGGCCAGAGCCTGGCACCCAGGACTCTGGTGTCGGGGGTGGCACACGGGGCTCCGTCCATGCCCTGTCAGGCTGGAGGGTGCCCTGGGGTGGCAGACGGTTTGTGCCGGGGCTCAGCTGCAGGCCGTGTCCACGCGGGCTCCCACGGCCCACGCCCGAGCGCCTGGCCAGGGCTGTGCTGTCGGGAGGGGCCTGCTTGCACAAGCAGGGCACGGAGGGGGCGGCTGGGCTCTCTGCAGCCCTCAGCTCCCAGGGCCCCTTGCTTGCCGTGCTCTGGGTGGGAGCTGGGCCCTGGGGGCAGCAGGTGCACTGCCCACGGTGGGCGCCAGGGGACGGCAGGAGGGAGGCTCATGTCTTCCCAGCTCCGGGGCGCCGGGGCAGGTAGCCTGGGGCCTGTGCTGTCCACTCCCCGGCTGGCCTCCCCTGGACCCCCTGTGCTTCAGCCACAGCCTTTCCGTGCAGCTCCAACTCGGGAGGGGCTGCACCTCCGAGCCCCGAGGCCCCTCTGGCCACTGGAGGAACCGGGCCACCAGAACAGCGGCTACGGCGACGTCAGCTTTCTCAGTACCACCAGCGCCGCGCTCCAGCAGTCTGAAGGGCTGGACCTGTCCCCTCTCCCTGTGAGGCCCCTGGACGCTGGGGGGACCCCCGCCCTGCCCCAGGCTCTGCCGTAACCAACAGGTGCAGCGGCGCTGGGCCCCGGGCCCCGGGGCTCCCCAGCAGCACAGGGGACGGCCTCTGTGTGGGGCCCAGAGCCCACAAGTCCACGCCGCCGAGCACGTGAGCCCCGGCGCCCACCCTCCCGTCCTCCGTGGCTGCGCCTCCTCGTCCCCTGCCCGGCTCTGGGACGCCCAGCTCTGTCGTCCTGGCCTCGGGGCTGCCTGGCACCTGCACCGTGTGCTCCCGCCTGCCTGGCTCCCGGCTGGGGACACAGGTCAGCAGGCAGGCGGCCTGCATCCCCCCACTCACTCTGTAAGTGTTCAGACCACCAGGTGACCAAGAGCTCGCGAGGACGGAAGAGGGGGCGCCTTCACCAGCTTACCCAGGGGGCCGCTGGGAGCCCCGGGCACCGCCCACAGGCTCCTTCCCTGGGCCCGAGCCGCATGCCCACAGCCGTGCACTCAGCTCCGGGAGGTGGCAAGGTCGGGGGCCGCGGGGAGGCACCGGCAGGGGCCTGGGAGCTGAGGCAGCCCCGCTGAGCCCTCAGCCTTCTTGTCACGGAGTCTGGAGGAGACCAGAACACGCCGCCCCGCCCAGGCCCCCCGAGAGGCCGCCCTCGGCTCAGGGGTAGGACGAGCACGCCCCCTCCCCGGGGATGCCCGGCACGCGTGTCGGCCGGCTTGGGTTTCCTCTTGTGAACCCGCCGTTGGGACCGGGTCCATCCCACCCGAGAGCTGACGTGGGTGGGAGCTCATCCCCGCCCCCATACAGCTGTGCCGGTGGCCGTCCCTCGGGGACACTGCTGGGCAAGGCCCCTCCCTGAGGGCGTCTCCAGTACCTTGTACGTGGAGCCGTCAGCACGGCACAGCACCCCGTGTCCCTGACGCCGGTCCTGCACCCAGTCACCATCGTAGCTGTCGCCGTCCCTGAGGGGACGCGCACAGAGGCTGCACTCAGCCGGGCACCGGGTGGCGGTGCTGACTCAGACCCGCGCCCCCGGCCGGCTCGGCACCCACCGCCACAACCTTGACTGAGGCAAAAATAGGCCCTGAGCAGATGGCCCCGGGGGAGGGGACGGGCGGGGGCACGCAGGCCCTGGGGAGCACCGCGCGGGCTGTGGCGGCGTTGGGCCCAGGTGTCAGGTGGGGGAGCCGGGCCGGCACCTCTGCCACTCAAACCCCAGCTCCTGCAGCTGCGCCCTCCCACCCGAGGTTTGGGGAGGGCAGTGGTGGGCGGGGACCTCGCCCCAGAGCCAGCCCCGCCCACAGCCCGCGCACTCACTTGGACAGCAGGTGCCCCTGGCCGTGCTTCCTGTTGCCATGGAACGAGCCCCGGTACACCTGTCCGTCCCGGTCCACCAGACAGCCGTGTCCTGGAGGAGGGACGACAACCTTGGCCTCCTGCCCCGCCAGGGACAGACCCACCCCTGGCTCCGCCTGCCGCCTCGGGGGACTCTGCTCAGCGCCCTAGACGTGGGGGCTGCTTAAGAGGCAGCTGGGTGGGCTCAGGACCTCCCCCAGGGGCCAGACTGTTCTCCCGGCCACAGGCCCTGGCACTGGGGCTGGTGGAAACAGCCCGGCTCTGGCCCTCAGAGCCCGTGTGTGTGTGTGTGTGGGGTGGCAGCAGTGAGCCGGATCCCACAGACGCCCGGGCGTCCACGTCATGGCGTGGCGTGCTGAGTGATGCCAGGCCCTCCCAGGGCACTCGGGTCTAGAAGCAGTGGCCGGGGGACAGGGCAGCCGAGCTGCTGGGAAGACCTTGGGGACCATGTCGGGCAGGCCCAGGTCCAGCTGCTGACCCCAGGTTGTGAGCACAGTGCAGCGGCTGTCCGCCACCCAGCAGCAGGGCGCCAGGGTCACGGGGTCTGGGGCGGAGAGAAGCCCCCTCCCCAGCCCACTCCGCCGCCTGCTGCTTTCTGGAGATGGACGACGGCACTTCCAGGCCACACAGGACGGGCGCCTTGTCAGTCTCCAGACCCAGGGACCTGGTGGGCCTCCCCCAGGGTGGCTTCCCCCCGACCCCCGCACCCGCGGCCGCTCAGCACCTTCCCTGGCGCCCTGGACGAGCTCCCCCTCGTAGCGTCCCCCGGCCTTGTACTCCATGACGCCATGGCCCTGAGGCTCCCCCGAGACAAACCGTCCCGAGTACGAGTTCCCTGTGCGAGAGGCGGTGACGCCGGTCAGAGACGGAGACGGAGACGGAGCAACCGCAGCCGGGACGGCCGGCCGTGGGGCCTGCGGTCAGGATGTCCACACCCCTGGGTTCCCCTCCGGCTCTGCTAACGTGGACCTGGGTGGCAGCGGTGACGGCTCACGTGTGGGTCCCCGCCACCTCCTGGTTTGGGGCTGGCCGAATCCCAGCCATCGTGGGCATCTGGGGAGCGAGCCAGCAGGTGGGGGGGAGCATTGAGGGCTGAAGGCTGAGCCCCAGGAGGGTGGAGCCGAGTCTCCTGGGGTCCCCGGCAGTGTCCCCACCAGGGCTCCATGGGGCCGAGGCAGCCTTAACCGGAAAAGGAGACGAAGAGGAGTCTCTTTTTTCAAAAAAAAAGATTTTTTTATTTATTTGCATGTCAGAGTCACAGAGAGAGAGACAGGGAGAGGGAGAGACAGAGAGAGAGAGAGAGAGAAAGAGAGATCTTCCATCGCTGGTTCACTCCCCAAATGGCCACAACAGCCAGGGCTGGGCCAGGCTGAAGCCAGGAGCCAGGAGCTCCATCCAGGTCTCCCACGTGGGTGCAGGGGCCCAAGCACTTGGACCATCAACCACTGCTTCCCCAGGGGCATCAGCAGGGAGCTGGATTGGAAGTGGTGCAGCCGGGACTTCAACCAGTGCCCATGCAGGATGCCGGCATGGCAGGGGGAGGCTCAGGCCGGGAAGGCTAATCTTTGTCTCCACAAAGTCTCCTGGGGGGGGGGGGGGCGGACCCCTCCCTGGGCCAGACCCTTCACGGCGTAATGGCCACCCGGGCCGTGGCGCCCTGTAGCTGCCGTGGCCGGCCTGGCTGCTCGCTCTCCCTGGGGGGCGTCTGGGTGTACGGGTGGTGGGACGCTCACCTGACCAGGCCCAGTACCGGCGGCCCTCGCCCGTGATCTCTCCGTCCACAAACTCGCCTTCGTAGTAACTCCCGTCTTTGAACAGCAGCTTCCCACGACCTGGTCAAGAAACCCCACGGGGACGCCCCCCTCTCACTCCAGCTCCCGGGAGGCGGCGGGGAGGGGAGACGCCGCCGGAGCCCCTGGCTCCTGACTGCAGCCCGGCTGGGCGCTCGGGAGCTCCCTGTCTCTGTCCCTCTTCCTAGTAAGTTGGAAGTGACCGGGCCGGCGCTGGGGCGTGGCGGGAAAGCCACCGCCCGCAGTGCCAGCGTCCACTTCCGACCCAGCTCCTGCTGTGGCTGGGAGAGCCGTGGGAGGAACCCAAGTGCCTGGGCCCCTGCACCTGCGGGGGAGACCGGAGGGAGCTCCTGGCTTTGGATCAGCCCAGCTCTGGCCGTTGGGGCCATGTGGGGAGTGACCCAGTGGATGGAACACCTCTCTCTCTGCCTTTGAAATAAACCTAAAAATGTCAAATCTAAAAAAAACCTTGAAAACATTAAAAACGAAAGAAATTGGAACAACGGAGGCAGCTGTGAAGACGCCTGCCCCCAGCCCCCTCCCCTCCCCTCCAGCTTCTGCCCCTGGGTCCCCAGAACCCCCCTCCCCTTCCTGTGCCCCCCCAGAACCCCCCAGCCCCCTCCGCCTCCCCCTCCTGGGCCCCCCCAGCCCCCTCCCCTCCTCTCCCCTCTGGCTTCCGCTCCTGGGTCCCCCAGAACTCCCCTCCCCCTCCTGGGCCCCCCTCAGGACCCCCCAGCCCCTCCCACTCCTGTGCCTCCCCAGCCCCTCCCCCTCCTGTGCCCCCAGCCCCCTCCCCCTTCTGCTCCTGGGCCCCCCAGAACCCCCTACCCCTCCTGGGCCCCCCACAGCAAACCCCAACCCCTCCCCTTCCTGTGCCCCTCAGAACCCCCCAGCCCCTCCCCTCCCATCCGGCTTCTGCTCCTGGACGCCCCCAGATCCCCTCCTCCTCCCCTCCCCCTCCCCTCCTGGGCCCCCCCAGCCCTCCCCCTCCTGGGCGCTCCAGAACCCCCTAGATCCCCTCCCCCTCCCCTCCGGCTTCCCCTCAGAACCCCCCAGCCCCCTCCCCCTCCTGGGCCCCCAGCCCCCTGCCCTCCCCCTCTGGCTTCTGCTCCTGGGGGGCGGCAGGTTTTGGCTCAGGAATTTGGGGGGTGCACCAGCGGCTGGAAGACCTGTTTCTCTGCTTTACAAATAAACCAAACCTGAGTTTTTAAAAGGGGGAAACCCAGCGGCCTCCCCCTCGCTGGTCTAACCCGCCCCCTGCACACCTGCCTGAGCCGCGCGCCCAGAGCACCCCGCTTTCTCCCAGAGTGGCAGGGGACCCCGCGCTCAAGGGGAACCTCCAGGGGCGCCTGCCCACCACGGGCTCTCACGCGCGCAGGTGCACCGAGAGCCAAGGTGAGCATCCCGGAGGGCGTGGGCCCGACCCACAGACGCGGCAGCGCGGGGCGCGGTCACGCGTGGGCAGCCCTCCCGCTCCGCCGCCGTCCTTACCGTGCGGCTTCCCTCCCCGCCACTCGCCTTCGTAGCGGAAGAAGGCGTTGGAGAACACGCGGACACCGTAGCCTGCGAGTGGACAGCGGGCGCGCGCGGTGAGCCGGCGGGCTTCTCCGGCCACGGCTCGCGGCGGCCAGGCCGGGTCCCGAGGGCCGGAGCCGCCCGCGGACAGCGCGGGCGAGACCAAGCGCCCACCCCCCAGCCGGGCGGCCAGGCCCTCGCCGCCGTCGCCGCGGACGGAGGACAGCGCAGGGACACGGGGCGCCGCCCGCCCGGGGAGACCGGTGGTCGCCGAGCCCTCACCGTCCCGCGGCGGGGGCCGGCGCTCGCTGCCGCCGCCGGCCGCAGCCATCTTGCCGCGGTGGGTTTCCCTGGCAACCGCCAGAGCCTTTTCCCATTGGCCCCTGGCCGCAGGGGGCGTGTCCCAGGGCGCGGGTCCTGGCCGAGTACAATCTCCGGCGCGGAGCGCGCGCGGGCCCGGAGCCAGAAGGCGCTACTGCGCGCGCGCGGGGCGTGACGCACTTCCGGCGCTCCGTCCTTCCGCCTAGAGCGCCGCCCGCCAACGGCCTTGGCGTCCGCGCCGGAAGCGGAAATGGTTGGAGCCCCGGGCCCCGCCCCCGCGGCCATCTTGGAAGCCCCGGAGGCGGTGCCGCGGAGGACGGAGCGGAAGTTCCCGGGGCAGCTTCCCGGAGCCCGAGCGAAGCGCCGGCGGCTGCTGCCCCGCCGTCCCCTTCCCGCGGCCTGAGGGACACCGCGGCCTGGCCGTCGCGGAGCTGCGAGGTGCCGGAGGCGGGCTGCGGGGCGCGGGGCGGGCCGGGCGGCGCCGCCTCCGCCGCCGTCCGGGCTGTCAGGGCCGCGGGCGGGGCCCCGGCGCGGTTGGTGGGACCACGAGGGCCGGGGGCCGCGTCCCGGAGCGCGGACCCGGGAGGGCCGATGGCCGCCGCCGCCCTGCGAGCCGGGCGTGACGGGGAAGCGGCTCCCTGGCCCCGGGTTAAACTTTGTGGCTTCGCGGCCAGGCAGGAAGGCCGCGAGGGCGCGGCTGCGCGGGACCTGGTGCGAGCCGGCGCGGCCTTGCCTGCTGGC
Organism: Lepus europaeus; assembly: GCF_033115175.1. NCBI lineage: Eukaryota > Metazoa > Chordata > Mammalia > Lagomorpha > Leporidae > Lepus > Lepus europaeus. The sequence goes on from NC_084831.1 coordinate 904,114, forward strand.
GGGGCCGGACGGGGCCCGGGGCCCGGCTCCTTCACTGCCCGCGCGAGGGCGGGAGGTGGGTCCGAGCGCGGCCGCGGGGAGCGGCCAGGCCGGGAGGCCGTGCGTGTGCGTGTGTGTGAGTGTGACTGTGGGACTGTGTGTGTGTGTGTGTGTGAGTGTGACTGTGGGACCGTGTGTGTGTGTGGGGGGGCTTGTGGGACCGTGTGTGCGTGTGTGTGTGTGACTGTGTGACCGTGTGTGCGTGTGCGTGTGTGTGGGACTGTGTGTGTGCGTGTGCGTGTGTGTGTGAGTGTGTGTGAGACTGTGGGACCGTGTGTGACCAAGGCTCGTGTGTGACTGTGTGTGTGTGTGTTACTGTGGGGACCGTGCGTGTGTGTGCGTGTCTGTTGGGACCGTGCGTGTGTGTGTGTGGGACTGTGGGACCGTGTGTGCGTGTGCGTGCGGCTGTGCGGCTGTGACCATGTGTGACCAAGGCCGTGTGCGACTGTGGGACCGTGTGTGTGTGTGCGTGTGAGACTGTGGGACCGTGTGTGCGTGTGCGTGTGTGTGGGACCTGTGCGTGTGCGTGTGTGTGTGAGTGTGTGTGAGACTGTGGGACCGTGTGTGACCAAGGCCGTGTGTGACTGTGTGTGTGTGTGTTACTGTGGGGACCGTGCGTGTGTGTGCGTGTCTGTGGGACCGTGCGTGTGTGTGTGTGTGGGACTGTGGGACCGTGTGTGCGTGTGCGTGCGGCTGTGCGGCTGTGACCATGTGTGACCAAGGCCGTGTGCGACTGTGGGACCGTGTGTGTGTGTGCGTGTGAGACTGTGGGACCGTGTGTGTGTGTGTGTGACTGTGGGACCGTGTGTGTGTGTGCGTGTGAGACTGTGGGACCGTGTGTGTGTGTGTGTGACTGTGGGACCGTGTGTGTGTGCGTGTGAGACTGTGGGACCGTGTGTGTGTGTGTGACTGTGGGACCGTGTGTGCGTGTGCGTGTGAGACTGTGGGACCGTGTGTGTGTGCGGCTGTGACCATGTGTGACCAAGGCCGTGTGGGACTGTGGGACCGTGTGTGTGTGCGGCTGTGACCATGTGTGACCAAGGCCGTGTGAGACTGTGGGGACCGTGTGTGTGTGCGGCTGTGACCATGTGTGACCAAGGCCGTGTGGGACTGTGGGACCGTGTGTGTGTGCGCGTGTGTGTGTGGGACTGTGGGGACCGGTGTGTGTGTGTGTGTGTGCGCGGCTGTGGGACCGTGTGTGTGTGTGTGGCTGTGGGACCGTGTGTGCGTGTGTGTGCGCGGCTGTGGGACTGTGGGACTGTGTGTGTGTGTGTGTGGGACTGTGGGACCGTGTGTGTGTGTGTGCGTGTGGGACTGTGTGTGTGTGTGACTGTGGGACCGTGTGCGTGTGCGGGACTGTGGGACGTGTGTGTGTGCGTGTGCGCGGCTGTGTGACCGTGTGTGTGTGGGGGGGGGGGGGGACTGTGGGACCGTGTGTGCGTGCGGCTGTGCGGCTGTGACCGTGTGTGACCAAGGCCGTGTGCGACTTTGGGACCGTGTGTGCGTGTGTGTGCGCGGCTGTGTGACCGTGTGTGTGTGTGTGACTGTTGGACCGTGTGTGTGTGTGTGTGGTGTGTGACTGTGGGACCGTGTGTGTGTATGTGGGGGGGACTGTGGGACCGTGTGTGTGTGTGTGTGCGGCTGTGGGACCGTGTGTGTGTGTGTGCGTGTGTGACTGTGGGACCGTGTGTGCGTGTGGGACTGTGTGTGTGTGTGCACGTGCGGCTGTGTGCGTGTGTGACCAAGGCCATGTGCGACTGTGGGACCGTGTGTGTGTGTGCGCGCGGCTGTGCCTGTGTGTCTGTGTGACCGTGTGTGTGTGTGTGCGTGCGGCTGTGGGACCGTGTGTGTGTGTGTGCGCGTGCGGCTGTGGGACCGTGTGTGTGTGTGTGTGTGCGTGCGGCTGTGGGACCGTGTGTGTGTGTGCATGCGGCTGTGGGACCGTGTGTGTGTGTGCGTGCGGCTGTGTGGGACCGTGTGTGTGTGTGTGCGTGCGGCTGTGGGACCGTGTGTGTGTGCGGCTGCGGCTGTGGGACCGTGTGTGTGTGTGCGGCTGTGTGACTGTGTGTGTGTGCAGCTGCGGCTGTGTCACTGTGGGACCGTGTGCGGCTGTGCCTATGTGACCGTGTGTGACCAAGGCCGTGTGCGGCTGTGCCTGTGCCACTGTGGGACGCTGTGTGGATGTGTATCCGTGACTATGACCGTGTGTGTAGGGCCATGTGACTGTGTGACGCTGTGGTGTGGCCATTGGAGACTGTGACCATGTGCGTGACTGAGGCCGTGTGTGCGGCTGTGTCACTGTGGCTGTGTGAGGCTGTGTGTGCGGCTGTGTCAGTGTGTGGCTGTGTGGGGCTGTGTGTGCGGCTGTGTCACTGTGTGGCTGTGTGGGGCCGTGTGTGCGGCTGTGTCACTGTGTGGCTGTGTCGGGCTGTGTGTGCGGCTGTGTCACTGCGGCTTCAGGCAGAGTGGTCAGATGCCTGTAGCCATGCAGCTGTCAGAGACCGGAGGTTCTGGGCCCGGCCTCCCTCCTGGTAGTGCCTGGCGCGTGTGCGCTGCACCACATGAGCGAGCCAGGAAGCGTGTCCTGCACACTGTGGCCTCGTGGAAGGGCCAGAGCCACATGTTTGTTTGAAGGCAGAGTGGGGGGAGAGAGAGATCTTCCCTCCGCCGATTCCCTCCCCACACGCCCACAGCAGCCTGGGCCGTCCTCTGCCTTCCCAGGCGTGTCGGTGGGAACGTGGGTCAGCCAGCCCTGCGATCTGGGATGCTGGGGTTCCAAGTGGCCGCTACACTGCCAAGTGTCTCCCCCCCCCCCCCAGGGGCTTGGGAAAGCATCCACTGCACACCCTGGGCCGCGTCTTGGGGCCGGCGAAGTCCGACGTCTCCGGAGGGGCTGGTTCGGCACCGCGGGGCTCAGCCAGAGATGGGTTCTGGTTTCAGCCGCACCAGCAGCTGCCGACTGGCTCAGAGCCTCCGCTTTCTCCCCGTGCACCCCTGGGGGGCTGCTGCCTGGCACAGCCACACCTGACGGACCAGGAAGCGGAGCCTGGGGTGGGTCTGCCCGGCCGCAGGCCGCCCCGCGGTGTCTCAGGCCCTCCCCCTGCATCTCACCTTGGGCGCCGCTTGGGGGCGGAGCTGTCCCCTGGCGTGGACGTGTGGCTTCCACTCTGAGGCACATTCCTGCTCTGTGGGGATCAGGTGGGGTGATGGGTGTGGCCTTCGGCAGCTGGGTTCTCACCGCTGGGGCAGCTTGTTGAATAGTGGAGAGGGTGGGCTGGCGCCGCGGCTCACTAGGCTAATCCTCTGCCTGCGGCGCCGGCACCCCGGGTTCTATCCCGGTTGCCCCTCTTCCAGGCCAGCTCTCTGCTGTGGCCCGGGAGTGCAGTGGAGGATGGCCCAAGTGCTTGGGCCCTGCACCCGCATGGGAGACCAGGAGAAGCACCTGGCTCCTGCCATCGGATCAGCGCGGTGCGCCGGCCGCAGCGGCCATTGGAGGGTGAACCAACGGCAAAGGAAGACCTTTCTCTCTGTCTCTCTCACTGTCCACTCTGCCTGTCAAAAAAAAAAAAAAAAAATAGTGGAGAGGGTCGCCGCCAGTCGGCACGTGAGAAACGGCACAGACGGACTGCCCGTGTGCCGGGGTGGCACTGTGCTGTTCACGGAGGTGAGGCCTGGCCGTGGGAGGACGGCGTGCAGAGGAGCCGGGCAGCACCTGCGGCCGTGGCGGGGGAGCCTGTGCGTGCTGCCTGGGGGGTCCCGGGCCGCGTCCTCGCCGTCCGCCACGGCCCCTGCCTGCCGGTTCCTTCTGAACAAGGCCTGCGGGGACAGGAGATGCTGAGCTCGTGGCGGTGAGCTGGGCGGCCTTCCACCCCGCGGCCGTCTCGTGAGTGTCTGTGTTCTCTCGCAGTGGCAGGATGTCCGAAGGGGACAGTGTCGGCGATTCGGTCCACGGGAAGCCCTCGGTGGTGTACCGATTCTTCACGAGACTCGGACAGGTGGGTGGTCGGGGCGCCGAGTGTGCGTGGGAGAGAGCGCTGACTGGGTGGTCGGGGCGCCGAGTGTGCGTGGGAGAGAGCGCTGACTGGGTGGTCGGGGCGCCGAGTGTGCGTGGTGGGGGGAGCGCTGACTGGGTGGTCGGGGCGCCGAGTGTGCGTGGTGGGGGGAGCGCTGACTGGGTGGTCGGGGCGCCGAGTGTGCGTGGGAGAGAGCGCTGACTGGGTGGTCGGGGCGCCGAGTGTGCGTGGGAGAGAGCGCTGACTGGGTGGTCGGGGCGCCGAGTGCGTGGGAGAGAGCGCTGACTGGGTGGTCGGGGCGCCGAGTGCGTGGTTGGGGGAGCGCTGACTGCTCTCCCTGGAGCTCTGAAGGTTGGGCTCAGACATCGGGCGACATCTTTGCTTGACCCCAGGCTTGCGCTGGCAGAGGGGCCGGGCTGGCTGTGCTGTGCTGTGCTGTGAGGCCGCCACGGGGCGGAGGGTTTGGGTGTTGGGGGCCACGCCTGCTCTCAGCCGTGTCTGTGTGTGGGGTGTTTGTTTACTTTATGAATCAATAAAAACACGAGAACCACTCTTAGCTTGCAGGTGGTGTCGGCACGGTGGTGGCCTCTGCTCCGCTCTTGCTGTCCCCTCCCCCAGCCACCGTGTGGACGAGGTTGCTGGCCCCTGCGCCCGAGTGCGTGGCTGTAGCGTGGGCTCAGGAAACGCAGGTCACGGCCGAGAGATGGGCTGACGCTGGGCTTCGCGCTGTGCTCGACCCTCGGTCTGCACGGCTGAGTCGCTGGGCGGGGGCAGAGCTACTCGGTGTTGTAATCTTTGGATTTTTGAGTTGAAACAGCACACGCAGAGCTGCCTGCCGAGGCTGGGCGAGGAGTCGGGGTGTGCTTTGTACTCACGTTCGCGGTTTTCGTAAATGGAGATTGAAAAGGACATTTGCAAATTAACATTAAAAACGTGTGTGTGTGCCGTGTGTCCGTGCGCCCCTCAGAGCACGCCGCCCCGGGGGAGCCCGGGTGGGACGGCGACGTGGGTGTGCTTTCTGCGTGGGCCGCGGCAGCGCTCCCGTGGGGGTGCAGTTGGGGCTCCTCCGTGGCCCCCGAGTAGGTGTGGAGTTGCTGCTGAGAGGTGAACCTGCTTCAGGACTCTGCAGGTTTGGGCTGTGCAGTCGCTGCGTGGTGCTGAGGCGGGTGTGCGAGACAGACACGAAAGCGGCCACGGCAGGAAGGACGCGAGGTTGGGTGCGGTGGGAGGTCCCGGGCCCACTTCATGCCTCTGACCTCTTGTCTCTCCAGGTTTACCAGTCCTGGCTGGACAAGTCCACACCTCACACAGCGGTGCGATGGGCCGTGACGCTGGGCCTGAGCTTTGTCTACGTGATCAGAGTCTACCTGTTACAGGTGGGTGCGGGCCGACCGACGAGACTCGGCGGGCTCCGTGGTGCTAGTGTGGTGTTGGTGATGCAATTTGGTTTCAGGGAGATGGTTGCTAATCGATTATTTTTCAGTCAGGCACTGAATTTAGGGAACATTTCAGTGACTGTCTTTAAAGATGTATTTTATTTGAAAGGTAGAATTACAGAGAGAGAGGGAGAGACAGAGACAGAGAGATCTTCCATCTGCTGGTTCACTCCCCAGATGGCTGCAACAACTGGGCCAGGCTGAAGCCAGGAGCCAAGAACTTCCTCTGGGTCTCCCACGCAGGTACAGGGGCCCAAGCACTTGGTCCATCTTCTACTGCTTTCCTAGGCCATGGCAGAGAGCTGGATCGGAAGTGGAGCAACCGGGACTTGAACCAGTGCCTACATGGGATGCTGGTGCTCCAGGCCAGGGCTTTAACCCACTGCGCCACAGCGCCGGCCCCTTCTAGATCTTTGCAGGCCTGGAGATGAGGTTCCTGGTCTGTGTGTCCCCAGGAGGGCAGGGCAGGGCCCTTGTCCACGGTGTTTTCTCATCTGGAATGTGAGCGGTGCCTCCTCGTGCTACCAGGATTGAGGATGAGGGTCCTTGTGGTGACACCTTGGCTCCCTGGGCTCGATGGCGCATCCAGGACTGTGGACCGCACACTGGAACTCGCTCGTGGCTGGCTGGCTGAGTGAACCCTGGCGCGAGGACAGTGGGCCTTTCTGTGGTTAATGTGATGTGTCTGCGGTTAACATGGATGTCACAGCACTTAGTTTTGAATTTCATTTTTTTTGAAAATTTTTTTTTTAAAATTTTTGACAGGCAGAGTGGACAGAGAGAGAGAGAGAGAGACAGGTCTTCCTTTGCCGTTGGTTCACCCTCCAATGGCCGCTGCGGCCGGCACACCACGCTGATCCGATGGCAGGAGCCAGGTGCTTCTCCTGGTCTCCCATGGGGTGCAGGGCCCAAGTACTTGGGCCATCCTCCACTGCACTCCCTGGCCACAGCAGAGAGCTGGCCTGGAAGAGGGGCAACCTGGACAGGATCGGTGCCCCGACCGGGACTAGAACCCGGTGTGCCAGCGCCGCAAGGCGGAGGATTAGCCTAGTGAGCCGCGGCGCCGGCGAATTTCATTTTTTAATGTGTGACTTGGTTCCTTCTCTGACGGGAAGATCAGGGTTCAGATGGGGCGGGGTGCAGCTCCGGGTTGGTTTGCCCGAGGGAGCAGCCCTCAGGGCCTGCCCTGCTGCTCGAAGGGACGTGGGCGTCAGATCGGCTTTGCAGTCCAGGACCTCATCTGACTTGAAAGATGTTCAGGCAGAAAAGGATTGTTTATATGAAAAGGCTCAGGCCTCTATAGTTAGTAATGCAGCCCTGATCTCTATGGGAAAAACCTGATGCTCTTGAACATTGTGTTTAATCCAGAACCAGAGACCGAAGTCCCGTCTGTCGGTTCATTCCCCAGGTGCTCACAGTGGTTGGGCTGGGCTGGTGCTGGGCGCTGGGCGCTCTGTGCTGTGTGCTGTCTAGGTTTCCCGTGAGGGGGGCAGGCACCCAGCTACCTGAGTCTCACTGCCGCCTCCCCGGGTGCCCTAGCTGGAGCTGGGGGCCACACAGGGGTCACACCTAGCTATCCGTGTGGGGCAGAGGCGTCCTGAGCCGCGGTTTGACTTGGGGCATTCGGGGTCTCCCGGCGTCTCCCTCTCTGCATTTCCCGACGAAGGCTTTGCTTTGTAAACCTGTCTCTGATTGCCTGGTCTGGGCAAAGCCGCGACACTCGGCCCTCTTCAGCTGTCCGCCGGGGCTGCCGCCAGCGTCCTCCGAGGGCGGCAGGGTGCCTGGCTGAGCCCGTGGCCTCGGCAGTCACAGAAGTGCTTCTGCCTCTCGAAGGTTCGGGGCCTGGGGTGACCGTGTTGGTGTCCCGCGTTTGAGACAAAATGGAAATGACCGCTGCTCGTGTCCGACTCCACCCCCGGCGGCCGGGCTGCTCACGGCGCGTCCCCTGTGTTGCAGGGCTGGTACATCGTGACCTACGCCTTGGGGATCTACCACCTCAACCTCTTCATAGCGTTCCTCTCCCCCAAGGTGGACCCTTCCCTAATGGAGGACTCAGGTAGGGCGAGCCGCGCGCCGCATGGTCTCTGCTTGCCTTCTTCCGGCCACTTGTGGCAAATGTTGGTTTGGTTTGTGCTTTCTGTACCTTAGTGCCACACAGCTGACGAGCGGCGTGTGTGCGGTGGAGTCTGTCACTTAAAGTCCTTTTCCTTAAAGTCTGGTGCAAGTCTTCGGAAGCAGTGAATTCACGCCGTGGACCAGGCTCCTGGGCGCTCTGCTGCGAGGCCCTCCAGTGCAGGGGTGCTCGGGGCGAGCTGGCGTGTGACGCGGGTGACAGTGCTAGGAGCGTCACCGGTGCCCGCCCTCTGCCTTTCAGATGACGGCCCGTCGTTGCCAACCAAGCAGAACGAGGAATTCCGCCCCTTCATTCGAAGGCTTCCGGAGTTCAAGTTTTGGTGAGCTGACTCTGCCGGTGCTCACAGGCGCTTGTGCCGGGAGCGGCCGCGAGACCCGAGAGTAGACCAAGTCCTGTCTTTAGCCTGCAGTCCAGGCTTCTCAAAGAAATGAGTTGTGTGCGGTCTGTGACGTTCACCCAGAGGTGACCTGAGGAGACCACAGGCTCCTGGGGCAGACCCCCCCCCCCCGCCCCGCAGCTTCCCCTCGGCTTCGTGTTCTCACCAGAGCTGGGAGCCGCCTCTGGTGCTCTGCAGGCCACGCCCCCGCTCGGGGCCGCCCAGCCACAGCCACAGCCACAGCCACAGCCACAGCCACAACCACGTGGTGTACATGCAGAGCTGCAGAACTAGGGCCACCCCTGGGGACTGGCCCCTCTGCAGGCCTCGGGTCGGTGATGAGGGGTGGGTGCGGCACCTCGTGTGCCCTGGCCTTCCCGGCCGTCAGCCCCAGGAGCCCTGTGACCTTGTCCGTCTGCCTGTCTGGTGCTGTCCACTCGGCACCGCCCTTCACCCTGCAGCCCTAGTGCTGTGTGGGCAGACAGTGAGGGGGCGGGGGTCCTGGAAGCCGCCCGGGACCCTTTATCCCTCTGCAGGGAGCTGGGCTCAGGAGGGCGGCGTGCTGGGGTTGGGGGCAGTGGTGGCCACGGCTCCTCCCACACTTCCCTGTCCTCAGGACCTGCGTGGCTGCTAGGTGAAGGCCCCGGACAGCGTCTCGGAAGCTGTGGGGCCTGGGGCTCAGCGAAGGAGAGGGGAGCCTGGCTCCAGCGCGGCCATCTTAGACCCAGAGTGACAGTCGGGAGAAAACTTAGCTTCGGGGACCAAGAGGAGGCCGTGGTCACGTGGGTGCTTGTACTTAAGGCACACGCAGGCCCCACGTGCCAGCCGCTCCCCAGGGCTCGGCACGCGCTCACCTTCAGGTGCTCTGGGCCGCGGGTGAAGGCAGGAGCCACCGGCGGGGCTCTGGTGTGCACGGCGCAGGCGCTAACCCGTCTTTCCTGTAGGCACGCGGCTACCAAGGGCATCCTGGTGGCCATGGTGTGCACCTTCTTCGAGGCGTTCAACGTCCCGGTGTTCTGGCCGATCCTGGTGATGTACTTCATCATGCTCTTCTGTATCACCATGAAGCGGCAGATAAAGGTGGGCACGCCCGGGCCTGGGGACACCCATCTCCACGCTGGGGCCCAGTGCCTGTGGTCAGCTCCTCAGTCCCCCCGAGCCTGCCGGGGAGGAGAGCGGGGGAGGGGTCGTGTGGCTGAGGTCCCTGTGACGTGTCCCTGGGTCACCTGGGCGGTGCAGGCGGGGAGAGGAGCAAGCCACTGGGCCCTGGTGTAACGGTCACTGGCAGGGAAGATGGCACACGGCTGGCCGGGACGTGGGTTGGAGTGATGCGGTCTCTGTCTCCCCAGCACATGATTAAATACCGGTACATCCCATTCACGCACGGGAAGAGGAAGTACACAGGCAAGGAGGACGCGGGCAAGACCTTTGCTAGCTAGGAGCTGGACAGTCGTCACTCGGGTCTCGAGAGCGGTTTGGAGCCACTGTAACAAGGCCTTTTCTCTTCACATAAAGTAGTTGATTACGAGGGAGTTGAATTTTCTTTTTAAAAAGGAGCCTCCAATTATTTGTAACTGAAATACCAGGTTCTGGAAGGAACTGCACTTAAACCAAATTGCGTTGATTTGTTCCCTGTGATGTTCACGTTTCAAACGGAAGGAACTGTTGTCGGCCACAGGCTCGGGAGGCCGGGTGGGGGAGGCCAGTGACAGCCGTGGTGACAGTGGCTGCTCACGGCTCAGCCGCCCAGCTGACCGCACCGCCCGCCCCGAGCCGGAGTGTGGACGCAGCCTGCCGGGCGCCGTGCAGGAACTCGAGGTGACCTCCTGGGCGCGGGGGTCCCGCACGTCTCCTGAGCCCACGGCAGTGACTCAAAGCTCTGTTCTTAATTACCGCGATTGGAACTATAAATATATATTCTATTTTAATTGTTTGAGATTATTTTGGCGGGTTTCTCTGGTGCGTGGGGTTTGGTTAATTTACATGCAAGCAGGCAGCGGCCTGAGGGGAACCGCAGACCCTGCCCGCTCGCCGTCTCCCCGAGTGAAAACAACACAGACACTTCACTGCGGGACTTTAATTCCAGCTTTGGTGGTGTCTTCAGTGCCCTGGCCTCCTGGGGAGAACCCTCTGCCGACAGCACCACAGGTGAGGCCGCGGTGCGTGGGGACGCGGGACACGTGGGGACGTGGGACGCGTGATGCGTGACGACGGCTGCCCTGTGGGCTGTGTCCCCGCGGCGCCCGCCTTCACCTGCGGGCTTTCCGGCCGTCTGCAGGCCCGGATCTGAGCTTGAGGCCTCGCCAAGTCCTTTTCTGTTCCCAACGCGTCACCTGGGAGGACGTCCCAGGCAGCACCTGTCACCACGTCACAGCACTGGGCTCGCTCGTTTCCAGTGTGGTGGTGAATCTGGGAACACGGGTGTGGTACGGCGCTCGGGCAGGGAGGACAGGCGCCCGGCTGACCCAGGACAGGGAGCCTGGAGCTGCTCCACTTAGGTCAGGGCCGAGACAGCTCGGCCTCAGCCAAAAGCCAGTCCCGCGGAGGCGCCTGGCACGAGTGACAGGTGAGCAGAGATGGCTGCTGGGCACTTAACTGTTCTGAGTCTGCAGCTCGGGCCTCTGCACCCCACCCAGTCGTCCCGTGGGGTTCGTCTCTTAGATGCCCGTGGCCAGGTTCTGTCCCGGCAGTCCTAGACACCAGGAAGTACCGGATCGAGGCAGGCAGCCGGAGGTGGGGGGGTGGCTTCTGGGGCCTCGGCGCTAGGACGTCATCCAGTGCACTCAGCCTGCGCTGCCCACTCCTTCCCCGTGTGCGTGGCGGCTGAGACGTGGCGTGGTGTTGCCTGCGGTAGCACGCGCACTGCACGTCGTGAAAGGCTGGGGCCACGCCAGGGCCAGGGAAGAACTCGAGCTGCAGGGAGCCAGCCTCTGCCCACCACCCGGGGGACGCCTGCTTCCTCCAGCTGCCTGGCTCCCTTCTGACCACAGCCCCGTCCCCACGGACACTCAGGCCATGGCCTCTGTAAGCCCGAGGCTCCTAGTCGTCTTCTTGAAACAGGCAGGGGGAGGGGTCCTGGCTGCCTGGGGTGGGGGGAGGAAGAAACCCAGACCCTCCTCCGGGTGAGCTGCAGGGGGTTGACGGAAGGGGCAGCCGCGGGACAGAGAGGTGGAGCGAACATCCCAGACCCTGGTGGACCTCAGGCGCCTGGTCCTCCCCTCTGGCCCTGGGGGCGGGGTCAGCGGTAGTGGCGCAGGTACACCAGCCTCTGGGGAGCAAACTTCTCCCTGCACAGGGGACACTCCGTCTGCAGAAGAAGGGCCATGACCCTGGCTGTGGGCATGCGCCGTGGCTCCCACCCCCAGCCAGGACACAGCTGGTGCCTCCTTCAGCCCGGGACCAAGGAGGGGACGCTCACAGGCACGGCTGGCTGCAGGCCGTCACACACAGACCTCCAGGTTGCCCCGACAGCCTAGCTCTCAGAGGGACGGGATTAGGGTGCTCTCTCTGCTGAGGTGGAGCATGGCATGCTGGGAGCTCAGCGCCGGAACACAGCTGTGCCCTCTGCCGTTCAAAGCCCGGTGTGCGGCCCAAGCACTGGCCTGGCCAGGCCGTGAGGCTCCTGGGGCCTCACCTACCGGGCCACTGGTTCCGTCTGCTTTCACAACACGTGGACCTTTGACCCCAAGCGAGCCCCATGTGATGGCCGAGGACTCTGACCCTGGGAGGTGGCGCCCTGCCCGCCCTGCCGTGAGCAGGCCCTGGGCTGCCGGTGGTGCCCACCTTGGTGCCGCACCACTCGGTGATGCACTCCCAGCAGAAGAGGTGGCCGCAGGGCGTGGCTGTGGCGTGCCGGCGCTCCTCCAGGCACAGTGTGCACAGCGGGCTTCTGGGAACCGCTCTGTCTTCCAGGGAGCTCCTGGGGAGGGCGGGGTGCCATCAGGGTGAGCGCCCGTCAGTGTCCCCGGTGCCTGGGCCCGCCTGGGGAGGCCGCGTGTGCACCTGTGGTGGGACAGGTGGCGGTGCAGCCTCCACTCCTTCCTGGCGCGCTGCCTCTGCCGGAAGCCGTGCAGCTGCAGCCCCACGGACAGCGCCAGGTGCAGCAGGGACAGCAGCCCCAGCAGCCGGTAGCTCGCGCGGGCCCTCAGGTCCTCTCCAGGCAGGCGGCGGGCGCGGAGCTGTCGAGGCAGTCGGGCCCGGGCCCACCCCGTCAAGACTGAGGGGACCTGGCCTTGAGGTGCAGAGTCTCGGGGAGGGGGCGCCCCGCAGGAGACACCTCTGGGCATCGGTGCTGAGGGTCTGAGCCACAGGGCTGGACAGGCCAGGGACAGAGAATAACCAGTGCAGCCCCCTCGGAGTCCAGCCAGGCTCGGGAGACCCTGTTTCCAGCCTGTTACAGCGGCTCGGCAAACACCCTGACCGCTCAGGCGACCGCTGGGGTGTGTGGGGTGGCTGACTGCGGGGGGCCACCCTGCCCGGTCCTCGGGTCAGGCACAGACAGGCTGCCGGCGGGGACACTGACCCGGGACCAGGGACCCTACCCCTCGGTCAGGGCAGCGGGCGAGGGCTGGGGGGACCGCACCCCGAGCCCCAGCGGACCAGACCCGCGCCTCGGGTGGGGGGCGTGGCTGCGGCCCAGGGGTGGCAGCACCGCTACTTACGTACGTGACCCCCGTGAGCCTCTTGGCCAGGTGGTAGAAGGCGCCGTGGATGTAGAACCAGGCGACGTGCAGCCGCTGCAGGCAGGCCAGGCCCTGCCTGAGGACGAAGAGCGCCCGCTGCAGCGCCCGCCGCTGCTGCTCCGTGAGGGCGGCCGCCCGGAGCCGCACCCAGGGCCGCAGCCCGCGCCGGCCGCCCTGCGCCGCCCGGGCGCCGTCGGCCTGCAGCTCCTGCTCCAGGGGCAGCAGGGCCTTGTCCAGCGCGTAGGGCAGCACGGCGTGCAGCGCCACCAGGACGCCGCGGCGCAGCCGGGAGGGCACGCGCTGCCGGGACGGGTCCACCTGCACGAGGCCCACGTACTCCTCCCCGAGGGTCTGGTAGCCTGAGGAAGGGGCCGGGAGGGGCAGGGGTCGGGGCCTGGCGCGGGGCCGCTCCCACCGCCCCGGACTCGGGGACCTGGGCGCCCGCGGCTGCGCCCTCGGCCTGGCGCTGCCTGGTGCCCGCTGCCCAGGTCCCGCAGTGGCCCCCACGAGGCCCTGGGGTCACCCCCGCAGGGCTCTGCCCCCCGCTCCTCCCCGGGGCCCGCGGTCACCGCGCGCTGGACCCGGGCACCGCCGTGACGGATGCGCGGGGGCTTCGGGCAGGCTGGGCCGCGGGCGGGGGGTCCGCAGCCCGAGCGCCAGACCCTCGGCGGGCCGGCCCCGCGGGCGCTACCTGCGGCCGTCGTGAGGCCCAAGTAGGCCAGGTCCGAGAGCAGCTCGACCTCCCGCCGCCACTCCAGCCACCTCCTCGCCCCTGGGGAGACACAGGCCGGCACTCGGGGAGGCGCGGCCCGCCGGGCCGGGGGCGGGGGCGCGGCCCGGACCCCGCCTCACCCGCCAGGCTGTGCAGGGCGCCGCCCGCCGCGCTCCGCAGCTCGCCGCGGTACTGCTCGTCCTTCTGCGCCGCGCGCACCACCTCGGCGGGGCTGGCGGCTCGCGCCATGGCTGCCGGGCCCTGCCGGGCCACGCCCCGCCGGCGACGTCGTGACGGCGACGCAGCGCGGCCGTGGGCGCGGGCCTTGTGCGTCACGCTTCCGGGGGCGGGGTCGGATGACGGGCCCGGGGGCGGGGCCGCAGCCTGGCCGCCACGGGGGGCGTTCCCGCCCGCACCAAGCTCCTCCTCCCGCAGGAATGGAGAGGCTGGGGGCCCCCGTTCTCGGCCCTTCCCCGCAAGGCCCAGGGGTCGCCCCCGGTCCGAACGCGCCGCGGACAGCCCCGGGCGCGCCGGGGAGGGCGGGCCCAGCCGTCCGGCCTCAGGCGACTCTCGGGGAGGGACTGACCCCGCCCAGTCGCAAGCCCTGGGGAGGGACTGGATGCCCCCAGGAGAGGGGGCGGGGCCTGCGACGGAGGGGCGGGGCCTGCAGTGGGGCGGGGCCGGAGAGGGGAGGCAGTGGCTCGGGCGCGGCCAGGAGGAGTAGGCGGAGCCTGCGGCTGGGGCGGGGCCGGGGCGGGGCATGCAGCGGGGGCGGGGCCGGAGAGGGGAGGTGGAGGCTGGGGCGGGGCCAGAGGCGGGGTCCTGCTGAGGAGCGGCGGGCTGGGAATGCGGGACGTACAGTGGGAGGCGGGGCCAGGATCAGTGGGCGGGGCTTCCGCTGGACTCCCGGACGGTGGTCGGGCGGGAGAGGACCTGTTGTCCGTGCACCGCCCTGGGCCGGTCGGAGTCCCGGTGCGGCTGCAGGGCAAGGTCCGGCCTAGGCCCGAGCCGGGGCCTCCAGGCGGGCGGAGCCTCGGCCCGCCGTCTCCCGCGGCGGGCGTCTGGACCGTGGGGGAGCCGCGGGGCCAGGCCCGGGTCGGCTGAGGACCCCTGGGCTTGAGCGAGAGGTGGCGCAGGCGCTCGCCAGCCCCGGGGGCGCGGGGTCCTTGTGGGCCGCGGGGTGCGGGGCTCGGGTCCGGAGCCGGCGTGGGGTCAGCACCTGGAGCCGGTCCCGCGGGGCGCGTTGTCTGCACGACCCGCGGTTGTGATTCCGGTTGATTGATTGATTTGAGACGGAGAGAGGTCTTCCACCCTCGGGTTCACTCCCCAGGTGGCAGCCGGGGCCGGGAGCTTCCTCCAGGTCTCCCACGGGGGTGCAGGGGCCCAAGCACTTGGGCCATCTTCCACTGCCTTCCTAGGCCATAGCAGAGAGCTGGGCTGGAAGAGGCGCAGCCGGGACTCGAACTGGCGCCCGTGTGGGATGCCGGCCCCCCCGGGACGTGTTTTGAGCGGCAGCTCTCGGGGTCTTCCCCCAGTGGACGCCTTCCTGTCGGCTCTCTGGGTCCTGGTGGCGTCAGTGCCAGCCCGGCTGGAACCCGTGCTGGTGCCCCAGCCCCTGGCCGAGGTCACTGGCTGCGCTGTGTCTGAGTTGAACTTTGCTGGCGCTGGCTGCCCCTCCCCCTCCCCGCAACCAGGGCGTCCTCTGTGTTGGAGCTCCCCAAGACCCCCGCTGGCTCTGTTACCCCCCAGACCCCGCTGGCTCTGTCGTCCCCCCAGACCCCGCTGGCTCTGTCCCCACGGCCCCCCCCCCGCTGGCTCTGTCGTCCCCCCAGACCCCGCTGGCTCTGTCCCCACGCCCCCCCCCCCCCGCTGGCTCTGTCGTCCCCCCAGGCCCCCGAGTGATCGAGTGAGCGCTCGTGGCTTCTCTGCTACTCCTGGCATTCATGGAGCCCGGGCCTCACTGCCGGCACCCAGGCCTCCCCTGTCGTCTGCGGCCACAGGAGCGGCACAGCACACGGCACACAGTTGGCACACGGCACACAGGATGGCACACTGTGGCACACGGTGCACGGCATGGCACACGGCACACAGTTGGCACACAGCACACAGCATGGCACACGGTGTCGTCTTAGGTTCTGTAGAACATTCCGGAAACAGGACTTGCAGGGAAGCGTGTGCCTTCGTCACAGTGAAGATGTCCTTGGCTCTGCCCGGTCACCGGTTA
Organism: Lepus europaeus; assembly: GCF_033115175.1. Taxonomy (NCBI): domain Eukaryota; kingdom Metazoa; phylum Chordata; class Mammalia; order Lagomorpha; family Leporidae; genus Lepus; species Lepus europaeus. Next base: position 919,730 of record NC_084831.1, read on the forward strand.
CTGTTCCCACGAGAACAGAACTCCAGGGACTGCCGCGGGTTCAAGCCCCGGCTGCTCCACTTCCGATCCAGCCCCCTGCTACTGGCCTGGGGAGCCGTGGAGGTGGCCAAGTGCTCGGGGACCCGGTTGGAGCTCCCGCCTCCCGGTTCCGGCCTGGCCCGGCCCTGGCTGCTGCATCCATCTGGGAAGTGAACCAGCCGGGGTTAGATCTCTCCCTACCCACTGTCTGGGTTTCCCTTTCAAATACATGTTTAACAGGAGAACTCAGGGGACCTAGCCGTTGCTGTGGGTGCTTCAGCTTCGGGGTCACAGGTGCCTCCGCAGGGGACTCGGGGACTCGGGTTGAGGTGTCTGGGGGTCTCAGGCGCCCTAGGGATGACCCGAGGAGGGGCACAGTCAGACCCCGGACGACCAGCAGGTGGCGCTGTCGACCAAGCTGCTCCCTAGCCGGTTAGCGGGCGCGAACCTGGGGAGACCGAGCACCCTCAGTGCAAAAGTGGGGTGAGGAGGGCGGGGCCCCTGCCGCGTCTCCGAGGGCCGTGGGTGGATGGCAGATCCGGAGTCGGGGGGGCCGGCGGCGGGGCCCTGCGTGCGGGGGCGGGGGCTTGTGGGGTCCCAGGGTCTGCGGTGGGGCGGGGCATCCGTCCGGCATGGCCCTCTGCCGAGCGGTGTGGATGCCCAGTGCGTGGAGCAGGCTTCTGGTGGGAGAGGCTGCCCCGCCCGGGCTGCAGCCAGCAGTCGCTGTACATTTTTTTTTTTTGAAGATTTATTTATGTATTTGGAAGGCAGGGTGACTGAGAGAGAGAGAGAGAGAGAGGGAGAGAGAGAGAGCTTCCATCCGCTGGTTCACTCCCCAGATGGCCTCAGGGGCCAGGGCCCGGCCCGGCTGAAGCCACGAGCTGCACCCTGGTCCCGGGTGCCGGGGCCGAGCACCTGGTCGTCTTCCGCTGCTTGCCCAGGCGCATCAGCAGGGCGCGGGGTCTGAAGCGGCGGCCGGGACTGGCGCCGGGGCTCACGTGAGTGCGGGAGGCGCCTGGCCCCCGCGGTCTGCAGAGGAAGCGCCACTCCCTCTGCTCCCAGGGACCCGCACGGGAGCTGCGTGGCCTCGGCTTGGACGCCTCCCTCTGTCCTTTGCAGGGAGCTTCCCCACGTGCACGCAGCTGCACGCCAGCTACACACACACACACGTGCACATACACGCTACACACAGGCCAAGCTCACCCACTACATGCTACATAGATGCACACACGTGCAGGCTGTGTGCACTCACCCACACATGTACACATGCAGGATACACGCACGCGCACACACGTGCACAAGGCTGGCTGTGCCCACGGAACGTGTCCGCCTCCTCTCCACGCCCTTGCTCCGGTCATCGCCTGACCCTGGCCACACAGCCAGGCCGGGGAGGGGGCGGGGCAGTGCCCTGTTCCCCGTTCTGTTTCACCACCAGCCTGCACCAGCTGGTTAGCTGGTCGGTTAGTGGGGTGCGTGATTGGTTAACTGGTTAGTTAGCTCGGTGGTTGGTTAGCTTGTTAGGTGGTTATTTAGTTAGCTGGTTGGTTAAGTGGTTGGTTTGTTAGGTGGTTGGTTAGTAAATTGGTTAGTTGGGTGGTTGGTTATCTGGTTAGTTAGCTGGATGGTTGGTTGGTTATCTGGTTAGGTGGTTGTTTAGTTAGCTGGCTGGTTGGTTAGTTGGGTGGTTGGTTAGTTGGGTGGGTGGGTGGTTAGCTGGATGGTTGATTAGTTAGCTGGTTGGTTGGTTAGCTGGCTGGCTAGCTGGCCTCTGCACCCAGCCTTCAGAGCAGGGACGTCCTGTTTGCTGACTGCGGTATCCTGTGCCTGAGATGGTGCCTGGCACACGGCAGCCACGCAGGGAGGGGAGCTCATTTCCCAGTGTCCCAGCCCCACCCCACCCCCAGGCTCCAGGGCCCTGGGGTCTGCACGCCCGCCCCTGCTGCCGCCCTGGTGGGAGAACAGGAGGGTCTCTCATTCCTCCCGGGGGCTGGGCGCGGGCAGCCCAGGGAGGTGTGGGTGCTGGACACATCCCAGGGTGGGACTGAGGAGAGGGACCCCCCGATCTAGCCCCAGGGACAGGACATTGGGGTGGCCCTCAGGTGCCCCTTGGCAGTGCCGGTCACAAACCTGGAGGAGAGGTTCCTCTGCTCTGCCCGGAGGCCCCCTGGCTGGCCCTGGAGGGGCTGGGGGGGGGGGGCAGAGCCAGAGTGGGGGCTGGGCCTGCTCTGGAATTGGTGCTGGCAGGGTGGGCACAGGTGGCGCAGGGGTAGGGGCGGATGGTGGGCAGCAGGACCATGTGGGGAAAGGAGGGGTACGGGAGAGCAGATCCAGGAGGGCTTCCTGGAGGGGGAGGCCTGTTTGCTTCTCGGAGCCGGGAGCTCTGGTGGCTCCCCACAGGGTCCCCAGTGCCAGGAGGGGCTTCGTTGCCTGGAACGAGCAGATGAGGACAGAAATCCCACCCCTCCCGTCAGCACAGGGAGGGTCCCGGGTGCCCCTCTGGGCCTGGTGTCCAGCAGCCGAGTGGCCACAGACAGGGCAGGATGGAGCCTGGGTGTCGGTGAGGCCTCCCTGGAGCAGCCGCCAGCACCTTTGGGAGGCCTCGGGGGGGGGGTGGCCTGAGCCTCTTAGGGTCCCTGCTGCAGACCCTGCTCACGTCGCGGTGGGTACAAGGCTGGGACCGTGGCAGGGGGGCTGTGGCTGGTGTGCAGTGGGCCGTCAGGGGCCTCTGCCTGGGACGGCCGGGTGCCTCTGCCCCCAGACGCGGCAGTGAGAGGAGGCGGTGAGCTGGCGCGGCGTGGGGACCCCCAGCTTGGCACCCGAATGCCGTCTCGCATCCGTCCTGTTTTGTCCCCGGTGCCTTGGATTCTGGGCAGCCCAGAGTTCGAGGCCCCAGGGTGGAAGACCGGACCGAGGGAGCTGGGGTCTGAGCCCTGGGTACGGCCTGGATGCTGTGGGGGCCCCGGGGAGAGCCACCCAGGGGCTGCGCCCAGCACAGAGACTGGGAGGTGGACTGCCCAGGGCGTGCCCCGTGCAGACGGGGGTCAGTGGTGTCCCAGCGCAGATGGGCACACAAGGCCTCGACGCAGCTGTCCCTTCGACCTACCTGGTGACCCAACTCTGCGTCCCCAGGGGCCGCACTGGAGAGACATGCTCTGGCCCAGCCCTGCCCCCACCCCTCCCCCACAGGGGACTCCGAGTGCCCACTGCTGCCGACCAAGGTTCCTATACGAGAGGCAGGGCCTGGGGCTGCCCAGGGGGCTGAGGGGTGCTCCAGGCCGGAGCTGGGGAGCATGGGAAAGGGTGGGATGTGGGGGGCCCGTGGGGCGGGGGTCCGGGTGATTCTCTCCGTAGAAAGAGGAAGTTCAAGGAGAGAAGCCAGACTGACGGACCCGGGAGGAGGAACTGCACACTGGGCACTCAGGAGGGGACCTGGGGCGGGGCTTTGGGGCGGGGGTTTGGGGTGGGGCTTGGGGCGGGGCCTGGGGCAGGGGTTTGGGGCGGGGCTTGAGGTGGGGCTTGGGGCGGGGGTTTGGGGTGGGGCCTGGGGTGGGGCTTGGGGCGGGGCCTGGGGCAGGGTTTGGGGCGGGGCTTGAGGTGGGGTTTGGGGTGGGGCCTGGGGTGGGGCTTGGGGCGGGGCCTGGGGCAGGGTTTGGGGCGGGGCTTGAGGTGGGGCTTGGGGCGGGGCCTGGGGCAGGGGTTTGGGGCGGGGCCTGGGGCAGGCTAGGGCAGGGCTTGGGGCGGGGCCTGGGGCAGGGTTTGGGGCGGGGCCTTGGGTGGGGCCTGGGCGGGGCTTGAGTGCCACCTACTTCCATTTTTGGAACTCTCTGAACTGTCGTGGTGCCAGGGGCATGATGGGAGCAGGCGTGTCGGCCACAGACATCTTTTTGTGATGACCCGGGGTGGCCGTGGGGACACAGCCCGCAGTGGCACTGGATTTTAGCTGGTGCCAAAGGTCGAGCAGGTCGCGGGCTGTGTCCACCTGGAAGGCGATGGGGGTGGGGGTGGACCTGGGCTCCTCTGTCCGAGCAAGTGCTGCCCCCTGAAGGCAGTGGCCGCGACCTGGGCCCCTGTGATGTCCACAGCTCACACCTGGGGCCGGAGCCCCTGTGGTGGGCAGGAGCCGAGGCTGGGGGCCCCAGAGTGGGGCCACGTGCCCGCCGGACCTGGCTTCCCTGGACCCCTGCCGTGACTTCCTGGGGGGGAGGTCATGCCCTTTGACCTTGCTTTACCCAAGAGAAAGCTGAGGCCTCCAGGGGTTCTGGGAGCCGGTTGCTGAGCACAGCCATTGCTCACGGAATCACAAGTTGTATGGAATACAGAGGCGGGGCCTCCCGATGCGTCACTTCCTGCTGTGGGCATCTCCCGGCCCCTGCCTTCCAGTGTGGACGCCTCGGGGCCCCCGCGGCGGCACAAGCTCACGGCGGGCAGTGTGGCCCAGTAGTTAAGACGCTGCTTGAGGGGCTGGGGCTGTGGTGAACTCGGCTGAGCCGCCACCTGCAGTGCCGGCATCCCACGTGGGCGCTGGTTCAAGTCCCGGCTGCTCCACTTCCCATCCAGCTCCCTGCTAAGGCCTGGGAAGGCAGTGGAAGATGGCCCAGGTCCTTGGGCCCTGCACCCGCATGGGAGACCTGGAAGAAGCTCCTGGCTCCTGGCTTTGGATCAGCTTAGCTCTGGCTGTTACAGCCAATTGGGGAGTGAACCAGCGAATGGAAGACCTTTCTCCCTGCCCCCCACCCCGTAACTCTGTCTTTCAAATACATAAATAAAATCTTTAAAAGGAAAAAAACAAAACAAAACACTATTTGGGATTCCCGCACTCCACGTCCGAGTGTCTGGGTTCGAGTCCGGGCTGTGCTCTGATTCCAGCTTCCCGCTGGTGCCAACGTGGGGGTCAGGCCTGAGCCCCAAGCACCTGGCTCACCTGGGTCCCTGACGCCCATGTGGGGCCGGATCGTATTCCCGGCTCCTGGCTTCACCCTGGTGCCGCCCGGCTGCTGGGGGCATTGGGGTGTGAGCTGGGGGTGGGCGCGCTCTCAATGAACAAACTGGTTAAAAAGTCCATGCGGAATGAGTATTATGAAAACCCATGCATGGATTTTGGGTTTTTTGCACTAAAATAACCCTATCTTTTAGGTCCGGTTCCCACGATCTTTTTGAAGCTCCCACGTGTCTATTTATAGTCTTGTTAGCATGATGACGGCTGGCTGCGTGTTAACATTGTTTATTTATTTATTTATTTGAAGGCAGAGTGAGGGGGTGGGGGAGACCGAGAGAGGGAGAATCTTCCATCTTCCGCTTCACTCCCCACGTGGCCGGCTGGGCCAGGCCGAGGTCGGGAGCCGGAGCTCCATCCGGGTCTCCCATGTGGCTGCCAAGGTCCAGGCACTCGGGCCGGCACTGCGGCCTCCCAGGCCACAGGCGGACCTGGCGGAACGGGGCTCACGGCGGCCCACCCTGCCCCGGCACGGACACCAGCTTATGAGCAGCACGTTCGCGAGAGGAGCGGCAGCTCTGCTCCCGCAGCCCGGAGACCACGGCTGCGTTCCGCTCCCGCACCTGCGTCCCGTCTGCCTCTGGTGGTTCTGGCTGGGGGGCGGGGGCGCCGGCCCCGCAGGTCCACGGCACCCAGGTCGTCCGGGACCTTCGTCTCGGCCGCTGCTCCCGGGCTGCTGGGCCGCTCCTTGTGGGGGTCGTGGTGGGGGTCTGGAGACGCTCGTGGCCTTGTGTTTGGTCTCGCCGACGCCCACGGCTCTGTCCCGTCATCTGTGCAGGCTTCGGTCACCTGGGAGGCAGACACGTGTCCTGCATGATGTCATCTTAAGGTCACACCAAGCTTGCCCTGGACCTCCTGAGAATGGCTGGTAGGTGTCCGGCCGCTGGCAGGCTCAGGGCTGCACCCAGGATCCCCACGGTGCCCACCTCCGCCTGGACACGGTTCACAGCTGGCAGCAGGCCACGCACCAGGCCATGCACCAGGCCACACACCAAGCCATGTGCCAGACCACACACCAGGCCACGCACCAGGCCACACACCAGGCCACGTGCCAGACCACGCACCAGGCCACACACCAGGCCACGCGCCAGGCCATGTGCCAGACCACACATCAGGCCACATGACAGGCCACACACCAGGCCACGCACCAGGCCACGCGCCAGGCCATGTGCCAGACCACACATCAAGCCACATGACTGGCCACACACCAGGCCACGCACCAGGCCATGTGCCAGACCACACACCAGGCCACATGACAGGCCACACACCAGGCCACGCACCAGGCCACGCGCCAGGCCATGTGCCAGACCACGCACCAGGCCACGCACCAGACTATGCAGCCTCCTTGTCGGCTCTGTGGTCAGCCCTTCACTCACTCCCAGGGAAATGTCTGCCAGTGAACACCACAGACCCCCTGCTGAGCACGGGCGACCCCGCCCCACACTGTGGACCCCAACCTGAGCATGGGAGACCCCCTGCTGAGCACGGGAGACCCCGCTTCTGGGGTGGGTGGTCTCCACTGCTCCCGCAGCGCCTGGATGGGCCCGGGTTGGTGGGTTCCCTGGGGTCGCCCAGGGCAGCCCCTGCCTCTGTTTCCAGTGGTGCTGTCACAGCATGGCCTTCATCTGCCCTCCTGACAACGAAGCGTCCGCCCGGCGGCCCTGGGGGAGCCCCGCTCTGATCCCCCCGGCCACTGGGAGCCTGCCGGGGTCGGGCTGCCCACATGTGCTGGGCCCGGCTTGCCCGGGAGTCCTTTGCCCTGACAAGCGCCCTCCCTCCCCCCGGGTCACCCGGTCGCTCCCACGGCCACAGTGCCCCCCGGGACATGGGGTGCCACCGGCCTGAGGATCGAGGGGCCTGGCCCCGGCCGTGGGCTTCCCGCCGGGGTCGCAGGGTCAGGTTGCCAGTTCTCCAGGCCTGTGGAGCCGGTGGGCCTGGCAGTCGGGTCGGCTCTGGGCTCTGGCCGGCTTGGCCACGTGGTGGCTGAGTGACCGGGCTGCTGCCGGGTCAGGGTGAGCAGCAGGGCCTCCCGAGGGGCCCTGGGTTGGAGGGGAGGCTCCAGGCAGCGGGTGGGCCCCAGGCCCTCCCAGTGGGGGCCTGAGCTGCACCCCCCACCCGGACTTCTCGGCTGTGAGTCTGTTCCTGGGGGCCCACCCCCCGCCTGCACAGCACACACACATGGGGCGGGGGGAAGCCATGGGCAGCGAGGGGCTGGGGCAGGCGGGGGTCCTGTGGCATTGTGGGCACTGCTTGGGACCTCCAAGGGCCGGGCTCAGCCCAGTGTCGGGGGCAGGGCTGGGGGCCAGGGGTCTCCGTGTGTACAGGCTTCAGTCTCTTCCCTCGGAGCTGGGATTCGTCTGTGGTGTGGGGCCGGCGGGGCCTGGGGCCGGGAGGTCAGGGCCCCCATCCCAGCCAGTGATGCCAGTGGAGGGTGTGGTGGCCCCCACTTCCTGGGCGCTGACACAGGTGGTGGGAGGCGGGGAGGGGCGTGGCACAGGCAGGCCGGGGCTTGCGATGGGCCCTGGCACGCGAAGCACCAGCGGCTGCCCTGTGGGACACACAGGAGGGGGCGTGGCCGGTGTGGGAAGCGGAAGCAGCTGTGAGCCCCCTGGGGGGGTGGGGGGTGGGCAGCTCTGAGGCGGGCTGCGAGGCAGAGGACTCGTCCCCGTGTGGGGAGGGTCCTCCCGTCTGCCTGGGGTGGCCCGACTTCCTAACCACCGGCCACAGGGACAAGTGGGCCGTGTGCCGTGATTGCACCGGTGATCGCCGGGGAGTGGCAGCCAAACCCCCACAGCCCCAACACCCTGTGGCCTGAGCGGGGGCTCCTCCGTCCGCAGCCCCTCCCCACATGGCCACAGATGCGGCTCCGCCAGCCCCGGGGTCGGCGTGGCCTGCAGCAGGGCTCGTGGGCAGGGCAGGCAGGAGAGGGGTGCTGGGGGCTGTGCCGGACGGGACTTGAGCCAGTCTGGCAGTGCGAGGCTGCAGGCCCCGCGCCAACCGCTGACCTCATGGCCGGCCATCGGTGGCTTCGTCTCGGCTTGCGGCGGCCGGTGTGGTGCCGTTGCCTAATTAGGGCTTGCCGGTGCCAGCCCAGCCGGAGCCCCAAGCCGGCCCGCGCTCCGCCGACGTGTTGGGGCGTGGCTCCCGCCCTGGCAGGAATCTGCTCAGGAGCCGGGCGGTAGCCGGCCCGGGCGGCGCTGGAGCTGGTGTTGGCTTCGTGGCGGCCGCGGGGCAGCTGTCGGGAGACCCCTACCTGCGGGTGAGCCTGGAGCAGTGCAGGTGGGGCGGGGCCGGGAGGGCCTGCTGTGCCTGGGGGGCTCTGGGCCCTGCTCCTCGCTCCTCTGAGGCCCGGGACCCCGCGAGCCCCCATGCCAGACCTGCTGCCCGTTGTGGGGCATTGTGGAGGGCTGGGAGTGGGCTGGGCTGGGGGGGTGCTGGGGAGTCCCTGGGGTGAAGGGAGCCCAGAGCTTTGGCGTGAGGAGGGGAGTGAAGCAGGGGTTGGGGCCCGTGGAGGAGGGGGCTGCCGCTGGAGACGAGGCCTTCCCAGCCCTGGCCGTGCCCCCGTGTCTGGGAGGCCCGGGTGTCCCAGTGTCTGTCCGAGGGCCAGGCCTGGGCAAGTCGTACGGCTCCAGGGCCCAGTGGCCAAGGCCTCCTGTGGCCTCTGTCAGTGGCTCTGTGGGCCCTGGGCAGGGGAGCACCAGGGAGGGGTGGGCTTTGAGGACAAGGGGGCCAGGAACGCTCTGGAAGGAGCGGAGCCGGGAGTCGAGGAGTTGGACAGCAAGGATGAAGCCGGCAAGTGGTTGCCGGGGAGACCACGGGGGCCGCCATGCATGGAAGGGCCGGGCTGAGTGGGGGCTGGGAGGGCCGGCGTGAGGGCAGAGGGCGCCTCCGAGCCAGGCAAGGCTGTGGCACGCAGCGGGCTCCCGTGCGGCTGGCGGCCTCTCGGAGTGTTGTCCCGGGGAGGATGCTGTGGGCGCCCTCCCGCCTCTGGCCTCCCTGCCCCGCCCCGCCTACCCCGGCCTTAGTGGGGCCTCCTGGAGCTGGGCTGCAACCCCGCCGCCCTCCAGCAGGGGTCGCCAGGGCACAGCTCGTCCCAGCCCCCGCGGGGCTGCCACCAACCCGCTGCCCCTTCTTTCTCCAGGCGTTGCGATGAGTGGCAGGCCCAGATTTCACGTCGGCCAGGGTCACTGGGGGCCGAGGAGCCTCAGAGCAGCCCCCGCCCCACCCCGGAGGGCCGGCCCCTGCTGCTGACGCGGGCCTGCAGCCCCCTCCTCCAGCTCTCGCGGCTCCAGGATGGCTCCCCCACAGGCCGGCCCCCTTCCTGGCCCTGCTGCCCGGCCCGAGGACCCAGGGCCGGTTCTGGAACATGGCCCAGTTCTTCCTGAGCACCAACGTCCTGCCTGTGGGTGAGTGAGGCCCTGCCTGGTCCCTGGGCGCTGAGCTGGAGTTCTTGTGTCCCCGGGGGCCCTGTGATGCCACCTGGGGGCCTCCTCTGCCATGGCCGGGGGCCTGACCACACCTGTGCCTGCATGGCTGGGGGACGGCTCCCCGTGTCCTGGGGTGCCCTGGAGTCTCGGATGAGCCTGGTGCCTGGGCACAGTCAGGAGGGCGGGCTCCCCTTGGGGGTCCCCAGGAAGCAGGGCTGATCCGCTCCGTGTCTGGCAGGGCTGCCTGGGGCTGCTGCGTGTGCAAGCGTGTGCAGGCATGTGCGTGCTCCACAGACTGCAGCCCTGCACCCGCAGAGGCGGGTCCTGGCTCGTTAATCCCACATTCTGCAGATGTGCCCGGACAGGTCCCGGACAGGGCAGAGAGCCAGGCTCCGTCTGGAACAGACCCCAGGGGAAGGGGAGGCTGGGGGGCGGGGCGGGAGGTGAGCTGTGCCCCCGCCAGGGCCCCGGAGTCCCCTGGAGCTGCTTCCGTGGTGGCTGGGGGAGCAGAGGCCCTGGGTGCAGAGATGGAGCTGGGCCAGTGAGGGGGCGCGACTGCTCCGCCCCTCCTGCCGCTGGCCGCCCCTGTGTCCGCGCCCTGGGAGGTCTGGGAGGTCTGTGCTGGGTGCTGGGCTGAGGGCTGGGCGGCTGGGGGCACCTGGTCTGGCCCTGGAAGTCTTTCCGGAATGCTCTCTGGGGCAGCCGCATTGAGCAGAGGGGTTCCTGCTGGAGCCAGGGGACAGCCCTGCTTCAGACTGACGTCACGCTGACCCGACACTCGTCCTGGCCGCCGCGGGCCGATGGCAGAACCGTGTGTGTGTGTGTGTGTGTGGCGGGGGTGTCGGCAAGGCACCCAGGTGTGTGGGCTCACCAACTGGGCTTCTGGGTCTTGGCTCGGGTACCAAGCACGGAGTCCAGCCACCACGTGCCCAGCACCCGCCCTGTGCCCTGTCCATTCCAGCTCCCAGGCTCTGTGCCCACCAGGGGCCAGGCCTCACTCCCCAGACCAGCAGTGAGTGTGGGCTCCGTGACGCCGGGGCTCGGGCCTGGCCCGGGAGTCCCACCTTCCCACCTGAGACCCTCGGCCCTGGGGCAGAAGCTCTGCTGAGCTGCTCGGGGGAGGCCTGAGCGCCCCTGGCCGGGGCGAGGCTGGTGGACAGTGGGGGACAGGAGGACGTTGGGGTGTCCTCCATTGGCAACTCGTGGCTGGCAGCCCCCCACCCCGTGATTCGTCTTACCCAGTTCTCCTGTATCCATGGTAACCAGGTTTCGTTTAGATCAACTGAATCCAATTCCCCAGGGGAAGGGTGGGGGGCTCCCGGGCTCGTGGTCCCAGCCAGGGGCTTGCAGCCTTGGGGTGTGGCTCCCGCACCCGAGTCCTGAGCCCTGGACCTTGGGGGGCTCTGCAGGGGAGCTGGGGCCCCTCCTGGCCCTGACTGTACTAACCCAGGCTTGGGGAGCAGCCTCCTCTCAGAACCACCAGGGCCACGGACGCCGGGGGTGAAGGGCTCGGCAGACATGGTGGCACTCCCGGGGGGCGGTCTCTGGGCTCACCCAGCACCCTGGAGAGAGGCGGGAGGACCGCGGTGGCTGCTTCCTTGTTCTCCCAGCGCCTGCTGGGGTTCGGGTAGGAGGACCCGGGGGGCTGGTCCTGCTCCCCCTCCCTGAGGCTGGGCTGCGCCCCCACTGCCGGGGCAGGCATCTGGGGAAGCCTGCGGTGGCCAGGGTCCCAGAGCTCGGAGGTGGGCACCTCGCTTGGGCTGTCCCCGCCTGGAGCAAGGGGCCTACAAGGCTCCCACTCTGCCCCTCCCTTCCCAGGGTCCCAGGTGCTCTTGGCTCGGCTGTCGCTCCCCGTAAGCGGCTGGGCCTCTGCTCTGTTGGGCCCTGGTGGGCATTGCTGGGTGGGTGAGGGGTGAGAGGTCGTTGGGCCCAAGTGGCTGAGGGTGCGTGTGCCCCTAGGGCTGCTGGTCTCTGGACGTGGCGGGTCCCCCTGCACCCTGTGGGTGTGTCAGGTCCCCCCTGCACCCTGTGGGTGTGTCAGGTCCCCCCTGCACCCTGTGGACGTGTCAGGTCCCCCCCGCGCCCCTGTGGATGTGGTGGGTCCCCCCTGCGCCCTGTGGACATAGCAGGTCCCTCTGCACCCTGTGGACATGTCAGGTCCTCCTGCACCCTGTGGACGTGTCAGGTCCCCCTGCACCCTGTGAACATGGTGGGTCCTCCTGCACCCCTGTGGACGTGGCGGGTCCCCCTGCACCCCTGTGGACGTGTCAGGTCCCCCCCGCGCCCCTGTGGATGTGGTGGGTCCCCCCTGCGCCCTGTGGACATGTCAGGTCCCTCTGCACCCTGTGGACATGTCAGGTCCCCCTGCGCCCTGTGGACGTGTCAGGTCCCCCTGCACCCCTGTGGATGTGTCAGGTCCCCCCTGCTCCCTGTGAACATGGTGGGTCCCCCTGCACCCCTGTGGATGTGGTGGGTCCCCCCTGCGCCCTGTGGACGTGTCATGTCCCCCCTGCTCCCTGTGAACATGGTGGGTCCTCCTGCACCCTGTGGACGTGTCAGGTCCTCCTGCACCCTGTGGATGTGGCAGGTCCCCCTGCACCCTGTGGACATGTCAGGTCCCCCTGCACCCTGTGGATGTGGCAGGTCCCCCTGCACCCTGTGGATGTGGCAGGTCCCCCTGCACCCTGTGGACGTGTCAGGTCCTCCTGCACCCTGTGGACGTGTCAGGTCCCCCTGCACCCTGTGGACGTGTCAGGTCCCCCTGCACCCTGTGGACGTGTCAGGTCCTCCTGCACCCTGTGGACGTGGCAGGTCCCCCTGCACCCTGTGGACATGTCAGGTCCTCCTGCACCCTGTGGACGTGTCAGGTCCCCCTGCACCCTGTGGACGTGGCTGCTGCAGTGTCGCTGGGACGTGCCTGGGGAGGGAGCCTGTGGCCCTCTGGACCCCGGGCTGCGTGTGCGTCCGTCTGTGCCCACTGAGCTGTGGCTGGAGCAGCCGTGGCAGGGTGGGGAGACACGTGGGCCCCCGGGGGCTTCCTCCACTTCAAAGTGCGCTCAGATCTGTGCCGTCCTGGAGCCCGCCCACCGGTGCCGTGCCGGCCTCTTGTGGTTGATGATAAAGGCAGGACCGGCTGGGAGGAGAATTTCTGGAAGAACACAGGAAGAGCTGAGGGGTCAGGGAGGTGGGCTGTGCCCTGCCGGCCCCTCCTGCCACAGCCCCGGGGCTGGGGGCTCTGCCGGGCTCCTGAATCTGGGTTCCGTGTGAGCCTGCCTTTCCCAGGAGGCAGCAGCGGGGTCACCGCCGGGCGCCTGGAAGCGGGAGCCGCTGATATAAATAACCGGCGAGGGAGACCGCGCCGCCCTGCGCCCGCGCCGCCGGCCGCGTGCCTCAGCCTTGGGTGAGTGCGGAGGCTTTGAAGCTCCGAGCTGCAGCTCCCTGCTGAGGCTCTGCCGCTGTGTGGTGCCTGGGGAGAGGGTGCAGCTCTCTCCGGTGCCGGCTTTTCCTGGAGGCAGCCAGCGACTCCCCTTTGTGCCATCTGTGGTAGGGCCCGGCCCCCGCTCCCTGCACACGGCCCCTTCTCTCCCTGGGTGGGGGCTCTGGGCAGAGACCGGCTGCCCTCCTGCATCCCTAGCAGCCACAATGGTGTCACCATGTCCCCCCGCGCCGCCCCTTGTTCTAGACGTGGTTCCTACGGGCAGCCTTGGCCAGCCTGCCCTGGCCCACCGACAATGAGGCTATGGTTGTGGGGCGTGGGGTGAGGGTCTTTATTTCTTTTTTTAAAAGATTTATTTATTTACTTTGAAAGTCAGAGTTACACAGAGAGAGGAGAGGCGGAGAGGCAGAGAGAGAGAGACAGACAGAGAGAGAGAGAGAGAGAGAGAGGTCTTCCTCTGCTGGTTCACTCCCCAGGTGGCCGCAATGGCCGGAGTCGAGCCGATCCGAAGCCAGGAGCCAGGAGCTTCCTCCAGGTCTCCCACGTGGGTGCAGGGGCCCAAGGACCTGGGCCATCTTCCACTGCTCCCCCAGGCCATAGCAGAGAGCTGGGGCAGAAGTGGGGCAGCTGGGTCTCGAACCGGTGCCCATATGGGATGCTGGTGCTGTAGGTGGTGGCTCTACCCACTGCGCCACAGCGCCGCCCCTGAGGGTCTTTGTTCTTGGAGGCCATGTCACCTGTGGTCCAGAGCTTGCTCTGCAGGGAGACTGACCCCGGGAAGCCAGCAGCCTCTGAGCCTCAGTGCGTGGCAGACTTGGCTGTGCCGACATTTGGGGCATGTGGACTGACCCCAGACCCGCCCCCAGGGAAGCAGGCAACCCCAGGGCTTGCTGGGAAGGGGCTGGACGCTGGGTGCGGCATCAGGGAGACGGACAGCCTGGGCGGGGGCTGTAGGCGGGGTTGTCCTGGAGGCGGGGCTGACCTGGAGGCGGGGCTGACCCGGGAAGGCCAAGCCAGCAGAGCCGCAGGTCGTCCAGAGACTAGTTGTGTGCAGCGTGGGTGTGGGGAGGAAACCTGGTCTTGGGGTCTTCCTGAGGGGGAGCAGGGTCCTGAGGCCCTGCACCCCGGGCTCCCCTGGCCAATCTCGAGCTCTGCGGGGCTGTCTGGGGCTTCCCTGGGGTCGAGCGCGGCTGGATGTCTGTGGGAGCAGCTGGGAGGGGGGCTCCAGGGCTGCCAGAAGCACCCTCTGGGCAGGACCGTGGTGCCAGCAGTGCAAGGTGCTGCCCCTGGGGTCCACGGCCCCCCTGGCCCTGGCTGGGACCCCAAGGGTGGGGAGGCTGCAGAGTCCCTTGGGCCCTGGGCAGAGGTGAGGCCGTTCAGGGGCTGGGGTCCGGAGCCTGCTCCCTGGCGTGGGCCCTGCCCTGGGTGGGCTCAGCTGAGGGACACCGCCCTGCCTGGCCAGGGTCTCTTGCTGTCTGGGACTTGGGGTCTGAGTCTGTTTCCCGCCTGCCAGCGAAGAGTGTCGGCCCCTCTTGCCCCTCTTGCCCCTCCCTGCCCTGCTCCTGGGGCAGCTCAGCCCTGGGTGGGCGGCATGGCCCGAGGGGGGTCCCTCCTGTCTGCCTGCCATTGCGCACCCTGGAACGGTAGCCGAGGGACCATGGGCCGCCTCCAGGGCACAGCCTCTCTTCAGGCCTGTGAAAGACAGGGCCGGCCTCCGCCCCGGCCGGGCGCATGGGGGTCAACAGAGGGCGAGGGTGCGGGCAGCGTGGCTGTCCAGGTAGTGTCCGAGCGAGGGGCAGAGGTGGGGGCCTGGTACGCAGTCGGCGCTCTGTGCACGGCTGGTGCTGGCATGGAGGCCGCAGGCGGGGAGCCCTAACGGCCAGGGGTGCACTCGGGCGGGGCCGGGGCCGCTCGGCCCAGCTCGGGCCCGTGGGGGCTGCAGCCCCCTCTGATCTCTGTTTCAGGGACTTGCGTCCCCCTCACCCCTGGGGTCAGCCCCACCCACCGTGCCCAAGCTGAGGGACACGTTGGGGGTAGCCAGTCTGCTCTGCCTGAATCCCAAGTTATCCTGGCTGACAGCCCCGCTTGGGTCCCCCCCGGGCCTCCCTGCACCCCCTCCTCGAGCCGAGTCCTGCCCACGGCGTTCCACCCGTGACACCCGGCCCTCCTGGGCAGCCCCTCCCACACCCCAGGTGCCCTGCCCCCGCTGAACCACGCACGGTCTGCCTTCCACACAGCCTGCCTCCCCTGTCTCCCCCACCCCGAGCACGCACACCACGGATGCACGCATCCATGCAAACACGCATGTGCACACACAGAAGCACAAGCGCAGGCACGCTGCACGCATGCACACTGACATGTCCGCTGTAAACACGCATGGTGCACACACGCATCTGTATACAGGAACCCACGTCACACACAGCATGCGTGTGGACACACACCTGCACACACACACACCCTCCCAGCCAGCCAGACCCCTCCCCCGGGTCTCAGGCACTCCCCCCCCCGCCCCCCCCGGGCAGGGTCACTCGGAACTCCTGGCCACTGAGCAGGAGCCCTGGGGAAGCCCAGGGAGCGCTCGTCATCGGTTGCAGGAAGGCATGGATGAGTGCGCATCAGCCTGGCAGATGGCACCCGCCAGGGTCACGGCCACGCCAGCCTGCTAACGCAAGTGTGCACAGGAGGCCTGGGGCCCTGCGAGGTGGGAAGAGGGGCGGGGCCCAGCTTGGGGGGCTGGGCGGGGCCTGCTCACGGCCGCCCTCTGGAAGCGGCTCAGTGGGGCTTCAGGTCAGCCAGAGGCCCTGGGATGGGTCTCTCCACCAGGGACCCCCGCCCAGTGCCCTCCCCTCGGCTGCCCCCAGAAGGCAGCGCGGGGCCCTGGTGTCCCATGGCCCGGGTGGGGGCTGGGAGCCTGGAGCACGCAGCATCTCGATGACTGTGACCTCGGCCACGCAGCCTGGAGCAGCACTGGCCCCGCCCCGGGCACCCGTCTTCCACAGGACCCCACCCGCGCGGCCTGCAGCTTGGATCCGCGGCATCTCCTGTCAGGCCCCTGGGGTGCAGGGCCCAGCGTGTTTGCCCAGGGGCACTGGGGGCTGAACCCGCCCTGGGGTCCTGGCTGGTGGGGAGCAGAGACTCTGGCCATGGGGATGGCCCAGGGTCACGTGGCCTTGACCCAGCTCACGGGCTCCTTGTCCTCAGGACTTGGATGGAAATGTCACTCCTGCCTGTGCCGGGGACTTCTGGGGGCCCAGGGAGAGTGGCTGCAGGTCAGTGGCTCCTGAGGGCGGGTGGTGTCTGTTAGCGTCACCCTCGCCCGCCCGTGTGTCCCCACCCCCTGCTCAGCGCCGGCTCTGCGTGGCCGAGCGTCTGGGGGTGCTGGGGCTGGGGGTCAGCCCTGCCCTGCCCCTGTGTCCCGGGCTACCGCCCACCCGTGTGGGGGTGCCGAGCGCCCGTTCTGCGCGCCGTCTTGAGTTCCGGCTGGGAACGGGACGTCTTAGCAGCAGATGCTGTTGGGAGTGAAGCGCACACGTTCTAAATTTGGCTGGTTGAGAGCTGCGCATTCACCCAATCAGACCGATCGATCCGGCACGCGTGTGCGCCTGTGCGGGCCGCGCTGTGCCCTCCCTGCCCCCGCCCCTGCCCCCAGCGGCTCTCCATGCTGACCTCGGCCATGGGGAGGTCTCTGGACCACCTGTCCTGCCCAGAGCCGGGCACTGCCGCCAGCAGGGACGTGTCTCAGGGCATGGGGGCAGCCCGTGCGGGTCACGGGAAGCTGTGCCTGGCTGCTGTGCCTGGGATGTGGTGGGCACTCAGCTCCCAGTCTGCAGGGGCCTCACAGTTCCTGTCCTGTGACACTGCAGGGGACAAGGCAGGGACCTTCCCAGGAGGGCTTCCTGGAAGAGGTGTCTTGGTGCCAACCTGGGAACCCCGGAAGGTGGGGGGAGGGGACACAGGGGGTGGGAAGAGCCAAGCCTAGTGGGTTTCTATGAGGGGCGGGGGTCTGGCTGTGGGGCCCCTAGATAACCAGTGTCTTAGCGGCATGGCGCAGGGTGTGGGGCTGGCCTGGAGGCCCAGTGTGGCTGAGGGCAAGACCCAGGCAGTGGCATTGGGGGGACGGCTGGGGGGCTGCCAGGTCAGATGGCATGTCTGGTACCAGGTCAGGTGGTGGCCGGGGACACAGGCTAATCGTCCTGGCTGCTGGAGCTGCCTGCAGCAGCACCTGGCCGTGTGGGCACATGGCACAGGGCACACGGCACACGGCCCAGGGCACACAGCTCAGGGCACACAGCACACGGCACATGGCACATGGCACACGGCCTACGGCACACAGCACACGGCCTATGGCACAAGGCACAGGGCACACAGCACACGGCTCAGGGCACACAGCTCAGGGCACACAGCACACGGCACATGGCACAGGGCACAGGACACACGGCACACAGCCCAGGGCACACAGCACACGGCACAGGGCACATGGCACACGCCACACGCCACACGCCACACGGCCACCTGTCCCACGTTCCAGGGATTCTTGGAAGCTTGGCTCAGAGCGGAGCGTCCCCTCATTTCGCTCGCGGTTTTCGGT